>NW_007726191.1:341799-355696 GCF_000696425.1 Galeopterus variegatus | reverse complement strand
TCCGAACCCTCGGCGGGAGCGCCACCGCGCTCCCAAGCGGCGCACTGTAGCAGTGCGCCACCGGGCCGGCCCACATTTCAATTTTGATAGAGAAGTTTTTCCATATACAGTAGTACACAGAACCCCGATGTATTTAGCACATAAAGCAAAAATGCCAGGGCAGAGAGGATTCCAGAGCTCCATTAGGGTCCCACTTAATCGTTGTGTAAAATGTGACCCGCACAGCTCTGTTGGGCACCATTCACCTTCTAGTATCATAGATTTTCAGTTATTAAGAGGACAATTTTCCAGCAGAGGGCAGTAGTATCTTGAAGGAAGGATACTACTTTTTTGAACTTTGCACAAAGCCTCCATACGTTGACTGACAACAGGGCTGAGTCCCATCCACTCAACACCCACTTTGTCCTGAAGTCAGTGTTCCCCAACCTGTCCCCCTCATGGTACATAGAAGATGATGCCACTTATAAGGCGCAGGTGAAGAGAGGAAGTGCAAATGGCAGCTGACCCTGGGGGCTCCACCCACCACAGGCCCTGCCTGGCAGCCCCACAGGCTGAGAACATCAATGTGCCAAGACATGACAACTGGGAAGCCTTGCCCTTTCACAATATGAAAACTACAGTTACGAGTCCAATTCTTTTGTTTGTAGGTGGGGATACTGAGAGAGGGAATGACCTACCCAAGGCCACAAAACCTAAAGGTGAATTTTGAGCCCAGGTCTCTTGACTCCTTCCCCAGTAGTTACGAGTCCAATTCTTTTGTTTGTAGGTGGGGATACTGAGAGAGGGAATGACCTACCCACGGCCACAAAACCTAAAGGTGAATTTTGAGCCCAGGTCTCTTGACTCCTTCCCCAGGGTTTATTCCATTGTGTCTACATTAAAAGACTTTAAGACTTTCATATCTCTTGCTAGATAAGATAGGGTCAGTTATTGGTACAGAATTCCAAAAAAGGAATGACAGAAAAAGAAGCAATTTTCCCAAGGTGAAGGTCAAGAACACAAAAAAGGAAGAAATGCATACCACTTTATACCTAGACTTGTGTACTACTATGCCCCTAATGATAGTGGAAGATAAGGAAATTGATCATATTGAACCAACAATCAGCAATGGGTTTTTAAAAAATCAAGCTTTATTACTTATTTTTTGGCATCGTAGTCAATAATTCATTAAATGGGTCACTTCAAACCACTCAAGAGTACCAGTGAACACCCCCTCACAAACACTCCCCTACAAGACATTTACCACAGATGACTAGATCCATAGCCACTGCCTATGGATCTATAAAAGGGAATGAGTCTTTCTGTGAAACAAATCTTAGCTCTTATCTATATAGTCAAGCTCGAATTTTTTCAGTGGCTTTAGTCAGGCAAATTTATCATCATTCATTACTCAGAACATATAAAAAATTATAAAGCGGTTATCAGTTCCTCCCTAACATCTTTATTTAATCCTAATTTATTGCTTATGGATGCTGAACTCACGTACAATATTGCAAGCCCCATATCAGCCCATCTTAATTCAAGCTGAGAAACAAAAAAGGCACCTGTCTTGGTTCACATATCCCTAGTCAATTAGCGACCAAATTCCAAATTAAGATGACAAAGAGTGCTCCTTAATTCAATGTTACATGTCTTTGCAGTCCTAATCCTAGACACTAAGCTACCCCTGATATAAACTGGGACTCAGTCTATGTACACATCACACATTTCCTCTGGATTTAGAATTACTTCACAAGCTGAGAAAGGCAAAAGAACCATAACCCAGACTTGCATGTAAGGATTTGGCCTCAACTATTAAACAATATTTTAAAGGGGACCTTATGATTCTTTGCTCTTTCTGGGAATTCCTCTGAACAGAGGCGAAGGAGTGGGTGGTGAAAATGGTGGGTTCCTGTCCGATCAGACTGAAATGGTTAAGGTATTACCAAATTTCTGAAAGAACAGAGACAAGCAAGTAAAGGATGAGACCAAGTGATGAACACCTCTTAACTGTGCAAAAATAAGAAAGGACAATTCCATTTACTCTATCACGTGGACCCCTGATGGAGCTACAAAATGTACTAAGGGACCTCCAAGATTTTGTGCCCATGAAAATCTCCTCTCCTAGTCACAAGGTACAAATATATAAAAAACGTATTGGCAGACTTCTAAATCTGACATGACTTCTCCCAAATACAGCTGCCTTTAGTTGCTTTATTAATGCCTCTTTGCAACACAATGGTGATGGTAGGTGATGGAGTGACATCAGGAGCGCCAGAAGGAGGGAGTCAGAAAGCCCTTGGGGACAGGAATCTCCTTGCGTTGCAAACATTTCTGGTGAGGGAAAGATAAAGAAAACAGCATAAGTTTCTAATAACACTGCTTCCAACACTCAACAGTTGGAAGAAACTTTGAGGGACAGCAAGTTTAAGTTCTTTTTTTTTTTTTTTTTTTTTTAAAGATGACCGGTAAGGGGATCTCAACCCTTGGCTTGGTGTTGTCAGCACCACGCTCAGCCAGTGAGCAAACCGGCCATCCCTATATAGGATCCGAACCCGGGGCCCTGGTGCTATCAGCACCACACTCTCCCGAGTGAGCCACGGGCCGGCCCAGCAAGTTTAAGTTCTATGGAACAGTGGACAAAACTGGAAAAAGCAATTAAAACTGATGGTTCTGTGTAAGACTTCTGCTTCTGTATGAATTCCATCAGGGGACAAATTAAATGATATTATTATGCCTGTCCCACCCTTGTCTCCCTACAGCCTGGCTTCCTCTTTCACCATCACTATTTTCCCAGTTGACCTCCTGGAAGCTGAGAGTCAGTGGGTTATCTTGAAAGACCTATTACAAAATTCTAAATTATTTGTGAAAATTAATTTCTTAAAATTCCTTGGCATACAGGAAGAATCCAACTGAAAGTAGTCTGTTCCCATGGAGAAAAGTGACCACATTCACTACCTCCCCAGACCTGAGACTGAAAAAAGAACCTTAGCCAACATGCAAAAAATGTACTGGTGAGAGAAGATTCATTCTCTCAGGATAGCTTACTCATAGGCAGTAAGGAGAATGACACGTAGGAAGAAATGATATGGCAGCCCTTAATCCAAAGGTTAAGGGGGAATTATGAACAAAAATCAAGGTTTGGAAAGACTAAAAGGGAGAGATTATAATAAAAGTGTCTGGAGGTGCAAGACTTGTCAGACACAGGTGCATTCCTGGTCAACATCAGTTTGGGATGTGTTAGTCTAAGGACATCTTACTTCCAAGAACTGCTTGAGGCGTATGAAGGAACCCATCTGTCCTGAGCTTGTGATGGCTTCGATTCTACAGGGAGAGAAAGAAGACACGTGAATAACACCTATGATACCTACCTCTCTTTCGGAGAGGTGCATTATTGATCTGGAATGAAGGGGTAGATCCAATGACTCACAGACATGTCTTCAGACTATGGACGCTGTCACTCTTCCAAATGAGCCCAACCTTCTTTTCAAGTAAGGGGATAAAGGAGAAGAGAGCACTGCTGCTTTCCAAGGTCTTTGTGATCAGGTGAGACAGGTTTTGCCAAGGCCTAACCCCCACTTGAAATGCCAATGAGTTGAGAGGAAAAAGAGGGGTACTTGGAGGTGAATGCCACACCAGAGACAAGCAAACTGGCTGATAAATCAGTTTCTCTAACTGATTTAACGAGAGGATTTGACTCCTTGGTTTAATTCATAACTACATGTGATCATCATCCCAGATTATCTGGGGGAGTCTGGAAAAGAATAGTTTAAAAATACAAGATATCTTGACCTAACGCCTTCCTAATGTGTTTTTGTTTAGCCAACAATATTTCAAAGAGACTCATTACATTTCAAGAGCAGTTATTCAAATATCAAAGAGGAGAAGGACAGGAGCAGGAAGATGTCATACTTAATATAGGTATTTTTAGTCCGAGTCAAAAAGAACATGTACTAGCACCCAAGTGTATATGAGTTTTACCTACTAAATCCCCTGTTGTCTGCTCAACAAGCCTGATACCTGGGGAAATAGTCCTCTTTGATGAGAAGTATCATCTTCCAGAACTGGACCTGGTACTGCTTCATGAGGGCATTCCCACATACCTAGAAGGAAACACAGACACTGTCAGAGCAGAGAATGAAAATTCACATTTGCAGAACAAATCCATAAGGCACAATCAGCCCTTTGCTTTTCACTCTTATCAGAAATTTCAGCCACAATGCCAGTGAACTAGCTACCAGGGGAATAAGTGGGAAAACCCAACTTTCTTCCACAGTATTTCTCTGTATATGGCAATACCTCCATTTAACCAGACTGTCAGATCTTTTTTTTTTTTTTTTTCCTTTTTGTCTTTTTTCGTGACCGGCAATGGATCGCAACCCTCAGTGTCGCGCCCGTACTGGACCGGGACCGGCAACGGGATCGCAACCCTCGGCATTGCGCCCGCACCTCGCTCAGCCAGTGAGCGGCCGGTCTGTATGTGGGATCCGAACCCTCGGCGGTCCCAAGCGGCGCACTGTAGCAGTGCGCCACCGGGCTGGCCAGACTGTCAGATCTTAATGAACTATTCTTCTTTTACTCTGCTTAATGGAAGCCTTTCTAGAGGTATGGCATACCTCCCAACCCTAGTAAGCAGAGTATACAGAACACCACTTGTGTTCTCAATGACTCAAGATCATTGATCATGTACTGTGACTTCAGGAACTATTCAGGTGATTAGGAACTATTGGCATTATGGGCCAAATGGTCCCATACTTGTTATGGTATGTACTCCAAGCATTTCTTCTTTAAGAAGTGTCCCCTTTCCACAGAAACCCTTACTTTCACCCTACAGTGGTGGTCCATTATAGGCAGATAGAACTGTTGTATAGAGCCTCTAGATGGGGGAGACACCTGATTCAAGTTGGCTAATTATATTTTCTCTCCTGGGAATCTGCAGTCAGAACAACAGAATACCAGTTCCACCACCCTAGGTGACCACACTGAGGCTGAGTGACATAGCTCAGGACAGCTACTTTCTTCACTGTGTATAAGGAAACAGGGAAAGTCTGCCTGTAGAGGAAGAATGAGGCAACTTGCAAGAAAAGCAGTTATGAAAGACCATGTGGCCCCACAGAGACACTGTCTTGGTGCCTGGTGATATTCTAGTTCCTGGTACCAGATCCTCATGATATTCGACTGCACATGCCACCCATGGTTCTGGGAGTCACTTCTATATCCCTAAAACAAATTTCTCTTTTCACTCACGCTAGGATGTACAATTTTCTATTCTTTAAAATGAACAAACATCCACACAGAGAAGGCAAGTACAGTGGGAAGAAAAAGTAAAAGCTAGGTTTACTTAGGCTGGGGAAGACATTTATGACCCTGGAACCTAATACTGTTTATCTTCAGGCTCGTTTTCTTTTTTTTGTTCGTCTTTTTTCGTGTCCGGCAACGGATCGCAACCCCCAGTGTTGCGCCCATACCGGACCGGGACCGGCAACGGGATCGCAAACCTTGGTGCTGCGCCCGCACCTCGCTCAGCCAGTGAGTGGGAACTGGTCTGTATGTGGGATCCGAACCCTCGGCGGGAGCGCCGCCGCGCTCCCAAGCGGCGCACTGTAGCAGTGCGCCACCGGGCCGGCCCTTCAGGCTCGTTTTCTATATTGCTTCCCCATTCATGTCACCCAGTGGCCCAAGGCTGTCTGAACCACTGGCTTTCTCTTGTGATAACTGAATTACGTACCTCCAAGAAGTCAAAGAGGAGGGTGGCTGTCACATCTGACAGGGGCTCCATGTTTAAGATCTGTGCCAACCAGCGCCAGCCATGATTTAAGCCATGAGGGTGAATCTGGGAGGAGAGTAGCTTGTTCATGATTTGATCTCATTTTATTCAGAGATCTAAGCTCCCGATATTATCATTCAGCCATTACCAAGTGGACATGAACCCCCAGATCATTAGCCCAAGCACATGTCACAGGGCAGAAATATCACAAGCTAAACAAATTCTGTTTTTAAATATTCCAATATGTTAGTTTCCACACATTTTTTACAAGATCCCTGTGACACACATGTGTCAGCTTCAGTTTCAGGGATTTTATAGGCAACAATTACTCTTACCAACATTTTATTTTATTTTTTTTGTCCTTTTTGAGACCGGCCGCACTGCGCTCAGCCAGTGAGTGCACCGGCCATCCCTATATAGGATCCGAACCCGCGGCGGGAGCACTGCTGCACTCCCAGCACCGCACTCTCCCGAGCGCGCATGGGCTCGGCCCCTTACCAACATTTTATTTATTATTCTTGGTACCTTTAGCACAGAACCTGGGACACAGCAGGTGCACAATAAAACCTTCTTGGATTCAATTAATTTCTATTTTTTCTCTATTAGGTCTCCAAATCCATTAACTTCTCCATACCTCTAACACATTCCTTGAGAAAAGAACTGGGCTGGCAGATCAAAGCCCTGAACCCCAGTTGTGGCTCTGTCACTAACCTTAATGATTGATTTATAACATACTCTCCTCTGGTAAACTGTTATAAAACCAGTTATTTAAAGCCCCAGCTGAGTCAGCCATTGAATAAATGCCTCTGATGATCCAAAGAATCAATATCCTAATAATCAATATCCATTTCTCTAAAGAATACTTGTGAAGCTGTCATGCCATATACTTTACCTTATCATTTAACTAAACTGACTCTCTGAAAGAAGGCCAATATATCTTCTGTGGGTGGAATACAGTAACACGGACCTGGTCCAACCTCTCATTAGTGACAGTAAGCCTTTTCTACCTACCGCTTGTCGGTTTCCATATGGCCACTGGAGCTGGATGATGGCAGCATAGAGACGAATCATCCCAGACATGCGTTTCAGAAAGTTGTCCTGCTGTTCCACTTTGGAATCCTTTACTTCGTAGCCAAGCATCCTATGTGGGAAGAAAAAATTCAACGTGACAAAGCTAAAACAAGGGTGACAAATCAGAGATTACTTTTTATGGCTAGAAGTAACAATATATTATTACATTTAGCATTATTATTACTATATTATTAAATATTATTATATCTGTAGAATACTTTGTTTACAAAGCAATCAAACCTGTTTCATGTAAGCCATATGAAGTCAACTCACAGGTATACTCCTAGGAGGTAGTGGATATCATTACCCCCATTTACAAATAAGGAAAATGATGCTTGAAGAGGTTAAATAATTTACCCATTTTTGCCAAGCTATTAAATGACAAAGCAGGAATAAAATTCCGAGATCCCAGGATTCTAGATCCAGTATTCCTTTCACTAAACTATATATTGATTATTGGTACACCTAAATCCACAAACGCCAAAAGCTGTCAAGTTTGCATAAAAGACATTACATTTCATTCTTTTTTTTTTTTTTGTCTTTTGTCTTTTTCCGTGTCCGGCAACGGATCGCAACCCTCAGTGTTGCCCCCGTACCGGACCGGGGACCGGCAACAGGATTGCAACCCTCGGTGTTGCTCCCGCGCCTCGCTCAGCCAGTGAGCGGGAACCGGTCTGTATGTGGGATCTGAACCCTCGGGCGGGAGCGCCGCCACGCTTCCCAAGCGGCGCACTTATCCAGTGCGCCCCCCGGCCGGCCCAAGACATTACATTTCTTTTTTTTTTTTTTTTTTTGTCTTTTGTCTTTTTCCGTGTCCGGCAACGGATCGCAACCCTCAGTGTTGCCCCCGTACCGGACCGGGGACCGGCAACAGGATTGCAACCCTCGGTGTTGCTCCCGCGCCTCGCTCAGCCAGTGAGCGGGAACCGGTCTGTATGTGGGATCTGAACCCTCGGGCGGGAGCGCCGCCATGCTTCCCAAGCGGCACACTTATCCAGTGCGCCACCGGGCCGGCCCAAGACATTACATTTCTGATAGAACATTCAAGGCACATAAGAGGAGCTGTGAGACGGATGGGAAATGATTTTCAATTCCATTTATAGTTCATTAATCACCCAAGAGATAGTGAGTACCAAGAAAAACAACTTTACCTCTGATAGTCTTCCAAAGCCATTCCCTCCTTGAAAGCTGGATAGAAAGGAACAGAATAAGGACACTTCTTGTGTAGATGAGCAAGAATGAGGTCCCCCACTCTGGGGTGGAGCTCCCAGATTCCAGATGCCACAACTGCGATGGGGAATGCTGCTTCATGATGAGAGGCCACTTCCTCCTCTCCTTGTTTCTGGGAACACAGAGATGGGTACAATTTTAAATTAATACCCAAGAAAGGCTTAAATGTTGTACACCAGCCTCTTCCCATACCTCTGACAACAAGGATTCTTACCACAAATTTCTCTGCCAGTTTGTACTGGACAAAGTCCAGCCCCTGTGGGTTAAGTGTGATGGACACAGAGCGCCCACCAGATTGAACAGGTTTTCCAGAGAGCAAGCTGTGGATCTTGTCAAAGATCTCCCTCAGCTTGGAACCTAGGCATGATAGACAGAAAGTCAGTTAAAAGATACAACTGCAGATCAATCTCTTTTTCATCATTGTAATAACAAGGTATCTATAGAAACCCAGCTATGCAGCCCTACTGAAGTTCAGAGCCCAAAGTCTAAATGATGCAGAAGAATGTATGACAATCAAATACATGTTGTAGGGGATGAAGAAGTACATAAGTCATGGTACTATTCCAGAAGAATTCCTTATTTGGGAATGAACTCATTCTGAAACTGACACACAAAACAAAGAGATAAACAGTATAGAAATAGGTGTTGTGTTACAGATCCCATAGGCTATGGCTGATATATCCAGAGGAGTCAGTTGCATCTCCAGGAAAAACCTTCTAAAGGATCTTCCCAGCTCAAGATGATTTCCCCTGCTTCTCTGGGACCTGCCTTCCTCTGTCCTCAAAAACACAGAAGTGGGTTCTTATTTGTATCAAAGATCCTGTGTGCTCCAACTCCCACACCAGCTACAGTTAGATTAGGGGGTAGTCACCCTGAGCCAACTAAGAGTCAATTCCTTGAAGTGGCTGGCCCTGTAACACATATGCTCATGAGCAGTGTGGCCTTCCAACTGCCGTGTGGGCCAAAGAACAGCAATCAATAAAACAAGAATGGAGATGTACAGAAGGCAGATGAGATGAAAGAGGACACGAGAACTGAAGTTTCTAGTTCCTGAGACGCGGCCCCATTCTTGTCACTGGATTCTGTAAAGTACCCCTTTATCTTATGATAAATGCTTTTTTTTCCTTAAGCAGATCTGAATTAGTTTTTGTTACCTGAGTCAAAGTTTTAATTAAAACAGCATTTTCAGTCAAGAAATACCCTGTCAAGTTCCTAAACTTCAAGAAATGTTAAAAAAAAGTCTCAGAAATATCCTCCCCGATGGTGATTCAGTTTCATCAAAAAAACCAGCATTTTCAGTCAAGAAATACCCTGTCAAGTTCCTAAACTTCAAGAAATGTTAAAAAAAAAGTCTCAGAAATATCCTCCCCGATGGTGATTCAGTTTCATCAAAAAAACCCCCAAAAACAAAAAAAACAAATAAAGCCCCCCAAAACCAAAAAAACCCAGCCACATTTCTTAGGAAATAGGAAAAGTGGGAGGGAATCATGAATCAAATAATGAGATACCATAGAAACCCCAAGACTAATATTTCCAGAAAAATAGAAACAGAGCCCCAAATCTTACTAAGATGTTAAAATATACACATTTCCATACCAATTTACCCAGCTCATATTCAGCTAAGTCACACTCTATTGCTACTTTACTGATAGTTTCAAAGGACCTCACACAACCCCATGGCTGACATGGCCTCCCATATGCCACACCAGCACTGTATCTTTATTTAAATTTTCCTCCAAATCTAACCGCTGGTGAACACCCACCTTGCTTAAAGAGACAGGAATTAGGTCATCTTTTTCTCTCTCATTCAACCTTTACTGAGCACTAACCCTACACCATGTTCTGTGTCTAGCTGGACTATAAGCTCTTAAAAGGCTTACAATAATGGTGAGACACAGGGACAAAATCAAGAAATGTGAAAACCAGCAAAACTAGAGACTAATTAGATGTGGAGAATGAAACAGAGGAAGCAGTCATGAAGATGAGTCCCAGGTTCCAGCTAAGGTGACTGAATAAATCATGGTGCTACTGATTACTTAGAGAAAACAGGAGAAAAAAAAGAGGCCTAAAGAAGATGCTGAGGTCATATCTGAACACATGAAACTTGAGGTGGCTGAGAGACATCTAAGCAGAGATGTCCTTAAGGAAGCTGGAGCTAGAGGATCTGAAGGTCAGAGGAAAGGAATGAGCCAGAGGTGGAGCTGGGAATCATCAGTATATAGGTATATTGAAGCCAAAGGGATACGTAGAATGAAAAGAACTGAGGGGTAAGAGTAGAACCCTAGAAAACACCTACAATTAAGGTGGGGGTAGGAGACAGACGAACCCACAAAGGAGAGAGAGAGAGATCGGAGGAGAACCTGGAAAGTAATGCTGCCCTGGTGGCCAAAGGAGTAGAGCTTCACAGAGAAGGGGGTGGTCAATAGCATCAAATGGAAACGTGAGGCAGATCAGGAGACTCTTAGAAGAGAGAGGAGCAAGAAGTAATGCTGCCCTGGTGGCCAAAGGAGTAGAGCTTCACAGAGAAGGGGGTGGTCAATAGCACCAAATGGAAACGTGAGGCAGATCAGGAGACTCTTAGAAGAGAGAGGAGCAAGAAGAACTTAGTTTAGAATGTGAGCAACTCAAGCATGTTTACAGGCGAGGGTAAGCACCCCGTAAAAGGGAGGAAATGTAGAAAACAGGAGAGAAAGGGAATAAATGATGAGGTGAAGTCTTGCAGATGGCGAGAGGGGCTGGAATAAGGACTGAGGTGGAAGGGTAAACACAGCAGGAAGGAGGCCTCACGCTTGGACACAGGAGACTAGGTGGTAAATACAGCTGGCGAGAGTGGAAGGCACCTGAGGCGCACCTGCTTGACGCCTCTAAGTGGCTGATGAAGGAGGAGGCGGGGTTGCCTGCAGTCAGCTGAGGGCAAGGATTGAGGATAAGCCTGGGGACAGCAGTGAAGGTGTGGATTGGCTGCCCACTCAACCTCTCCCCCTTTGCTGTAGCTATCAAAGGAAACAGCACATTAAATTCCACAAAGTGATCGTGTTTATTTATTTATACCTTGCCCTGTTCCAGAAAGAATTTCAGGCAGCAAAGTGATACGTAAGTTTTGTCAGACAAAGCCTCTCAAGGGCAGGAACTTTCCCATGCTTTTTGGCAATAGCAAGTTAACTGGGGAAGCTGCGACACATAAGTCACCCACTCGGCAGCACAGTCTGGAATTTGGAGGCTTCCACATCTAGAGCTCTATAAAAACTCTGGTTCTAAAGAAGTCTTTTCCCTGTCTGGTTCTCACTGTCTAAATCCCAGTCTCTGCAGAAAAAAAGAAATGAGTCCTAAAGTATTAGCAAGGCAAGCTTGGAGTTTTCCTGTTTTCTTAAAGATAATACTAATTTACCACCACATCCACAGAATCTAAGTATGAATTTTTCTGTGCTCTGACCAACAATGGCCAGAGTAATTTTTTAAAATTTGTGAAAATACACTAGATAAAAATGACACTGTTTTAATTTGCATTGCATATATTAATGATTTTGAACTTATTTTCATATTTATTGAATAATTATATTTCTGCTTTTTTAAACAGGAAATCTAATGTCGTAGGACAAAAGCAAAGACTACAAGTCATATCCTAGGTTCCCTTAGTGGTGTTTTCAGCAGTAACATTCAACTTTAAAGTTAACAAAAGCCTAAATAATTTATTATTAATAGATAACTTATTAAAAAATGAGTCAACAAACACATAAACCTGATCCAACTGTCAACATTTGTGTGAACATACTCTTTTTACAGGAACCTTACAAATAAGTAGATTTAGAGTGTGAAAAAATAATACAGTGTATTGAAGGACCACATTCTTAACCCCTCTGACCAACCTGCAATGGTGGAGATTTGGCTTACTGGGATGGTGGCAGCCTTCTGGAGGTCCATCTTTATCTTTTTGATCTGCCAGAAAAGAACAGTGAGAAGGCAGAGAAGGCAGATAGTTTTTAGAAGAGCTGAGTAGATGCCACTTAGGATTAAGGAGCATGAGATGCCAGCTACATTCCTTTGGGACATGAGGCTGTGGGAAGCACCATCAGGCCCAGAGAATTCCCCCTATACACTCCTCTCCTACCTGACTGTCCTTGCTGCTCGTCAGACCCTCAAAGGCCAACACGCACTGAGCAGAAGCATCCTGCAGTTGCTGGTACCACTGCATTGTACTGTCTTGTACCTTCACCTGGAGGTCTGAGGAATGAAAGAGAGGCTTGAATGATAGCTAGTACTCACTGGATATGTAATATGAGCCAGGCACTGCTCTAATCATTTTATATGTGTACAAGCGTACTTCAAAAAGTTCGTGAAAAAATAGAATTAAAAGATAATATGAATCTTTCCATGAACTTTTTGAAGACCCCTCGTATTAGCTGCTTTAATTGGCATAAGAGTATGATGTAGATACTATTATTATCTTCATTTTTTTTTTTTTGTCCTTTTTGAGACCGGCCGCACCACGCTCAGCCAGTAAGCGCTGTGAGCACCGGTCATCCTTATATGGGATCCAAACCCACGGCGGGAGCACTGCTGCGCTCCAAGTGCGCCACGGGCTCGGCCCCTTATTATCTTCATTTTATGGATAAGGAAACGGACAGAGAAACATTAAGTGATTTGTCAAGGTCACGTTGGTTTTAAGTAGAAAAACTAGATTCCCATTGATCTGGCTCCACTCTCAAACATGATGCTATACTGATTTGCTTATGTATTAAACAAATATATATCTGTATATATTTATTTAAAATACTCAGCAGCAGCAATACTTGGAACAATACATCTATAAGAATTATATAGTTCATTCATTCACTCCTTTATTTTTTGGCAGCTGGCTGGTACAGGGATTGAACCCTTGACCTTGGTGTTATCAGCACCAAGCTCTAACCAACTTAGCTAACAGGCCAGCCCAAATTATATAGACTTTCAAGTCCTCATGGAAAATGTTGGAATCTGAAATCAGTCTCCACATCAACCAAAGCTGAATATAATACATTACGTATGTAAACACTCTGGTTAATTGTTCTGTATCTTAACATAATATTGAAAACACACTTGTTTGTTTTCACATTCTGAAACTTAACACCGATCTAAAGAACCAGATCCACAACAAAACTCACCTTCATTCTGTTTCCCTCCTGGGCCTTGGCTGGGAGCTGGGGACTCTTTGTGGGCCTCTGAACCCTGCTGTACCTGTGAGTGTTGCAGCTTTACCTGGGCCTCCTCCTCATCCTGCCTCTTCTTTTCTTCATAGGCTCTGGAGATCTCCTGTCCCAAGTTGGTAAGGAGGTCCCGCATTTCCTGCAGAGCTCGCTCAGCCTCAGCTTGGCTCTCTGGTGTAGGACAGCCACTCTGACAGAGTGACAGAGATGGCACTTAGTGGTCATTCCCTAGGTACTTTTGTAGGGCTAAATCATACATCAAAGAAGTCAATAAATCGCTGGAACTAGAATTGTTGTGTCAATGAAATACCAACACTCAACATGCTGATACTTACTGCTTTTCTTGTTTTCTTAAAAGTAATACCGATTTACCATCATATCCACAGTACCTAAGTATGAATTTTTCTATGCTCTCACAAACATTGGCCAGGGTAATTCTTTTAAAGTTTGTGACAATATGCTAAAGAAAAATGATACCTTTTCTTTTTTTAAAGATGACTGGTAACAGGGCCAGCCCGTGGCTTACTCGTGAGAGTGCGGTGCCGATAACACCAAGGCCACGGGTTCAGATCCTATACAGGAATGACCGGTTAGCTCACTGGCTGGGCGTGGTGCTGACAACACCAAGTCAAGGGTTAAGATCCTCTTACCGGTCATCTTTTTTTTT
>NW_007726191.1:339545-340729 GCF_000696425.1 Galeopterus variegatus | reverse complement strand
GGCGGGAGCGTCGCCGCGCTCCCAAGCGGCGCACTGTAGCAGTGCGCCACCGGGCCAGCCCCCTAAATGATACTATTTTAATTTGCATTGCATATATTAATGATTTTGAACTTATTGGACAATTACATTTCTGCTTTGTTAAGGTGTTTGTCCTGTCCTTTGTTCATTTTTTCCATTAGTGGGTTGGAGGTAGAAAGTGACAGTGACTTATCTGATTTCCATACATTGCAAGAGCTCAGTTTGTATGGACATTAAATTTTGGTCTGCTTTATAAGTTATAAACATGTTTCCTAGTTTGTAAAGTGTCTTTAACTTTTATGTACTCATATCTATTGAGCTTTTCCTTTGTGACTTCTGCTTTTATTGCTATACTTACACAGTGCCTCCATACCTAAATATAATTCAAATACTCACATTTTTTTCCACTGAATTTAATGATTTCTTTCTTTTATCTCTTTGTTTTTACATTAAAATACCCAAGAAATGTGAAATAAGATGAAAGTATGTTACAAATTTAGTCTCTACTGCCAGCTCTTTCTAAATAATCCATCTTTCCTCCATTGATTTGAAATGATACCTTTATAATATATTAATTACCTATAAAAAAATCTGTCCTTTCTGGGCTTATTATTCTGTTCCACTAATCCTGCTATCCGTAACTAGGCAAGAACAAATTTCTTTAACTGCAGTGTTACAAAATGTTTTCACAAAGCAAGTTCCCAAACACTAGTCTTTTTGAAAAAGCCCAGCATATTTCTATTAGAATTTTACTAAATCTATTGATTTAGGCAAATTTGATAGCTTACTTTATTGAAGTTAGAGGAACATGATAAATCTGATTATTTAAGTCTCATTTTATAAATCCAATAAAGTTTTGTACTTTTCATTATGTAAATCACATACATTTCATGCCAGTTTATTTCTAGGTATTTTATATCCCATTACATTTTTAACTTTTTTTGGTAGGATATTCTGAATTTTGGCCACATTATTAAAAAATCTCATTAAAAGTCTCAGTAAAAAGTCTAATGGTTTCCAGCTTTTTTCTCTTAGCTTTCTAGGTAGACAATCACTTTGTCATTGAATAACAGTAATTATATTTCTTCATTTAAATATTTAAACTTCAGGCCGGCCTGTGGCTCACTCGGTAGAGTGCGGTGCTGATAACACCAAGGCCATGGGTT
>NW_007726191.1:337305-338463 GCF_000696425.1 Galeopterus variegatus | reverse complement strand
TGAGCGTGGTGCTGACAACACCAAGTCAAGGGTTGAGATCCCCTTACTGGTCATCTTTAAATAAATAAATAAATAAATAAAAAATAAATAAATATTTACACTTCAAATTTTTCTATTGCCTTGTATTGGCTAAAACTTCTATAAAAACATTGAACAACAGTAGCGATGTGGTATATTTTTATTTCGTTTCCAACTTTAATGGCATACCTAAAATGTAGTCTTAGGTGGGTACAAATGCTTTATGTTAATGAAGAATAAATTTTTATTCTTAGTTTACTGTTTTTTCTTTTTAAATCAGGAAAGGCTGTTGAATTCTAGCATATATCTTTATAACATCTAATGAAATAAATTTATGATTTTGATCCTTTCACCTATTAGTGAAATAAATTTCGTGAATAGATTTTTAACCAATTGAACCAGTTTTACACTGTTCTTGGAATAATACCTCTTTGGTTATAGTGCATTATTCTTTTGAGGCACTGATAATTTTATTTCTTAACCTTTTATTTAGAACTTCAGTACATAAATGAGATTGCATGTAAGACTGACAGGCACATTTCTTTTGTCAGGATTTGATTATCAGGATTACAAAATAAATTGAGAAGCTCTGCATCATTTCTATGCTCTGCTCTATGTTGGACAGTTTTGCGTCTTAAATCACTGAAGCTCCTCATTTTAAACCAACTCATCCAAGGTAGTGGAAGAATAAATTTAAAAATTCTACTTTGGGGATCTACCCATTATTTCATGATTAGTTTTTTCTGTTAAATATTTAAAGTATTATTAAACTACATCAATTAAAATAGGATGATCTTGGTATAAGAATAAAAACATACATGAAGAAAACAAAAAAAAGCATAGGCCGATTAGCTCAGTTGGTTAGAGCACAACGTTATAACAAAAACGTCATGGTTTTAGATCCCCATATAAGCCAGGTGCCAAAAAAAAAAAAAAAGGAAAGTGAAAAGGAGTGCAGAGAAAGAGCTTCTGAGATAGTATTTAGTGAGATAAAAGGTAGCAGAGGTGTTGGCAAAACAGTATAAATATTTTTAAAAATAAAGATCTTTATCTCCCACCAAACATCAATTTCATGTGGATTAAATGAGCAGAAAACCCATAACTTCTTTTTTGTTTGTTTGTTTCTAACTTTTTTTTCAT
>NW_007726191.1:335225-336265 GCF_000696425.1 Galeopterus variegatus | reverse complement strand
GGATATATTGCTAAGTATAAAAAAGCAAGGCACGGAACGGTACAAATAATAACCTACCTTTAAAAATTTTTTTTTTTTTTTGTCCTTTTTGAGACCGGCCGCACCGCACTCAGCCAGTGAGCGCTGTGAGCGCCCCAGTCATCCCTATATAGGATCTGAACCCGCGGTGGGAGCGCTGCTGCACTCCCAGCGCTGCACTCTCCCGAGTGGGCCACGGGCTCGGCCCTAATAACCTACCTTTTATCTTGGGAGGTGCATATATAAATGTATTTTCTTTTGTTTTTAAAGAATAGATACAACACCCCAAAGCTAACAGAAACAGTCACTTGCAGAGAGGACAAGGACAGAGTGGAGAAAAAAACGAAAGCCAGACTTCTCTGAATATGCCCTGTTTTGTAGTTCTGACTATGGAACTATGTAAATGTTTTAAATATTTCTAAAACAAAATTAAATCCAGATTAAAAAAATCTTAAAAACCAAAAGCAAAATGAAACAAATGAACCCGTTTATCAAATTGATGGCTTAACAACAAGAGAATTCTTTTTTTTTTTTGTCTTTTTTGTGACCGGTAAGGGGATCGCAACCCTTGGTGTGGTGTTGCCCGCACCGCGCTCAGCCAGTGAGTACACCGGCCATTCCTATATAGGATCTGAACCCGCGGCAGGAGTGACGCTGCGCTCCCAGCGCTGCACCCTCCCGAGTGCGCCACGGGCTGGCCCGAGAATTATTTCTTTTTTTTTTCCTTTTTGTCTTTTTTACTGACCGGTAACAGGATCACAACCCTCGGTGTTGCGCCCGCACCACACTCAGCCAGTGAGCGGGAACCGGTCTCCACACGGGATCCGAACCCTCGGTGGGAGCGCCGCCGCGTTCCCAAGCGGCGCACTCTCCAGTGCGCCACCGGGCTGGCCCCCGAGAATTATTTCAAGCGAAATGAAACAGTAATTTAATTACGCATCCATAGTAGTATAGAGCTGTCGGCAAAAAGAACTCTTAAACTGTTCTTAGTAATCATTATTGTTAGTATTGGTATTATTATT
>NW_007726191.1:331387-334233 GCF_000696425.1 Galeopterus variegatus | reverse complement strand
AAAAAAAAAAAAAAAAAAAAAAAAAAAAAGATAAGGGCAATAGTTTTGAGATTATAAGACTTAAGGAAGAGACATAGCAATCAAATCCGAAATTTGAACCTTGTATGGTTGATTTGATTTTCCAAAGGACTATACAAAAATATTTTGAGATAACCAAAGAAATTTGAACACTGATTAGATATTTGATGATATTAAGGAAATTATTAGTTTTTTAGGTATCATATTAGTATTTTGGTTATGTTAATAAACAGTTTTGTCTTTTAGAGATACATACTAAAATATTTTTTGGATGAAATAATATATCTGAGATTTATTGTAAAACTCTCTGGGTAGGGGCGCAGGGGGAAGTATAGATGAATCAAGACTGCCATGTGATGATTCCTGTCAAAGCTGAGGAATGTGTATGTAAAGATTCATTATGCTATTCTACTTCTGTACAAGTCAAACTTTATAAAGAAAGGTAAACAAAAGCCATAAAGAGAATTCAAAGGGAACAATAAACTATAAAAATAAACTTCTGCCTCAAATATGATAAATGCTTAAAGTCTTTAATATTTAGAATTCATATGAATTGATTTTTTATTTTGTTCTGTTTTTGTTAGCTAGTATGGGGATCCAAACCCTTGACCTTATACATTGATTTTTAAAAAAACATAATCTCCCATAGAAATATGAACTAAGTATAAGAACATATAATCCATAAAATAAGTACAAAAGGTTAATAAACTTGAGAAAATGTTCAGTATCACTAATAATTCAAGAAGTGCAAATTTATAAACAAAGTTACTGAATGAACATGTACATAAGAAATTTACATCCAATATTGTCAAGCATACAGTGAAAATGGCACCAGACAGTGCTGGTAAAAGTGTAAATTGGGGGCTGGCCTGGTGGCGCACTGGATAAGTGCGCNGGCAAAAAGAACTCTTAAACTGTTCTTAGTAATCATTATTGTTAGTATTGGTATTATTATTTTGAAATTACATATGTGTCATACACATACACAAACACACATATAGTATATATGAAGATAACGTAAATAAGCAATGTTGATTTATTAAGAACTGAACTTTCAGAGTGGGATAAAAATGATACAAATATAGAAGTCAAAGAAATCAAATTCTGTAATCCTACATTTGAATGGAAAAGATCAGTATGAATTAATGATGTATTTCCACCTAAAAAAATACGTATTGCCTAGTTCTGTCCATTGAAAAGGCCTAGAGACAATGACAAACCCTAGGAACCTAACTGTGGTTTCTAAATACCCTTACCAACTCAAAGGCAATAGGGCTCCTGGAAGAAATGGCTGATTCTAGGTCTTGGAAGAAAATGTTCAAGATGAGGTAGGAACATCTTATTTTACTTGCCATCCACTAGGACAAATACTACTAGGGCCATGTCAAAAGGAACTAACTCTAAGGGGCTTCCATTGGCCAAAGAGAATGCTAGAAAATCAACTCATTATTCTGAAAACTGATAAAGAGAAAGAATCAAACTTTAATCCTGCCTTTCCCATATAAACTGCACCTCAAGATAAATTGTTTTGGGGGAAAAATTTCTTCTTTGTATAAGAATTCCAGCTAATAAAGGCAGAAAAAACGATAGAATTTGAAAAACTCAAAATTTAACAGTCCTAATGAAATAATGGATATAAGCAATGATCGGTAATGGCCACTTAACCATTTGCTAAAGGCTCCTAGGGATATTTATATGGAAGATAAGGCTGATAATATCTGAAGCCATGGTCAATCTTTACATCACAAGTGGAAGGACAATCAGATATTATATGCCTCCTGATATGATATAATAACAAGTATACAGCACCATCTATGAAGTACTGCTGCAAACACACACAAAAAATGCAAAAACAAATCAGAACCTGTTCAAGCCTCTAGATCTGTACTGCCCAATAAGGTAGCCACATGTGGCGATTTACATTTAAATTGATTAAAATGTTTTTAAAACTTAAGATTCAGTTCTTCAGTCACACTAGCCACATTTCAAGTGCTCAATAGCCACATGTGGTTCCAGGTGACTGTCTTGCATAGTGTAGACACAGAACATTTCCAATACCACAGGAGATTCTACTGGACTCCACTGCCCCAGATAAAGTTACCAGGTCACAGGAAATACAATGAATAAAGGAACATATTAATATACATCACAGGGATGCAACATTTTGGAATTATCCAAATATTAAAAAATTTTACAGAAAAAATGACCCAGGTTCTTTAATAATAAATGGCAAAAAAAAAAAATTTTTTTTTTTTTTTTTTTCTGTAAATTGGTACAACTTTGGGGTGTGAACCAAGAACCTTAAAATTCGTTAATAAAGTAATTCCATTTCAAGGAATTTATTTCAAAGAAACAATCATAAATATGTATAAAATGTATACAAAATAATATCATTGTAGTGTTATGCATGGAACTGAAAACTTAAATGTTCAACAACAGGCATGTTTTCTTCAATAAATTCTGGTATGATTATATGTTGAAAGTATCCAATGTCATCTGTTCATCAAATATTTACTGAATATCTACCACGTCATGGCAATACTTGGAGCTATTAACACTCCCTTAAAAACATCAAACTATCTTTAGTAATTATAGTAATTACATGTTCAAATTACAATGTTAACTGGAAAAAAGCAATAAGCATTTCTATAAGGTTTTCATTTTTACCTTAAGCATAGCAGCTGTTCAATATATATTACTGAATATTTTGTAATCAGAAGAAACAAATTTTTAACCTAAGATATGGAATACTATGTATATCATGTATATCTATATGAATCCAATCTGGGATGAGGATAACACACATACACACACACACACACACACAC
>NW_007726191.1:324798-330738 GCF_000696425.1 Galeopterus variegatus | reverse complement strand
AAGATATGGAATACTATGTATATCATGTATATCTATATGAATCCAATCTGGGATGAGGATAACACACATACACACACACACACACACACACTTGTCAGTTAAGAAACAATAAAATGTTCATGGTGGTTACCTCTAGGTAAGGATATCTATATGAATCCAATCTGGGATGAGGATAACACACATACACACACACACACACACACACACACACACTTGTCAGTTAAGAAACAATAAAATGTTCATGGTGGTTACCTCTAGGTAAGGATTACGTCAGGAGAAGAAAAGTAATGCTTAGTATTTCCTCAAATAAGCAGATGTTACTTTTAAATCAGAAAATAATTGTGCTTTTAAGATTCTCCATTTCAAAGACAGAGTCACTGTGGAGCCCTGCTCACCTCCGAAGTGGCCCGAATGATCCCTGAGATGAGGCTGCACAGCTGGTTGCCTCGGGTCTGGAAGGCAGCCAGGTCGATCTTCAGTAGGTCTTTGTGCTGCTCAGAGGCATCCAGCTGCTGGTTGAGCTGCAACACCTCCTCCTGCAGGGCGTAGAGGCTCTGCAGGCGGACCTGGCCTTCTTCCTTCCGAACCCGCTCCTGCTCCGCTTGCTTCAGGCGCTGTTGCTCTGCCTCACGCAGCTTCAGATTTAGAATCTACAGAAAGGGCCATTGAGCTACCTCTCTTGGAAGGGCTTCTGAGCTTTTTCTATGTTCCTCAAGTCCTAGGTAGACTACATATTGCACAGATGGGCTTAGAGTATAAAAAGGACTTCCCAAGGTCAGGCACACAGAGGCATGACATAGGCCAGGTCCTCCATGATGACCAGCTGCCAGAACCTGACTCTTCAGGCAGGTTACAGACAGACACCCAAACAACCATACCAATTCTCCCAGGCTCTGACCTTTGCTCTGTGACGATGCTCAGCTTTTAGCTTCTCTTGGTGTCCCAGGGCTTCTCTGGAGCTGAATGAAAAATGGCATGTAGGAATAGTTAAATTGTTTCACCTTCTCCTAAAAGCCTCTCTTACTGGTACTTTGCTCATCTTTCCAAGATTGGTCATTTTTCAAGCTTCACTGCCTATTTTATTTTGATAATTAAGGACTCAGAAGTTCAACTCTTCCCCTTGGGATTCCCCTTAGGAAAGAGTTCCAGGTGACCACACCGACATTCCCAGTCACAATCCAGGGAGACTCACCTCTTCTCCATCACTTCCCGTAAGTCCTGGAATTCTTTGTGCTGCTTCAGTTCCTTCCGTTCATCAAACCGTTTCAGTTGTTCAGATGCCATCTCCGAGAGGGCCCACACCTTCCTCTCCTGTTCCTCCTGCCACTGCCTCAAGCCCTCCTGCAAAGGATCAGTACCTGATCTCCAGAACTCTATCACCACCTTGCTCATCTACCCCTGTGGGCTACCCTCCCACCGGTCCTTACACTATCAGAGACACTCAAGGGCGTGGAATCATCTGTGTACTTCTCCAAACCTTTGCGGCAGTCCTCTCTCTCCTTTGGGTTGATCTGTAAACTCTCAGCTGCTTGGTAAGTGCTTCTATCCTGTGTATTCTTATCAGGGTCTCATGGAGTCTACAGAAATCTTTATTCTAATTCCATAAAACATGCTATGCATGTTCCTATCTCACTCCTTTCCTCATGTTATATCACTGTCTAGAAGATTTTTCTCCCCGTTCTCCACTGAGGAAAGTCCTCTTTCTTAATACCTAAGGGTATCAGATATTACATGTATTATTTCACTAGATTACTCTCACAGGGTTTTTAAGGGCAATTTGACATTTAACTACCAAAATTTAAAGTGTATATATCCTTTGACACTAGTTCCATTTTAGGAATTTATCCTGAGGAAATATTTGCATATATGTGCAAAGATACATGTAGAAGGATGCTCACTTCAGCCCTGTTGATAATGGCAACAAATTTAAAATAAATTAACTGGGGAATGACAAAATATATTACAGTATAGTCATATTGTAGAATACTATGCAGCCCTTAAGGAGGAAGGGATGCTATATACTGGCATGGAGATATGTCAAAATCTATTGTTAAGACATTATGTCACTCTATTTTATTTATTTATTTTTTTGGCAGCTGGTCGGTATGGGGATATATCATTCTATTTTAAAACTTATTTTAAAGCTTCCAGTGCAAGAAGGCCGATTGAACACAAGCATGTATATCTTCTCCTCAGAGACTGTTAAAATGAGAGTTGGGAAGAAAAAAAAAGACACAATAACAGAGACAGCACAAGGGAGATCATTAGCCGGGGAAAACTTTCTACATACTTCTGGAAGACATAAAGTAAGTGGAGGAGTGGTGAATGACAGAGCAGAGCTGAGAAAACCTGAGAATACACACAGACACACACACACATACACACATACATACATACATACATGCACATAAGCAGACTATACTTTGGGGGAGCAAAAAGCCAGTCTATCAGCAGAAGCCCAAAGAAACTTAGGACTGAGAAGTGCCAGGTCTGATATGAGGTGGGCCTCGGCACATAAGCAGACTATACTTTGGGGGAGCAAAAAGCCAGTCTATCAGCAGAAGCCCAAAGAGACTTAGGACTGAGAAGTGCCAGATCTGATATGAGGTGGGCCTCATGGGGCTGAAAATGGAGGGATTCACTCAATGTAGACAAAAAGTGAATTCTTGACCCATTCCCTAATCATTAGACCAAAGCAGCCAAGAGCCAGGCATTTGTGTGGTAATTGTTTTAAAACAGATGTGCAAATTCTTTTTTTTTTTTTTTTAAAGATGACCGGTAAGGGGATCTCAACCCTTGGCTTGGTGTTGTCAGCACCACGCTCACCCAGTGAGCGAACTGGCCATCCCTATAGAGGATCCGAACCCGTGGCCTTGGTGTTATCAGCACCGCACTCTACCAAGTGAGCCACAGGCCAGCCTGAGATGTGCAAATTCTTTGACACCCTGCCCATCTCCTCCACTTCAACCTGAGCAGGCCTTTATGACTGCCACACAAACGGAATGTGGCAAAAAAAACAAACTATGTTATGTGTTGGCAGCTGGCAGGTACAGGGGTCAAACCCTGAACCTTGGTGTTATCAGCACCACATTCTAACCAATTGAGCTAATCGGATGGCCAGTTACATGATTGCTGAGACTAGGTTAGAAAAGGCCACACAGCTCTGCCAGTGTCTCTTAGGATGTTTGCTCTTGGAACCTAACCACCACACTATGAGGAAACCTAGGCCACATGGAGAGGGTAGGTGTTCCAGCCAACAGCTAACCTCACCTGCCAGACAGGCAAATGAAGAAGTCTTTGAGATGATTCCAGCCTCAGCCAATGTGATAAGAAACTCCAAATGAGCCCAGTCAACCCTCAGAGACATAAAAGATAGTGATGACTGCCAGTAGTTGCTTTAAGCCACAAAGTTTGTGGTGATTATATAGCAATGCATACTCCGAGCCAAAAAATGAAGAGTTATTCTCTAAAAGAAAATGAGCAAATTGTCCAGAGATAACTGGGTAAGCTAGTGTGGGAGTTGATATTCCAGAACAATACCCTCGGAATTCTGGCACTTAGGAAGCCCAAAAGCATAATCTTGTTCCTAACTATTCACCTTGAATCCTTGGTCCAACTACTGGAAAATAAGACTTTTTAAATATTTAAGGAATCTCTGTACCCTAAAAGAAAGAGATCGAGATGAACAAATGAAAAAAAAAAAATGAATCCAGAAGAAACAGATATCTCAAAGAACACAAATGAATCTAAAAAAAAAAAATTCTAGTATGATATGAAAGAGAATAAGAGGCTCTGAAAAAGGAACAAGTGGAGTATTAGATCAAAATCTCATAAAAAAGGGCCGAGCCCGTGGCGCACTCGGGAGAGTGCAGTGCTGGGAGCGCAGTAGCGCTCTCGCCGCGGGTTCGGATCCTATATAGGGATGACTGGTTCGTTCACAGTACTCACTGGCTGAGCACGGTGCAGCCGGTCTCAAAAAAGGACAAAAAAAAAAAAAAAAATCTCATAAAAAACAGACATATAAAAAATAGATACATTTATATTTTTTAATTAACAATTGGAGGATAGGGGCCATCCCATGGCTCACTTGGGAGAGTGTGGTGCTGATAACACCGAGGCCACGGGTTCAGATCCCTATATAGGGATGGCCAGTTAGCTCACTTGGGAGTGTGGTGCTGACAACACCAAGTCAAGGGTTAAGATCCCCTTACCAGTCATCTTTTTAAAACAAAACAAAACAAAACAAAACAAAACAATTAGAGGATAAAATAAGGAAATCTGGAAAACAGAACAAAAAGATAAAAGGAAAATGAGAGAAAGCATAAGAGATATAGAGGATTAATCTAGGACACCTACTAACTGACTAACATAAGTTCCAGAAAGAGAGAAAAAAGAAAATAGAGAGGTGAACTCAAGAGGAAAAACAACTCACATGGCCATTTTTCATCATCTCCATTGCTATCATGCTAGTCTAAGCAACCACCATATTTTACCCAGATTACAATAATCTTCTAACTGTAGTTTACTCATTTCTCGTTTACTTCTGTTTTTCCCCAGAGAATAAAAGCTCTTGAGTGTATGGGCTCACATATACTTTGTTGACTGTTTTATCTAGACCCAAAACAGCATCTAGCACTTAGGTGTTCAACAAATATTTGCTAACTCAACGATCAATGAGGAAAGATGCCAGGAGCCTTTCATTTTATCAATTCCTGTACTCTGAAAAAATTTTACAAAGCCATGCATTGTTTTTCTTTTCTTTTCTTTTCTTTTTTTTTTAAAAATATGACCGGTAAGGGGATCTTAACCCTTGACTTGGTGTTGTCAGCACCACGCTCAGCCAGTGAGCGAACCGGCCATCCCTATGTGGGATCCGAACCCGGGGCCTTGGTGTTATTAGCACCGCACTCTCCCGAGTGAGCCACGGGCTGGCCCATGCATTGTTTTTCTAATTAAAAAAAAAAAGTCAAATAAATTAATTAGAATAGTGTGTTATGGATAAATGTTTCCCGGGCCCTTAAAGAGGTGATTAGATTGTTAGGACTGTGTCCTTGTGAATGGACTGATACATTCATGGAGTAATAGGCATGGTTCTGATGGCCTTAAAAAGAGAGCAACTGAGAAGCTTGGCTCTCTCTTGCTCAGCCATTTTTGCTATGTGATACCCTGCACTGCTGTACAACCACCACCAAGGCTCTCACCAGATATGTCCCTTGGACTTTGGATTTCCCAGCCTCCAAAAATGTAAGAAATAAATATTGTTTCTTTACAAATTACCCAGTTTCAGGTATTTTGTTATAAGCAACAGAAACAGACTAATACATAGTGCTATTCTTTTCTCAAGAGGCTGTTAAGGTCCCATCTTCTCAGTATATCCTCATCTGTTAACCCAGAATATCTCCAAATTTTGAAGAAGTAAACGGAAGCCAGAAAGGCCTATGTAACTCTCCCAAAGCCACATGTAAAATAGAAGAGTCAAGATTTGAAACCAGATTTGACTTCACAGTGCTCACTCTTGACTTCTAGATTATACTACCTCCCCAACTGAATAGTGAGCTACTAAATGGCGGGACATGATGATTAGCATACAGTGGGCATTCCTTAGGCCTGGGGAACTGCAGTTCAACGTGGCTCCCTAGGGTCAAGCCTGCCTTGGCTTCATGGGTTCACTTACTGTTCCTTTCATCCTGTGCACCAGTTCGTACATTCGAATGCAGCCTTCCACTTTGATTCCCCGGGAGGACTGAAGGACCATAGATTCTGCATGCTCGGACTCATGTTTCTCCTATGCAGACAGAAGATAGAAAAAGAATTAAGCTTTTAACATGGTAAAGTTGGTGTTATCTCTTCTAGACAAAGACCATACCCTAATATATGAACTACCAATAACAAACAAAAATTTAGGTTAGAACCAGGGACCAGTTGTGTCATACAGCCAAC
>NW_007726191.1:316812-323798 GCF_000696425.1 Galeopterus variegatus | reverse complement strand
CGGTCTGTATGTGGGATCCGAACCCTCGGGCGGCAGCGCCGCCGCGCTTCCCAAGCGGCGCCCTTATCCAGTGCGCCACCGGGCCGGCCCCTCTGGCTTGCTTGTTGACTTGTTTTACTCTGTGCAGAAAATGTTTCCCCTTTCTTCTGATAAGTGTTCATTTGTCCTGGGATGGTTTGGATGGAGCAACCCCAATCCATATGCCCAAACTTCACCCTCCTGGCCTGAGAGGTAAGCATGGGACCAGCCTGGAAGTACTCTATCCTCCTGTACCCATGATCTACTTGAGAAATGAGCCATAAGACTCAGGTTAGGCCAGAGTCCATCTTTGAACTTTTCTGATAGAACTATTCGGGAAGGCTACCTCTTCTTCTGGGGTTGTTAATGTAAGAAGATGCAAGTCTGGGGCTACCATTAGCCATTTTGTCACATACAGTCTATCTGAAAAATGAAACCAAGAAGAGTTAGGCAGAATTGAGAAAGAGAGGCAAAGCCCTATTTTGGGGTCACTGGATCAAGTAAAAAATAATGTCTAGAAGAGACAAACAGTATGTCAATCTTCTAGCTCTGATTCCAAATGAACTCCTAGACTTCCTAGTTATATGAACTAATTAATTCCTCCCCCATCCTTTGTTCTATTTAAGCTAGTAAACTGTTTGTTACTTGCACCAAAAATTCCTAAGTGACACAATAATCCATTATATAAAACCACCTGAGAATTTAAACACTCCAAATTATGGAATTTTGGACCTGGTCAGTTCTCAGTTGATTAGAGTGTAGTGTTACAACACCAAGGTCAAGGGTTTAGATCTCTGTACTGGCCCCCAAAAAAAAAAAAATCCCCCAAATTATGGAATTTTATACCTGGAGAGGACCTTCGCAATTTAGTCTAGTACCAGATTTGCAGATGAAGAAACTGAGGCCTATTGAGGGAAAGAGGCCTACATGAAGGCATGCCACAATATTGGCAAGATCTGCACTAGAACCTGCTACCTCTGAGAAAATATTCATAGAAACTTTTTAAAAATTTTAAATTTTGAAAAAATTATAATTCACAGAAAGTTGCAAAAATATGTACAGGGAGGTCCCATGTACTTTTCACTTTTTTCAGTTTCCCCCAATAGTAATATCTTTCATATGTATAGTAAAAAATCAAAACCAGTAAGTTGACATTGGTACAATCCAGAGTATATTCAGATTTCACCAGTTTATAAGCACTCATTAGTGCTTATGTACAGTACTATGCAATTTTACCATACGAGTATGCAGATTTGTGTAAACACCCCCACACTCATGATACAGAACTGTTCTACCACCACAAAGCTCGCTTGAGCAACACTCACCTTTATAACCAGCACCTCCTCTCCCATCACTAATCTCTAACAGTCTCCATCTCTATAATTTTGTTGGTTCAAGAATGTTAAATAAATCTTACAGTACATACACAACCTTTTGAGATAGGCTTTTTTTAATTATAAAATTTTTATTGAGGGCCGGCCTGTGGCTCACTCGGGAGAGTGCAGTGCTGATAACACCAAGGCCACGGGTTTCGATCCTATATAGGGATGGCTGGTTGGCTCACTAGCTGAGCGTGGTGTTGACAACACCAAGCCAAGGGTTGAGATCCCCTTACCGGTCATCTTTAAAAAAAATAAAAAATAAGGGCTGAGCCCGTGGTGCACTCAGGAGAGTGCGGCACTGGGAGCGGAGCAGCACTCCCGCCGCGGGTTCGGATCCTATATAGGGATGACCGGTACACTCACAGTGCTCACTGGCTGAGCGCGGTGCAGCCGGTCTCAAAAAGGACAATAAATAAATAAATAAATAAATAAAAATAAAATTAAAAAATAAAATTAAATTTTTATTGAATCATAATTGATTATACATATTTTGGGGGTTCGATGTTGACATATATTGATCAAATCAATATTACTAGCATACAGACAAATCAACCAAATTTACAACTATAAAAATGTAACATCAGCCAAGCCGGGGCCACTGGAACTCAGGGGAAGAGGAGGAGAGACCTACGGAGTTCATGAAGGCAGGAGAAACCATGATGAGAGAAAGAAAAAGCTGCTCTGAGCATTTCGGGCCGCGGCTGCTTTAAGGCTCAAGATGATAAGCACATGGAGCAGGAGCCGGCAGAAGCTGCAGCTGTGCCCTTCAGATGGAGTTACTTGGAGGCAGCAGGAGAGAAGAGGGCCTTAGACGCCCCCAGGACAGCAAGACCACTAATAGGGTTCATGTGGACCCACGCAGAGAAGCCAGAACAACTGAAAAAAGGGAGCCACTCAGAGGCCAGTGAGTCATTGCAAGGGACCGGCACAGGGCCCTTCCCATGGAAAGTGTTTGCAGCATGGGTAGTGCGGGGGACGTGCCCACCAGGAGAACAAAGGAACACAGCAAGGACAGCTGATCTGCCCCCCAATCAGCACAGGACCACTCAGAAGAGACTGGTCAGGAATGCAGAAATGCATGGGGTGCAGTTTGACGAAAAAACTCAGGCCCAGATCAGAGATTCTACAGAACACAGATCCACTGGGTCTTTGGAGAGCTGGAAGTACCTATAAGGTCAACCATTAAAGCCTGAGCTGCACAAAAAGGCTTCCTTGGGGAAACAGCAGCAAAGTAGCAATTTAAACAACCACACAGCTCAAGTACTGGTTCCCACAGGAAGTTACCCTGTGTTAGAAGCAAAGGAAAGAAAACTAATTCCAGCCCAGACACACCACCAGCACCTTGGGGCCTGTCTGGGAACTGAAGGCTTGAATCTGGGGACTGAACCCCACTCCCACTTCCAGGCAAACTGCATCAGTGCCTCGGGGCCTGCCCAGGGACCTAAAGCATGGAGAAGGGGACTGGACCCCCTTCCCACAACCAGACACACTGAGCCAGTGCCTTGGGGCTCATCCAGGGACCCAGGCTATGGAGTTGAGGACCAGACCACCCTCCCACGACCAGGCACACCATGCCAGCACCTCAGGAGACCACCCAGGGACCCAGGATATGGAGAAGGGGACTGGACCTCTCTCCCACAACCAGGTACAACATGCCAGCACCTCAGAGCCCACCCAGGGATCTGGGGCAAGGAGAAGGGAACGTTCCTCTCTCCCACAACCAGGCACACTGCGCCAGAGCTTCAGGGCCCGCCCAGGGACCCGAGGCATAATGAACCTTGGACAGGCCATGCGCCGGTTCCTTGCAATGACTCAATGGCCTCTGAGTGGTTCCTCGCTCCTATGTGGGTCCAAGGGAACCTTATTAGTGGTCTTGTTGGCCTGGGGGCCGGCCACCAAGGCCCTCTTCTCCCCTGCCACCTCCATGCAACTTCATCCGAAGGGCACAGCTGCAGCTTTTGCCAGCACTGGCTCCTGCTCCATGCACTCAGCAGCTCCAGCCTGTAAGTGGCTGGGGCTCAAAACAGTCAGAGAGGTTTTTTTCTTTCTCTCATCGTGGCTTCTCCCACCTTCATGCACTCTGTAAGTCTCTCCTCCTCTTCCCCTGAGCTCTAGCGGCCCCAGCTTGGCTGTCGTTGCTTTTTAATAGTTGTAAATTAGTTGATTTGTGGGAGAGAGTGACACTGAGGACCATCTACTCTGCCATCTTGATCGGAAGTCCCAAGTTGAGATTGGCTTTTTAAAAAACTCTGTATATTGCCATTGAGATCTATCAAGCTGCTGCATATATCAATGATTTGTTCCTTTTTATTGCTGGTTCTAGTGATGTCATGGTATGGACAAATTGCAGTTTGTTTACCGATCACCTGTTGAAAGACGTTTCCTTGTTTCCAATTTTTGGACATTATGAATAAAGCTGCTACAAACATTTGTCTACAAATTTTTGTGTGAATGTAAGTTTTGATTTCTCTGAGAAATCAAACGCCCAAGAATGAGAATCAAATCAACTCCCATTCTTGGGAATGGACAAGAGGGTAATTGCTGTGTCATATAGTTAAGTGCATGTTCAGTTTTAAAAGAAATTGCCAGGGCCGAGCCCGTGGCGCACTCGGGAGAGTGCGGCGCTGGGAGCGCAGCAGCACTCCCGCCGCAGGTTCGGATCCTACATAGGGATGACTGGTACGCTCACAGCGCTCACTGGCTGAGCGTGGTGCAGCCGGTCTCAAAAAAAAAGGACAAAAAAAAAAAAAAAATTGCCAGACTTTTCCAGAGTGGCTGTGCCATTCTACATTCACACTCAAAATGAATGAGTGACCCAGATTTTCCACATCCTTGCAAGCATTTGGCGTTGTCACTATTTTTTATTTTAACCATTCTGACAGCTGTGTAGTACTATCTCACTGTGGTCTTACTTTTATTTCCCTATGGCTAATAATATTGAACATTTTTTCATGTGCTTATCTGCCATCTGTATATTGTCTTAGGTAAAATGTCTGTTTGTTGGAGTTAGGAGGACTAAAGCCATGTTGGGACCTAAAACTGCCTGGGCTGTAGAAAAATTTTAAAAGACACAGGTTTTTTTTTGTTTGTTTTTTTAAAAGATGACCGGTAAGGGGATCTTAACCCTTGACTTGGTGCTGTCAGCAACACACTCTCCCAAGTGAGCCACAGGCTGGCCCCTAAGAGACACAGGTTTTTTTTCTTAGCATGCATTTCTCTGAGTTCCCTCTTTTCCCATGATTACTTGATATTTTGAACCTTGGTTGTGGGGCAAGATGACATCATTCACATAAATGTAAAGTTGTTTTCTAGTCAGCTTGGAGCTGAAAACTTGCTACGAAACACGTACTATCCAGACCCTGAGAAACCAAGGAATACATCAATAAAGCTATGCGGATTCTACCCTGAAGCAAATCAAAATCCTGCAGGACCCTAAGATAATGTCCAAATAGGAGAACAGAAGGCAGATGGAGCCTTGGTGAAAATTTGCATCTGGCCCCTTACACATCTCCCTCTCTCCTGCTTCTCACTTCCCGCATCTTACCCCATAAAACCCTCAGTAAATCTGAGTCTTTGAGATGGTTTTAGTCTGGTCATCTCCTTCAGGTTTACTGTGGAGATAAGGTAGCCTAACATCTCCTTCAAGTCACTGATATTCGTGAATAAAGCTGATTTCCTATTTCACCAACAATTTGACTTTTGGGTTGTTCGTTTCTGTTTTGGCGGCGGGCTTTGGTTTTGGTAACAAAATTTTGGCAAGCCAGCCAGGAGCTGAGTGCCATGGGCAGCCTAGCCCCCATTTCCAACAGATGGCGCAATTGGCAGTGGCAGTGTGCCAGGGCTTATCTGTTCACGCTGAGGGAGTGAGACTGGGTCCACTTTTGCGTGTCAGCCGCCTGTGGTGGGCCGGCTCTGTGGCTGGGATTTTTGGGACTTTCCCTGATTTTCCAGCAGTGGTGCTGACCACTAATTTTCTGCCTTTTAGTTGGTGAGGAAGGTGTTAGTAAAGAGTTGACAAGCTCCAGGGTTGGGTAAGTTTGAACTGGTGTGCATGCTGGGAGACCTCTCTCTGTGCTGTTTGTTAGAAAAAGGTACCACTGGTGCAGGACAAGACTTTTGTGAAACTGTGATTGACCAATTTGTCTGCTGGTTCGGTGAAGCACTTCCATTAGGGCGTGTGAGTGAATTGTTAGTATTTATTGTCTGTCCTATGTTGATTGCTTTGCTGCTGTTCACGTTACTATTTTGGTGGAATCCAGATCCCTGCTGTATTAACTTTGAGAACTCTTGGACAGCCTTTGGCCTCTTTTAAAACCTTCCAGGCTTGGGCCGGCCCAGTGGCGCACTGGAGAGTGCGCCGCTTGGGAGCATGGCGGCGCTCCCGCCGAGGGTTTGAATCCCATGTGGAGACCGGTTCCTGCTCACTGGCTGAGCGCGGTGCAGGTGCAACACCGAGGGTTGCGATCCTGTTGCCGGTCCCCGGTACGGGCGCAACACCGAGGGTTGTGATCCCGTTACCGGTCAGTAAAAAAGACAAAAAGGAGGGAAAAAAAAAAAATCCTTCCAGGTTCAGGTCCGGCCCGTGGCTCACTCAGGAGAGTGCGGTGCTAATAACACCAAGGGCACGGGTTCGGATCCTATATAGGGATGGCTGGTTCACTCACTGGCTGAGCGCGGTGCTGACAACACCAAGCCAAGGGTTAAGATCCCCTTATCGGTCATCTTTAAAAATAAATAAACAAATAAATAAATAAATAAAACCTTCCAGGTTCATTAAGGGTTCAGGTGTGGGAGAGTCAGATGCCCACAGGAACTACACTGCACTTTTTGGGAAGACTTAGCTATTTTAGTGCTTTTGTGGCAAAGAATTCAGGAATTGAGCAGGGGGTGTGGAGGTCTGTTTGAACAGTGGTATAGTATGTTACTGCTTTTATATATCAAGAAATAGATCGACTTGCCAAGGGACCAAGAACACCTGAACTCTCTTTTTTCTGGGATTTCTTGTGCAGAGAAGGGTGTGAATTACCAGGGACTGAGAATTTTGGGTAACTCAGGAGGGCAGGATAGCTTTGTTAGCTTCGTTACTATGGGGCCACATCCCAGGAGACCTTCTCTCTAAAAATCCACTATCCTACCATGGTGAGGAGCCAGTTTCAGGCTCAAAGAGCAAACATTTTTATTTGAGTTAAGAGGGCTGGCTGGTTAGCTTGGTTGTGGTTGGTTAGAGTGCAGTGTTATAATACTGAGGTTAAGGGTTTGGATCCCCTTACTGACCAGCCACCAAAAAAAACCAAAGTCCTGAATTATTTGGGCTAGGTCTTGTGTTATCTGTGTCCCCATCAACCATAAAAATCTGCGTCTGGGCAGCTCGTGCCAGGTACTACAGCAGGGATCCTGGGTGCAGGGAGGCAAAAGATTCCTCACTAGAAGGCAGAGCCAGCCAAGGAATTAGCACCATGGGAGGATCTTTGCTCCATTTGAGAGTCCCCTGGGACGGCTATTAGCCAAATGGTCCTATTATAGCTACTCCCCTATGACTGAAAAAAAAAAAAAAAAAAAAAAAAAAAAAAAAAAATTAAAAAAAAA
>NW_007726191.1:313116-315457 GCF_000696425.1 Galeopterus variegatus | reverse complement strand
AGATTGAACTTTGATATAAAAAAGACACTGATACAGAACTAAAATTTCCCCCCATGTTAGAACAAGGTTTTCTTGAAATACTGATCTGCTCTTAATAAAATGGCAAGAAGTTTTGATTTTTCTGTAAAGGCGTACGCAATCGGATTCATAGAAAAGACTATAACAAGTACTCTTAAACACAGGTTTCGGGCCGGCCCGGTGGCGCACTGCTATAGTGCGCTGCTTGGGAAGTGTGGTGGCGCTCCCGCCGAGGGTTCGGATCCCACATACAGACCGGCCGCTCACTGGCTGAGCGAGGGGCGGGAGCAACACCGAGGGTTGCGATCCCGTGGCCGGTCCCGGTCCAGTACGGGTGCGACACTGAGGTTTGCGATCCGTTGCCGGTCATGAAAAAAGACAAAAAGAAAAAAAAACAACAACACAGGTTTCAAATAACTGTAAGATCAATGGACAAAATCAAAGTTTTTCAGAACCCTGATAAGAAATCTGATGGGTTTATAAAACTGCTAATCAAGATCAAACAAAGCAAAAATTAATTACATAAAGTTAAATGATAAAGATAACGCTTTTATGACTTTAACTTAAAACATTGTTGGTTCTTTACTTGAATGTTTTGTTTTCCAGATTTAAGGAAATTTCTCTCTTAAGCAATCTATAACTCACAGCAATTTGGTAAATATACTTTTATAAACAAAGACAGAAGCCAATGTGATTCCTCCAAAATTTGACAACTGTGAGTATCCTTATGATTTTTATCTCAATGTGGTTATTTAAATAAGTTCAGTACGAATTTGCTCTCTCTTTAAAACAGGATATAATTGAAAACACTGCTTATTAAACGGCATTTAAAAAAAATACATAAAACAGCATTTATCTTCTAAGCTCCCGACCTCCCCTTTTTTTTGACAACTGGCCAGTACGGGGGTGAACCCATGACCTTGGTGTTATAAGTCTTCACTCTGACCAACTGAGCTAACTGGCCAGCCCTCTTCTAAGTTGCTAACTCCATTTCATGTTGCCCTAATTTGGCCTAACTGCTGCTTCATCTCCTCGCCCCCTCTCCCCGACATGGGACGTGAGTACCTGGGAATGAGCCTTCCAGCACTGAGGGAACTTTTCAATCAGAAAACTGATTATCGGGCCGGCCCGGTGGCGCACTGCTGTAGTGCGCCGCTTGGGAAGTGCGGTGGCGCTCCCNAATATATATATATATATATATATATATATATATATATTAATTGCAATACTGCCTGGCCAACGTATGTGTTAGACTCCAAAGTTTTGTGTTTGTTGGTCATAAGAGCTCTGTGATCCTTAGAATGCATCCTACAGAATTGGTCTGAGTTTCTCTTGGAGAGCTTGAGAAGCAGAAACTATGATCCAGGAAGTTACAACTGGCTAAGTCTCTGGACAAAATTTGTCCATCTGTGCACACAGCTAAACAATTACTAAAAGGGCCAACCCATGGCTCCCTTGGGAGAGTGTGGTGCTGATAACACAAAGCCACGGGTTCAGATCCCTATATAGGGATGGCCAGTTAACTCACTTGGGAGAGCGTGGTGCTGACAACACCAAGTCAAGGGTTAAGATCCCCTTGTGGTCATCTTTTTAAAAACAAACGAACAAACAAACAAACAAGCAAACAAAAAACAATTACTAAAAATCAAGCCCACTTGGAGATTTTGTTTTTCTCATACAACTCAGCCAGTCTTAGCTAAGTGTGAATATTTGAAACTTAACCCTAAACTCATAGGAAACTGGGGAAAAAAAAAAAAGGGCGGGGGGAGGGTATAAAAAGTTTTTTCTTTAAAAATCATATGGCTATGAGAAATGTCTTCAGAATTATCAGCATATATTTTTGCTTGGGTTTACTGGTCAAACAGGATTATATTTGTCTCTGCTAGAGGTTTTTAAAGTTAAAGTTATGAACACAGCCTAAAACAGAATGATCTTTGATTCTGCAATTCTTAGATAAATGAGACTAATTTAGTATTGTTGGCTTAATGAAAGCAACTACATCTTCTGAGTTACCAGCAAAATCAAAAGGTAAATTTAGGAAGGAAATGGAAACAAGATAGAAAGGAAGGAGTAAGTAGGAGAAGGGGAAATGTAAAGAGAGTTATGGAGCAACAACATGGATGGACCTTGAGAGAATAATATTGCGTAAAACGAGTCAGGCAGAGAAAAAGAAATACCACATGTTCTCACTCATTGGTGGGAGCTAAAAAATAAACAAATTAATTCACCCACAAACACACACACAAAAAACCGGGGTGGGGTGGGGAAGAAGACATAACAACTATACTTTTTTGAAGTTGTTACAACAAGCAAACGGAAAGGA
>NW_007726191.1:307712-311377 GCF_000696425.1 Galeopterus variegatus | reverse complement strand
AAAAAAAAAAAAGAAAACTGATTATCAATGCTTTCGTGAGGAATGTTTTGATCAAAAAAGGGGAAATGATGTCTTGTCTATATAAGCAGTTCTCTGAAGTATTCACCTTGGGGGATTGGGGGTTCATGACTTGGATGAGACATCCTGTTCCTAAACAAAGAATTCATGTAAGTTCTTAAAATTGTTGATGTACCAATTAATGTATAGCTTGCTAACTCTGAGTAAGCCGCCTGTTGTCAATCATCTGTTAAAACAATAGATAAATAAATGCCCTTGGTCCCTCTGCCACTCTAGCCAGGTCCCAAAACCTATATCTCCATCATGTCAGAAAGTTGCATTCCAGATTAATCCCTTCTTCAGATTACCTTTTAATTCCATTTTTCCATGAACTTTTTGAAGTAACCTCATATTCACAATAGCCAAAAAGTGGAGGCAACTCAAGAACTCACATATCCATTGACAGATGAATGGATACACAAAATGTAGTATCTACATACAACAGAATATTCAGCCTTAAAAATAAAGGAATGCCTGACATACACTACAATATAGATGAACACTGAAGACATTACATGAAATGAAATAAGGCAGTCACAAAAGGACAAATACTACACGATTCAACTTATATAAGGTACCTAAAATGGCCAAATTCATAGAGACAGGAAGTAGAAATGTGGTTGCCAGCAGCTGTGGGGAGAACTCAATGGATACAGAGTTTCAGTTTGGGATGATGAAAAGTTCTGGAGATGGGCAGCTGTGGCAGTTGTAGTACACCGTGAACGTACTTAATGCCACTGAATTGTACACTTAAAAATGCTTAAATGGTAAATTTTATGTTATGTATATTTTACTTGAATTTTAAAAAATGATTAAAATTTTGTTTTAATGTTCACATCCTTCAATCTTTGGTGCTGTCATCTGGGAATTTATTTATTTATTTATTTATTTATTTATTTATTTTTATTTTTTTTCCTTTTTGTCTTTTTTTGTGACCGGCAACGGATCGCAACNTCCGAACCCTCAGCAGGAGCGCCGCCACGCTCCCAAGCGGCGCACTGTAGCAGTGCGCCACGGGGCCGGCCCTGGGAATTTATTTTAAGATAATAATTATAAGATATATTTTAAGATTAAAAAGAAGAAAGAATCTCTCTGCAGTAAGTTTCTCAATATATTATCCTTAAAGGCAATGAAATATAAATTGCTAATAATAAAGAGACAATTTAATAAGTTACAGAATATTATATATCTACTAAGTATGAGATTACAAAGGCAGTAATAACATGAATAAATAGTAACAAATTAAGGATAGGAAGGAAAAGTAGAATATGAAAGTATACATACGGGCCAGCCCATGGCTCACTCGGGAGAGTGTGGTGCTGATAACACCAAGGCCACGGGTTCGGATCCCATATAGGGATGGCCGGTTAGCTCACTGGGTGAGTGTGGTGCTGACAACACCAAGTCAAGGGTTAAGATCCCCTTTCCCGTCATCTTAAAAAAAAAAAAGAAAGAAAGAAAGTATACATACAATTTGAGTAAGCCTAGGTACAAATACACAGTCATATGAGACTGGAAAGGAGTAACTGTTGACTGAAATGATAAAATCATATGGAGATTTAAATTTCTTCCTTTGATGCTATGATTAATGTTTACTCGATAAACAAAAATTTTCAGTGGGAAAGGACAAAAAGAAACCAAGAACTTTGGCTGGCCTGTTAGCACAATTGGTTAGAGCGTGGTGTTATAACACCAGAGACAAGGGTTAGGATCCCCATATGAGCCAGCCAAAAAAAAAAAGAAAGAAAAAAGAAACGAAGAACTTTGTATTTCAGAAGCTAAACATGAAAAATGTACTCTCAACCTTTCTAAAAAGCTGACTAGTGTTAATTTGTTAGCACAAAAATCTAAAACTCCAAAAAACACAATAATGCAGTTTTTCCAATTACCTCTTTACATTTTAGACCACTACTTCTAATATCTTACTTTGTTCCAAAAAGAGTTTAATGCCACTTAAAAGGAACATCAGATATAATGACAAACATAAATTAAAAATTAGAAAAAATATTAAAAACAAGGCTATATATATATACATATATATATATATATATATATATATACATACACAAAGATAGAATGATTTCTAAGATATACTGTCAAGTAAAAATATAAAAAAGAAGATACCCAACGGCATTTATTACCATCTTTGTTTTTTTTTTTTTTNCGGGAGCGCTGCCGCGCTCCCTAGCGGCGCACTCTCCAGTGCGCCACCGGGCTGGCCCACCGTCTTTGTTTTTTTAAGAAAGGAAAATATATGTTACCATATATTTGTTTTATTTTGTTTTGTTTTGGTGGAGGGATCAAACCCTGGACCTTGGTGCTATCAGTGCCATGCTCTAACCAACTGAGCTAACTGGCCAGCTGCATATATTTGTATATACACAAACTACCAGGGCCACCCCCTCCAACCTCAACCAGGCAAGCAACACAGCACACCCGGGGTCCTGAGGCAGGAGCCAAGGGCCACCCCATCTGGCCATAACCAGGCAAGCAACAGAGCACACCCAGGGTCCTGAGGCAGGAGCCAAGGGCTGCACCTCCACCCCTTGCCCACAACCAGGCAAGGAGAATACCCCAAACACCACTTCCATGTGGGTAGCCCACCACAGACATTTCCATAGCCACAGCTGCCATAAAAGTGGCTCAATGCCACAGCAGTAGCCATAGCCACTGTGCGGGTGGCCTGCCAGACACTCAAATGCATTAACACAAGGAGAGTCACCAGTGGGGACCAGAAAAAGAAGACATCTACTTTTATCTCAAAGTACTCTCTAATTTCCCTGTGATTTTTCTTTTTACAAATTATTTAGGAGAATGTTGTTTAATTTCCATACATTTGTGAATTTTCTAAATTTCCTTCCGTTATGGTGGTCAGAGAACATATTTTCTATGATCTTAGTCTTTTTTTAAACATAGTAAGACTTGTTTTATGGCCAAAATTTTTTTAAAAAATTACAAAAATTTTAAAAGAAAAAAAAAAAAAAAAGAAAACCTCTAGAAGTATACAAAAAAGAAACAAGAAAAAAGGGGGAAAAAAAAACCCCCACCAGTTACAATTACTGTTTTTAAGTGGGAAAAACAAAGAAATAAAGGCAGGGACAAAATAGAGCCAGCCATAGGGTAAAAACTCATACGGAATCAATGGTAAGTGCTGTGGATTGAATGACCACCCAAACTCACTGAAGCTTAATCTCCACTGTAACTGTTAAGGGTGGGAAATCCTATTATAACTGAAAAGTGGGGCTTGGACGAGGTGATCAGATTGTGAGAATACTGCCCTGGGAAATGGATTAATCCACTGATGGTTTAATGGTAGTCATGGGCATGGTTCTGTTGGCTTTAAAAGAACAGCAAGTGAGAGGTGAGAGTCTCTCTCTCATTTCTGTCCTTTTTGTAATGTGATACCCTGTGACACTGAAGCCAACACCAAAAGCCCTTACCAGATGTGTTCCCTGGGCTTCGGACTTCCCAGCCCCTGAAAAAGTAAGCAATAAATATTGTTTCTTCACAAATTGCCCAGTTTCAGGTTATTTCTGTTATAAGGAACAAAACCAAACTAATACAATAAAATATGTACATTTTAAGAGCAGGTATCAGTTTTACTCTAA
>NW_007726191.1:305620-306959 GCF_000696425.1 Galeopterus variegatus | reverse complement strand
ATGTGATACCCTGTGACACTGAAGCCAACACCAAAAGCCCTTACCAGATGTGTTCCCTGGGTTTCGGACTTCCCAGCCCCTGAAAAAGTAAGCAATAAATATTGTTTCTTCACAAATTGCCCAGTTTCAGGTTATTTCTGTTATAAGGAATAAAACCAAACTAATACAATAAAATATGTACATTTTAAGAGCAGGTATCAGTTTTACTCTAAGCCAACACAAAAAGACCTTACCAGTTAAAAAGATGCAACATTCATCAGAAAAAAACAATCCAATTGCTCATGAAATTACTTAATATTCTTGGTACTACGAATACAAGGAAATTTCTCCCTCTGGTTCTTTATAAAAAGAATACTAAGTGATGTAGTAAACACTGTCCCTATAAACAGCTGCAATACGAAGCAATCGTTATTTTTCCCAGGATAAGGTCACTGTCATATGACAATATTAAACATTTTAACTTTGCAGCCACCACGTCTTTTGTCTTAAGCTGATTAAAACCTTACCTTGGTTCCATTTGATGTTTTGGGGGAGGCTGGTGAGAAGGCAGAGTTTCTGATGAAAGATTTGGTAACAAACGAGGGTTGGTCTAGGGCTGAAGTAGATCTAGAGGATGGTGAAGTCTCAGAGGGAGGTGGGTTCTCTTGCGTATGGGGTAGGACATGATCTACCACCCATCCAGAGTAAGAAGATAGCTTGGGAAGGGACATACATTCTTCTAAAACATCCTAGAGAGAAGAAGAGGGTTAAACCCAACTTGAATGTTAACTAATCTAAGCATAATCCATGTCACTACATGCCTTACTGAACATCTAAGGAGGCCTAAATAACCAAATAAATATCAAAGACCCAAAGGAATTGTATTAACAATCAGAGATGAAAAGTATAGTGATTTCTTGATAATGATCCTGATTACTATCCTTCTAAACACAATCAGACCTAAATAACTCTAACTACAGAAAAAGGAACTATGCACAAATATTGTCATTACAGCATAGTTGCAAGCAATCTAAAACACTGGAACAGAATAGAATACAGGAATTTTGACATAAACTACTGTATACATAATCAGCGGAATATTAATCATTTAAAAATACTGATTGTGAATCCTATGCAATAACATACTTAAGATTCAATTTTTAGAAGAAAAAACAAGAGTATAAATGCAATATGATTACAACGACATAAAATAAAAACAAATGCCACCATACTAGAAAACATGAAGGAAATATTGCAGAAGTTATGCATAAGTGACATATTTCTCCTTGTTCTAATTTTCTGCCTTTCTTCGTTTTTTGATGAACATAACGAAAACAAAACATGTTTTGTTTTTTTTTTT
>NW_007726191.1:265984-304770 GCF_000696425.1 Galeopterus variegatus | reverse complement strand
GACAACACCAAGCCAAGGGTTGAGATCCCCTTGCCGGTCATCTTTTTAAAAAAAAAAAAAAGGCATAGGGGGCAGGCTGGTTAGCTCACTTGGGAGAACATGGTGCTGGTAACACTTAGGCCAAGGGTTAGGATCCCCTTACTGGCTAGCCACCAAAAAAACCCAAGAAAACAAAAAAAGGCATAGAAAGGTGGTAACTGATATAAAAGCCAATGGCCTAAATAAAATGGGATTTATAATACAAAGGCTATAAAAGAAGTCTTAGAAACTCTCTAAATGTGTGTGGACAACTTACTCAACTATACCAGCCAACTATTATCTCCATAGGTTTGGTGTATAGTGCTTTAAACCAGAGCTTATACCACTGAACTGTGGTATAAAGTACATGGCAAATGTTGGCTGGGAACTTTACTCAATATCAGAAAATACAGAGAAAGAGTTCAACAGTGATTAAGAGCACTAAGTTTGAAACCAGCCTTTCTTTGTTGGAGTTCCACCTCTGCATTCCACTTACCTGTATAACCATGGGTAAGTTACCTAACCTCTCTGAGCTTCATCACTTCTAAAATGAGATAATAAAGGAGCCACCTCAAAAGATTTTGGGAGAACAATAACAACAACAACAAAAAGATTTTGGAAGGATTAAATAGGTAATACATATAAATAAAGTAGAACCGCACCTGGCACTCAACAATTGCAAACTATTATTTTGTCTAGATCAGTTGTTCTTAAGCAGGGGCAGTTTTACCCGCTACAGGACAGAAATTTTGGTCATCACAACTGGAAGGGTGCTGCTGGCATCTACTGGGAAGAAATGAAGAATGCTACTAAACATCCTACGATGCACAGGACAGCAGCCTCCCCCCCACAGCCCCAGATAATTATCCAGACCAGCCCAAAATGTGCTGATTGAGAAACCCTAATCTAGATCATAGGTACACATGGTACATAATCTGCACACAGAAGCAAACATGCTGATATGCATATTTTATACAACAATGAGGCTGATTTTAAAAACATATTAGAAATGTTACTCATTCCTTATACCAAAATAAATTCCAGGGGCAAGTTTTCAAATGTAAAAAATAAAGCCATACAAAAATACCATAAGCAAAGAAGAAATTTAACTGATAAACTAGAAAATTATATATGCAATATATATCACAGATAAAGGGCTATTATCCCCAGTACATAAAGAATTTATTAGGGGGAAAAAAAAATCAACGCCTCAATCGAAAAATGTACAAAAGACATAAACCAGCAATTCACAAATAAAGATATAAAATTGACTTCGACAAACAAAAAGATGTTCGACCTCACCTAAGAGAGAAAGCATAGAAAAACTACACTGAGATCTCATTCTTACCTTATTAGTAAAAATTAAAAAGTGTAATAATGCATTCTGTTGACAAGGCTGTGGGCAAATGGGTATGATCATGCATTGCTGATTAGAAGGCAAATCAATACATCCATTATAGAGGGGAATTTGGCAATATATAACAAAACTACATCTAGATTTACCTTTTGACCCTCCAGTCTCACTTCCAGGATTTTATCCTGAAGATATACTTCCCACAAAATGAAAATACATATGCACATGGTTACTCGTTGTAATACTGCTTATAACTGCAAATAACAGAAGTGACCTAAATACCCACAGATAGGAAAGTGGTTGAATTAATTATGGAACCTCCACATGATAAAATACTGCACAAATGAAAGGAAAAAAAAAATGAAACGAAGTGATTTCCAGGATATGTTAAGTGAAAAAAGACAAGTACAAAAAAGTTATCCATAGTATTTTATTTACAAAAGAAGGAAAAATAAGAAAACATATCTATTTGCATATGTATGCAGAAAGAAACATAGGAAAGATAAACTAGAAGCTAATGAGATTGCTTACCTACAGTAAGTAGATATAAACTTACAAAAGGGATGGGGGACTAACACTTCTCTGTCATACCTTTTTTACAGTTCTGATTTTGTAATCATCTTAATGTTTCACACACTCAGAATAAAATAACCAAAATCAACAAAGGTGGGAGAAAAAACCTTCAATAGAATACAAACAAAAGCAAATGAATAAAATAATCATATTGGCCAGAGGTGAGAGTGGAGGTAAAACTAACCTAAGTAACTGTTGTACACAGTATTTTGACCACAAACTTTCAGATTAGAGACAAATAGAACTGAAAACAAATACTGAATCGTAGCTAGTAGATTTATTTTTCACAAAGACATTCTATATTCTAAAGTTCAAAAACTATTTTCTATGTACTATAGAAAATATATTGTTTTTGAGGAAATATATTGAGGAACATATAGGTTGAGGAAATATATTGTGGATACAGGAACTAGGTTTCTTAGTGTCAGACAAAGGAAAGAGGAAGAGCAGAATGAACCCTTGGGTTTTACATAAATTTACAAAAAACTGGAGACATCATTATGAACTCATGGTTCTTTTTTTTTTCCCAAAAGATGACAGGTAAGGGGATCTTAACCCTTGACTTGGTGTTGTCAGCACCAGGCTCTTTGAAGTGAGCTGACCAGCCATCCCTGTATAGGGATCCAAACCCGTGGCCTTGGTGTTATCAGCACCACACTTTCCCAAGTGAGCCACGGGCTGGCCCTGAACTCATGGTTCTTTATGTATACAGAAATAAATATAGATGTGTGTGTGTGTGTGTGTACACCCCTAGTAGTAGTAATGAGCACATCTAGTTCCAGATCTTGGTTTCTGAATACAATTTTACACAAGAAACCAGGGGTCCTTGCAGAAAAGCTGGGGCTGGAAAAGTGTAATATGAACCTGGAACATCTTGCTGTACGAGAAAGTAAGGAACTACTGATAGAATGATGAGGCCCTTTCCCTCATCTGGCATGGAGGAAAGGTGAGTGGGTGGGGTAGAAGGTGGTGTGGAGGAGGCTGTCAGAAGAAACAACTGAAGTGGGTAGGAGACTGCTCCAATGAGTTAAATAAGTAAACTGATTGAGCAAATAAGTAAATACATTGAGAATAAGAGAAGCTAAATTTCTCACTTGTTGAACAACATATTTACAAACATGGAGGAAGGAAGGCTAGAAAGAACCCTGAGGTATTGGATTGGAAGTGGAGCTTACACATATGAACTCATAATTTTATAATATATATTAGCACACACGAATAGAGAAATAGTTATAATATATGTGAATATATGTGTATACATATATACATACATATATTTCCTAGTTCTGTCCACTAAGAAGGCCTAGAAGCAATGGTACCCAAGCAGCAGTGAGCACACCAAGCTCCCAGATCTTGGTTTATAAATACCATCCTCTACTTAAAAAGAATCAGGCTCTCTGGAGAAATACCTGATTCCAGGGTTGGGACAGGAAAAGTACAACTTGCACCTGGGAGGGATCTTAACCCTTGACTTGGTGTTGTCAGCACCAGGCTCTTTGAAGTGAGCTGACCAGCCATCCCTGTATAGGGATCCAAACCCGTGGCCTTGGTGTTATCAGCACCACACTTTCCCAAGTGAGCCACGGGCTGGCCCTGAACTCATGGTTCTTTATGTATACAGAAATAAATATAGATGTGTGTGTGTGTGTGTGTACACCCCTAGTAGTAGTAATGAGCACATCTAGTTCCAGATCTTGGTTTCTGAATACAATTTTACACAAGAAACCAGGGGTCCTTGCAGAAAAGCTGGGGCTGGAAAAGTGTAATATGAACCTGGAACATCTTGCTGTACGAGAAAGTAAGGAACTACTGATAGAATGATGAGGCCCTTTCCCTCATCTGGCATGGAGGAAAGGTGAGTGGGTGGGGTAGAAGGTGGTGTGGAGGAGGCTGTCAGAAGAAACAACTGAAGTGGGTAGGAGACTGCTCCAATGAGTTAAATAAGTAAACTGATTGAGCAAATAAGTAAATACATTGAGAATAAGAGAAGCTAAATTTCTCACTGTTGAACAACATATTTACAAACATGGAGGAAGGAAGGCTAGAAAGAACCCTGAGGTATTGGATTGGAAGTGGAGCTTACACATATGAACTCATAATTTTATAATATATATTAGCACACACGAATAGAGAAATAGTTATAATATATGTGAATATATGTGTATACATATATACATACATATATTTCCTAGTTCTGTCCACTAAGAAGGCCTAGAAGCAATGGTACCCAAGCAGCAGTGAGCACACCAAGCTCCCAGATCTTGGTTTATAAATACCATCCTCTACTTAAAAAGAATCAGGCTCTCTGGAGAAATAGCTGATTCCAGGGTTGGGACAGGAAAAGTACAACTTGCACCTGGGACACCCTATTGTGCCAAAAAAGAAAGAAATGTCAATGAATGATGGAAACATGTCAAAGGGACACAAGAGCCAATTTAAAGGGGCTCCCGCTGGCCAAATCTGAGATATTTAAAATAAAATAAATTAATAATGATAATAATGGATTACAACTCATTGGATAGAATAGAAACCCATGAGTCTATACTTATATAAATAATTAAAGGGCCAGCCCGGTGGCGCACTGCTACAGTGCGCCGCTTGGGAGCACAGTGGCGCTCCCGCCGAGGGTTCGGATCCCACATACAGACCGGCCGCTCACTGGCTGAGCGAGGTGCGGGCGCAACACCGAGGGTTGCAATCCTGTTGCCGGTCCCGGTCCGGGCGCGACACTGAGGGTTGCGATCCATTTCCGGTCACGAAAAAAGACAAAAAGGAAAAAAAAAAATTAAACAGGGGATTAAAATAAAAAAGCTCTTCTTTATAGTAGAACGTCAACACCATTTGGCACTATCATAGAAGTGACCGGCTCAGGCAGAAAACATCAGTGAATACTAAGGCTGAAGGGTGGAGATTTGATGAAGAAGAAAAAAAGGATATTGGTGTAATCTCTGGAATACCACCCCACAAAAACACTAATCAACTACAAAGGAAAAAATGATAAATTAAGTGGAGAGATCTGGCAGATACCAACATGACCAGGTGATCAACGTTAGCGTCACCAGTGCTGGGATCGTCTGACATCTGTGTGCCTCTTCATATGACTTACTGAGAATAACACAGCACCGTTTCTGTGGTAGTCTTGTCAAGAATGCATAACCTGAGCCTGGTGGTTTGAAAACGACAGACCCATGCTAGAAATCAACCTATCGAATTTAAGGTCTGTATTCTTGAAAACTGTCAATGACATAAAAGACAGCGAATACTTTAGAATTGTTTCCCTCAGAAGTCTCAAGAGACAGGACAGCCACTCAGGAACAGGAGCTCTGCCTTAACTGTCTCCACATCCCCCCAACTCTATTTCAGGGCTTTGCAAATACTAGGTACAGTGACCACGCCCCCATTAACTTTCCAGGTCCGCCCAGTGTCGTCTAAAAATTCGGTTACTACACTGGCAGCAATAGGTTAGGTCACGTTAATCGTTCGCTGCTAAATCTGGAGCTCCTAGCACGTGGGACACGTGGTAAACAACCGACTCTGAGAGGCCAGGGTTGCTTTGACAACACAGGAGGAGGCGCCTCACTCTGGCTGGGAGTAGCAATGAAGCCTTCAGTGAGAGGAGCACCTCTGAAGTAGGAGGAGCTCCCCGCACAGCTAGAATAGGCTGGAGAGGGCAGAAGCCCTAGGACCGAAAGACGCACACAAAGCAGTCAAGAAACAGAGGCGGGCAGTAAGACCGACCGCACAGGTTCCCCAGCGCAGGACGCGCCAAGGGCTAGGGAAGGGCAGGTCCGCGCGCGAGGGGTCGGAAGGGCCTACTGCCCTCAGGAGCCACCGCTCACCTCGCCCCGCAGCAGCCAGTCGCGGTGGTAGCAGAGGCGACCTTTGTCAGAATTGCGCAACGCCTGCAGCGTTTCCCAACAGCGACCCTCCGACGGCATGGCCCGCCCTGCGGCAGCTTCTCACAGGATCCGCTAGTGACAAAACAATCCCTCGAATCAGCCGCCGCGCAAGAGGAGCTGGCTTCCGCTTCCGGGGCGCGCACGCAGCACAGCCCCGCCCTTAACGACTGCGCGCCCCGCCTCCGGCGGCGCCTGCGCACATTTGGCCGTGGCGGGGTGCGTCAGCTAACGAGTGCGTGGGCTGCAGGAGACCTGGAGAAACTGGAACCCTCATACGCTGCTCGTGGGAATGTAACGTGCGGCAACTGCTGTGCAACAGTCTGGCAGTTCCTCAGAAGGTTAAATAAGCGTAGTTACCATTTGACCCAGCAGTTCTCCTAGGTATACACCCCAGAAATGAAACGTATGTCCACACAAAAACTTGTGCATGAGTGTTCACAGCAACGTCATTCATAATAGCCCAAAAGTGAGAGCAAACCAAATGTCCCTCAATTGAATGGATAAATAAAATATTCATATAATGGAATATTATTTGGCTATAGAAAGGAAGTGCTGATACAGTCTACGTGAACCTTGAAAGCATTATGTTAAGTGAAGGAAGCCAGTCAGGAAAGGCCACATATAGAATGACTCCATTTATGTGAAGTGTCCGGAGCACGCACATCCATAAAACAGACTTTATTAGTGGTGGCCATGGGATGGGAGAGGAAAATGACTGCAAATGGATATGGGGTTTCTTTTTGGGTGTGAAGAAAATGGTCTAGAATTAGATAATGGTGATGATTGCACAACTTGGTGAATATATGAAAAAACACTGAATTTTATATACACTTTAAAAGGGTGGATTTTAGGGGCCAGACCTTGGCTCACTTGGGAGAGCATGGTGCCGACAACACCAAGTCAAGGGTTAAGATCCCCAGTCAACTTAAGTAATTTAAATAAAATAATAAATAAATGAATAAATGAATGAATGAAAAAAGGGTGAATTTTATATTATGTGAATTATATCAATAAAAATAGATATGAATCACTACTGCCCAGAGCCAGCTCTCAGCCCTAGACCTTTTGACCCTTCTATTGCCCACTATTTCATGGGATCTCAGTTTGAGGTAGGAAGGATTCTCTCTCAAGCATGACCAAGATGGACATTTTCATTTTCTGATTTTTTACAAATTCCCTGGACTTTTTGCAATAAAATATGTTACAAAGAAAATAGAACATTGTTGGAAGAGATCCCTAAAGAGATGTTTCCCACACCAGAGTTACACAGTAGTGCCCTGCACGGAAGTTTTCACTAGTTTGGCAAAAAGAACAAGTTACACAGATTTTTTTTTCTCTCTTTTTTTTGTAGCTGACTGGCACAGTGCTCAAACCCTGGACTTTGGTGCTATCAGCACTGTGCTCTAACTGAAAGCTGGAAACTACAAATGTCCTCAAAATTTGATGGGTAAGGGAGTTTTCTGGCCTTTGAAATCCAGACAACTGGGTGGGGACCACTACTTTCGAGGATATAGAGGAATTCTCTAGAGTTTTGGGCTTGGGCTAAAGTGGCTGAGGGATGACAAGACTGGATCACCCAGAAGGCCATTATCAGCTAGAATGGAAAGGGTAGGACTCAGCACAGTACTAATTTGTTCTCTTCTCTCTAAACAATTTGTTCTTTCTTTCAAAGACAGGGAAATGTGAAGAAAAAATGGCCCATAATCTTATCACTTACAAACCAATTACCATTTTAAAAATAAAATATACATGTACATCCCATCCTCTTCCTTTGTGGTCTGCCCCAAAACACTGAGCAATGCCATACAAAGTCTGCTTTCAACCACACATCTCATGGATTCCAATGTGAAAGTGCACAAAGGAGAAAAAACACACCTGGGCTAAAATGAAATGAAAAGCCTGATGTTTCATGCACCAAGTACTTTAAAAATGTTTACTGGCTCTCTTGCAACATTTTACTTAATCATTTTTAGAAGAGGAATGGGGGACTTGGTAGGTGGGTAAAGGAAATCATCCAGTGGAGCCTTAAATAACTGATTATAAAAGCTTTTTGTAAAACCACACAAATATTTCAAGAATAAATGCATTCCAGAGATATGAACCAGGCAAAAAGAAACAAAAATTAATGAGATTGGGATTACACTTGTAAACCGATCAAATGGACATGAGCTCTCAAGGGTCTATTGTGAAGTGCTTGGGGCAAGTGGACTATAGGAAACTCAAGAGAGGTTTCCATTGAGCTTGGGGAGGGAACCTTAGGGAAAACACTGCACCCATGAAATAAAGTGAAGATGTTCACAGCTCAGGAGGGGCTTCTGCTGGTTCAAGTCAGAGAAAACCCAAGAGAGAGATTCCTAAAAAGATGAGTGCTATAAAGAGACTGAAGGAAAATCTCCAGTCCAAATATGCTCCAGGAAAGGAAGGAGCCAAGTCGTGGTTAGTTAAAATCTGGTTACCTTAATGTAGCAATAAATTTAAGGCCCATAAGATAATTAAAAACTTCCACCAGGCAACTATATCAGGGAAGAGAGAACCAAGTATGTTCCACTTCATCCCCGGCTGCTCTAGGGACTTTTCTGGAGCTGGTAGCTAAGGACAAGACCCTGAACATATGTCATCACAGGAAGAGAGAGGAAAACCAACAGGCTTTCCAGCTATGGCTTGGCAACTGCTTAGTTCCCACAGCATCAGTTAGGACTCCAGGCGCTAGACAGGCCGCCTCAGGCAGGAGGAGATCGAGAACGGATGGGAGAGCTGGTCAGGTAGGAGGTGGTGTAGGGACCATCCCCAAACACGTTGGCGTATGATGACTTAAGGAACTGGACATAGTTCTGCATGCTGCGGTTGGTGCTCTCCGACTGCTCCAGGCGGTCTTTCAGGTCTTGTAGCCGGCTCTGGTACCGGCGGTCCACCTAAGAGGAGAAATAACATGGGCCAAGTATGTGAAATGTCCAGAATAGGTAAATCCATAGAGACACAGGGACTTTATTAGAGGTTACCAGGGGCTGGGGAGAGGGGAATGGGAAGTGACTTCTAATGGGTATGAGGATTCTTTTTTGAAAATATTCTAGGGGCCGGCCCGTGGCTCACTTGGTAGAGTGCGGTGCTGATTACACCAAGGCCATGGGTTCAGATCCCATATAGGGATGGCCGGTTCGCTCACTGGGTGAGCGTGGTGCTGACAACACCAAGTCAAAGGTTAAGATCCCCCTACCGGTCATCTTTTTTAAAAAAAAAAAAAAAGAAAGAAAATATTCTAAACTTAGATTGTGGTGAAAATTGCACAACTCGGTGAATGTTCTAAAGCCGATTGAACTGTACAATTCAAATGAGTGAGTTTTATGGAATGTAAATAATATCTTAATAAAGCTGTTTTTGAAAAAGGGACTGGGCTGGCCAGTTAGCTCAGTTGGTTAGAGTGCAGCCTTATAACCCCGAGTCACTGGTTTGGATCCCCACACTGGCCAGCCACCAAAAAAAGAGGGGGGGCTATCTATCTAGGATATCCTTAAGGGATTGGAAAGTGATTGGAGAAAATAAAACCATGTCATATTCATAAAAACAACGACGACAAAACACCTTGCCCTGCAAGTTCCAAGGAAGCTACAATCTCAGTCTGTCCCCCTTGCTTCTAGCCCCTTGCCAACCAACCCCACTCACATCCTCACGGCTGCGCCGCAGCTGGCTGAGTTCAGTTTTGGTTCTGCTCAGCTGAGTCTCAAGGTCCAGGATCTTGTTCTGGGCTGCTCGCTCCTTGGAGAGTGCATGCTCCTTGGTTTGTTCCACCTGCACGGAAAGCACAGAAGTGGGGCTGGTTTACCTCACATGGGGAACAACCTGGCAGAGAGAAGGCTGGGCCACTCCCACTATCTGGTCTCACAGATTGCACTTGCACGTCAATGTGGGAAGAGTGCTCTGGAACCTTGAGGCAAGAGCTAACAATGGGGACTACTTCTACAATCCAGCTTTACCGACCCTTTCCCAGCACCCCATGTGTCATCATCTAAGACGTGGTAAATCTGTTTTGAGTCCCATGAGGGCAGCAATTAAGTGAGAAATCATTATATATAAAGTGCTGAGCCCTTTACAATAACTACTCATTTGTTCCTTACAAGAAATTCATGAGACAGGTGCTACTATATGCCCAATTTTCATATGGGGAAATAGCTCAGAGAGGTTAGTGGTTTGCCCAAGGCCACAGAGCTAGTTACTAATGGAACTGAGGCTGACCTGCCTCCTAGCATCTTCAATGGCGCTCTCCAACTGCCTCGCCAGGGTGCCACATTCCCGTGTCTTCTCCTCCAGCCGCAGCTGGGACTGGTGGATTGCCTCCTCCCTCTTGGCAATCACCTGTAGGAACTCGATATTCTGGGCACTGGTTGCCTCCAGTTTCCTAGGTGAAAGCACTCAATCAGATCCTGTGCATATCCCCACCTGTCTTGTTCCACCCCGCCAGGGGGCTGCCAGCCACCCCTGGACTGGGGAATCTCATCACGATAAGAATCTCCAAGGAACCACAATAATAAACCAAATAAATCTGCAGATCAGCAAGGCAAAGAATGGTGCAACTGGAGCGGCAGGTTAGAGAACAGTGTGAAGAGTGGGAGAAGCAAACACAGACTGACCATGGGCTGGGCTAAGTGCACACATCATCACACGGACAACTCGCAACTTGCAGCTCAGAGGTGAAGAAACTGAACCTCAGAGAGGGGAATTCATTGGCCCGAGGTCAGCACAGTTGGCAGGTCTCAAAAACCCATACCCTCAACTTCTTCTACTGTTCATTACTTCTTCCGTAAGCCAAAGGACTTCAGCAGGACCACTAAGCATCTTATGTGACCAGCCATGGGGCAGCTGTGGCCATCCCAATGTACACACGCTGTCCCCACTGTACTTCCAGAATGCCTTTCAATTTAAGGAGCTCTGCAAGTCCTGCTGAAGCTAGCTGTGTTTTCGAGGACAGCAGGGCAGAACAGAAATGGAGCCAGGAAGGAGACAACCACCTGGTTCCAGCCTCCCTGCGGCTGAATAAGCTACCTGGGGCACTTACTCCCAGGACCTTAGGACCTTCACCTCTGAAACTAAGGCTGGGACCAGGGCTGGAGGGCTCCAGATCTCCTTTTACAGATACTAATGTAAGGTCTGTGGGAGACAGTCACGGGTCTAAGTACCTCTGCCAGGTACCAGCTGTACGACCCTGGCCAAGTCACTTAACTTCTCCCTGAACTCAGTTTCCTCATATTCAAAACTGGAATAATACCAGCTAACTAATAATATATACTAAACTGTTTTAAGCATTTCTCTATGCCAGGTAAAGTGCTAAGATAATCCTTTATGACGATTATCCTGAACTCAGTTTCCTCATATTCAAAACTGGAATAATACCAGCTAACTAATAATATATACTGAACTGTTTTAAGCAAACTTGTTGAAGACTCACAATAACACCATGAGCTACATTGTTATCCCTACCTTGATCCTTTTCTCAAGATGAGGAAACTGAGGTTCAAAGGAGTTAAATGACTTGCTCAAGACTACAACGCAGGTTAAGCAGTGGAGCTGGGACCCAAGGCCAGGGCTTCTGATTCCAAAAAGTGTACTCTTCACCTCTGACTGCCTCCAACAGTCCTTAAGTAACAAAGAGTCAGATCAGAAAGGTCTTCGGAAGGATGATCAGGAACAAAGGGGAGAAAGAGGAGGAAATGCTCCCCAACCATTGTGTACTGGCAGCTCCATTCAAACAGGGCCCTGCAAGTGTGCTTGGACCAAGTGTGCCTTTGCAATAGGTGGTGCCTACAGGTGATCTGATCTTGATCACGCTGTTATGGAGCATCTCCCCCAAGGCTGAGAGACCACCTTTCTCTTTCCCACATGCTTACCACTGAAATGGAAACAGCTTTTCCTCTGAAGTCTGCCTAGTACCTTCCAGGGCCTTGAGTCCCTCAAACACTTCCGCACGCTAAGCACAAAGCAGCTAAGTGGCTGAAAGTCTCAGGTCCTAGGAAGAGGACAGAGATGGGACCAAGTGCCTCTAACCTCTCCAGTTCATCCACCTTCAGACTCAGCTGTTTATTTTCCTTCTGGGAAGCCTGATGTTTCTCTCTTGCCATCTCCAGCTTGTCCCCCTGGTGTTCGATCTAAAATGACAGGAACAGACTGGTTTACGAGACAATTTCCCAGTACAGCCCTCCCTTTTCCCTAAGACCTGTCATCCACACCCAGGAAAGGGGCATGCTGCCCTCAGCAGGCATCCAAGTTTTAATGCACAACCTGGAGGAAAGAAGAGAGCAGGGACAGGTTAGGCCCAACTCCCAAGACAGAGGCTTTCCCACTCCAAGAGAAGCCAGGTTGACTCCCGAAGAACCATGACGATGCTTTCCTGATCAGGAGAGGCCACTCAGAGGCCCAGCTGAGATCCGGGGCAGACATGAGAAGGCAGAAGCAGACGCAGGCCTAACTGGGCCATCCGATAGATCACAGAGCTTTACCAGTTATGTCACTGGTACCACCGGTTTCATCTTCCTCCTAACTGGGAATGAGTGCAGGCAGGGCAATAAGAAATCTATCAATTCCTTCAGGCTGGCAAGTTTGAGAAGTTACTCAGAGGGATGCTTTATGCAGAAGCCTAAGATATCAGGGCTTGCAAGGCCCCAAGAATGCTCACGTTAACAGAGAAGTCAAGCAGCTTAAGAGTACTGAGAACATGGGCATGGGAGCCAAATAGAGTAGGCTGGGTTCGAATCTCTGTTTACAAAATATTAGCTCTGGGACGTTAGGGAATTACTTCTCCCCTTGATGCCTTGGGCTGCTTTCTGTAAAATGGGGAAAATAGATATGCCTCATGAAGTTCCTGGGAGAATTAAATGAGAGAATGCTGAAGCACAGAGTAGGTGCTCAAAAAATAGTAGCTCCTTTTACTATTATTACAAGGAAGCAGGTCAAGAGAGGGGAAGGGCCTTGCCCAAGGGTCACACTGCGAATGAGTGGCATATAATTTCTTGGACACGGTAGGCAGTAGGCATGGTTCCAATAATCCACAGGCAGGTTGCTTCCAGGAGAAAGGGACTTTCTGTCTTTCAGGACAGAATCTCAGACAATGGATCTGTTAAGAGTAAGGAGAAGGCAGCTAAAGCAAGAGAAAGTCAGAAAAAAAGAAAACCTATGGCTCGGTGTCTACTGGTCTCATCCGTGGTGTGTGGGCTGAGGACAGCAGGGGAGCAGGCAGGCAGAGGCAGGTGAGATGGAGCACTCAGGGTGGGGCAACAGCAGAGGGCCCAGCGACTCCAAATGAGTGACGGCTCCTATAACTACAATCACTTTGTGCAAACACAAGGCATTTGGCACACCAGACTTTTATTTCACAGCACTGATCATAGCTCACTCCTTTCAAAAAGTGGCAGCCAAGAAAAAGGAAGTGGTCCTCCCTTGGGGGGCATGTGCAGCTCATCTTGGTAAGCGGGCCCCTGCTCGAGCCAGTTCGTGGGACCCTTTCTGCCAGTCCCTTACCCGGCTGCGCAGGTCTGATATGATGGCTGTGAGGTCGATGTTCTTCCTCTCGTAGCCCTGCAGCTGGTCTTGGCACTCAGCCAGCTTGGCCTCTGTGATCTTGAGGATGTCAGGCAGCTGCTGCAGGTCAGCCAGCTGGGACTGGAACTGCCGACGTGCCTGAAGTAGGGAAGAAAGGCCACTGTTGGGAAAGACCTGACAGCTGGTGGGGCCAGGGAGAGTCCTTTGGATTTGGGCAAGGCTGCCCACAATCCCCAGAAGAGGATCCTGCAAAATCCACAGGCAGAAGTGTGGCTTGCCCTCCCTTTCAGGCCAGAGCAGGTATCAAGCTGCTCTCTGAGGGGACTCACTTAGGCCTGACTTGTCTCTTAAGCCTGCCATTCATTTAGTCATCAAATAACAATGGCAACTGCATAGTAAACACCAGGAACCAGGCATTGTGCTAAGGGCTCTCTCGAGTTGCTTATTTAATTTAGACAACATATAAAGTAGGTGCTGTTGTCCCCATATAAGGACACTAAGAATCAAGGGAACAAAGTCATTTGTCCAAGGTCACTCAGCTAAAAACTGCTAAAGCCAGAATTAAAGTCTAGTCTAACTCCAAAGCCCCTAGGAAGGCAAGCACAATGCTATAGGTCAGAAGGAAAGATAAGAAATATCTGATCTTAATCCATCCTTGTACTTAACAAGGAGGCTGAGAACTAGAGAGAGGCAGTGACTTGTCCATGGTTATGAATATGAAACAAGTTAGTGGCTGAGCCTAGACTCAACCTGTCTCCAAGGTTACTATCAAGATCATCCCTTTGCTGGAGTCAGCCAAACCATCTCTAGAAGAAGGGGATAGGAGGCATGTTTTTGGTAGGAACAAAATAAAGACACTACACAGAATGAAACAGACATACCAAAGACCTGGCATACCTGGGGATTTGAGTCCACTTGGATGCTCCAAGCAGGAGGGTTTGTTTTTGTAAGGAAATTAAAGAGGAGACAGAAGAAAACCAGGAGGGAAAAAAAGGATAAAAAAGCAGCACGAAAGAGGAAAGAGAGGAGACAAAAAAGCAAGCAAGTAGAGATCATGTCCAGGACCAGCCCACCAACAAGAAAAGTAGTTCATCTTTGTTGTCTAAGTCAGAGAGCGTCAGAGGCACACAAGGGGGACAGACTCACTGTCATAGAATTAGACATCTGAATCGGGTAGGGGAAGAAAGCAAGGAAGGGAGCAGTACCGCCTCGATCTCTTTGTTCATCTCGTCCTTAAGGATCTTGTTCTCCTTGTCACAGCGTTCTAGCTGGGCAGCCACTTCATCAGCCTCCAATCTGGTCTTCATCACCTAGGGACCAGCAATGCAATGGGCCATCATAAGCGGAGCCAAGTTTTGGTGAAAACTACCTTCCACACCCAACACTTTCCAGAAGAGGCCTGGTGGTAAGCCCCCCAGCCTGGCAGGGGTGGGGTGGGTGCTTTTCAGAAGGGCCAGGACACCCGGGGGGCCCACCTGACTCTTATAGTTGTCGATCATCCCCTCATAGTTCTTCACTGATGCCTTCAGCTGCTGGACCTCGAGGTGAGCCTGGTTGAGCTTATCCTCCATTGGGGCGAAGCTAGCCTAGAAGAGGGGGCTCATGAGGAACCAACAAGAAGGTCCCAGATCAGGTGGCGCTCCCACCCTCAACTCTACTTCAAGAAACCAGCAAAGGAAAGGCCCCCTCCTCCAACCCCCCTGCAGTTTTCCACAGAGAAGCAGGGGGAAAGACTCCTAATAAGACCAACTCAAGTCAATAGAGATGCAAATCAATGACTTCTGTGTTTCTTCTTTCAAAAGCAATACATTATTAGAGAAAATGGAGAGAAAACCAAGACACACTAATTGTAATGCATAATGCCTTGGAATATGGCTATATATCTATACCTGTGTAGCTATTCTTTTCCCCCCAACAAGAATGGGATTATACTGTACTTACTGCTTTGCAACATACTTTTTAAATTAACAATATGTTGTGAACTTCTCAAGTCAATAAATATCCTTCTATAACCCAAATGCTCATCTTAGATGGGACAGTATAAATCATGGCATCTCAATACAATAAAATAAAAAGCAGTCACTTACAAGAAAGAGATAATGCTCAAATAAATGACCTAAAAAGATGTCCATGAAATATGGTTAAATGAGAAAAGCAAGCTACAGAATGACGAATGGATGTGTATATGCTTAAATATGAATGTTAATATTGTGAGAAAAAGCCTGGAAAAATACATATTAGCTCTTAATAGAAATCTTCACTTCTGTATTACATTTCTGTAATGTTCCAAACTTTCACTATGAGCACATTTGACTTTTATAATTATACTATCTAAGGAAATACACTTTTACAAACATACTTTTGAATGGCCACACTGCATTACACTACCCAGATATACGCCACTATAACTAATTCCCTAATCGTTAGACTTGGAGATTGTTTGTAATTTATCCAACAATTGCACTACAACAAATGAGGTACTAGTACACTCTCACCAGAGTGGCTAAAATCTGTTTTGTTTTGTTTTGGCAGCTGGCTGGTGCGGGGATCTGAACCCATGACCTTGGTATTATAAGGCTGAGCTCTAACCAACTGAGCTAACTGGCCAGCCCAGAGTAGCTAAAATCAAAAAGCCTGACAATACTGAGTGCTGCTGAGGAGACATGGAGCAATTGTGAACTCTCATATACCACGGACGGGAGCATGAATTTGTGCAACCACTTTACTGCTTGGTGACGTCTACCAAAGCTGAACTTATGCATGACACCTGATGACCTGGCAATTTTACTTCAAGGTATTAACCAATAAAAATGCACCGAATATGTGCACCCAAAGACATACAAAAAGCAGTAGTATGGAAACCACCCAAGTGTCCACTGACAGTAAGTAGAGTAGATAAATAAATGGTGGTGTATTCATATAATGGCAAATCCTGTGGCACTGAGAATGAATAAACTGCTACACACAATAAGGACGACTCTCACAAACACATGCTGAGCAACAGCCAAGCAGAAGTCTATAAACTATACAAATCTAGAAAGTTCAAAACCAAGTAAAGTAATCTGTGGTGATAGAAGTCAGAATAGCAGTTACCTTTATAGGAGTGTTAGTAACCAGGAGAGGTCACTAGGGTGTTCATAAGGTTTGAACAGAGTGACTGATAGACAAAGTTTGTTCACTTTATGAAAATTCTAGGATTTGTGTACCTTTCCATATGTTATTCTTCCTTAAAATGGAGCTTAACAAAAACAAAATCAGTAAAAAAAAAAATAAACCTAGATGTTACTGCCCAGATCAATAAAAAACCAAGATCAAACCTGTCTCTGAAATGTCAACCTCGGTTCAGTGCCTCTCACACCTGGCATGCTGGAGAGTGTACAGTGAGAGGTTAAGAGCCAGGGCTCCAGAGGCAGACTCAAGTTCAAACCCCAACTCCAACACTTCCTAGGGCAAAATCTTGGCAAGAAACTTGACCTCTCGGGCCGGCCCGTGGCTCACTCGGTAGAGTGCGGTGCTGATAACACCAAGGCCCCGGGTTCGGAACCCACATAGGGATGGCCGGTTCGCTCACTGGCTGAGCGAGGTGCTGACAACACCAAGTCAAGGGTTAAGATCCCCTTACCGGTCATCCTTTAAAAAAAAAAAAAAGAAACTTGACCTCTCTTTAAGCCTCAGTCCCCTTATTCTTAGCCCAAACAAAGATAATCATCACATTATTGGGAGGTTAGGTGGTTTGGGTGAAAATCAATGCATGTGAAGGGGCCCAGCGGTCCCCCAGGAGAGTCAATGTTAATCTGTCAGTGCCACCTCATATGCATGGCCCAAGTGTGTCATCTTAAGCATTTCCACAGACTACTGCATTCTCACAAGGACTTCGTTTCCTCTTGCTAAGAACACTGCAGCAAGAAAAGATGAAATGTTGCACCCAGGTCCTACAGCTAATAAGAGGCAGAGTCAGGACTTGAATCCAGGCCTCCCTCTTAATTGTGCTGCTACCTATAGGCCCTCTCAAGACCTCTTGCTCATCTCTGGGCCCAACCAGGCATGCCCTGCCATCAGCCTCACTCTTCTTCACCCCACTGCCCGGCCCCCAGCTCTCCCTGCAGACCTTCAGCCTCTCGTTCTCTAGCTTGAATGCAGAATACTCGGCAGTCTGACGATGTAGCCTTTCTACCAGGCTGTCCCGGTCTTCCCGCATCTTCTCCTCCAAGGTTTGTTGTTGGTTTACAAGATCTGTCACCCGGCTGGAAGGTTGCAAAGTGAAAGCAGAGAAAGAGAATCAATTACACAGTTCTGAGGAATGTGTGGAGTGGGGCCACATGTTCCTCCAGGCTGAGAAGCAGCTGCACTGCCCTGTCTTGGCACTGTAGCTGTGGCATTCCCGTGCATATGTCCTGCCTCCTAATAATGTCCTTTAAGATTTGTCTCCCATACCACCTCCTCCAAGAAGCCAGCTACAGTTCAACAATAAGCAATGACTTATTAAGATAAGTTTGTCATTCTGATTCTCCCATGAGACTGAGACACTCCCTGAAGGCATGGACCAGGGACATGGTCCCTTCCTGGCTCCCCACAGTACCTCCCCGATCTCTTAGCCCATTGGGTCTTGATGTTAGGACAGATTGGGGCCTGAACTCCCAGGCTCCAATCAGGGATTACTGCCCAGGCATTCCTCTCCAGGAGGGCACTTAGCACATGGTGCTTTTGTCCCCTGCAGTGGAGGCAGGTGCCAGGATTGGCTTGTTCAGATGTGTGAACACCACTTAGCACAGGCAAGAATTGCAATGAGTATGTATGGGAAGAAGGCATGAGTAGAGGAAAAGAAGCCAACTTGGGAATTGGCTGCCCACCCTTGCCTCCTCCTTCTCCCTTGGTCACTCAGCAGGGCTACTGTCAATCAAAGAATAGAGACTGCGGGGCCGAGCCCGTGGCGCACTAGGGAGAGTGCAGCGCTGGGAGCGCAGCAGCACTCCCGTGGCAGGTTCGCATCCTATATAGGGATGACCGGTGCGCTCACTGCGCTCAGCGCGGTGCGGCCGGTCTCAAAAAGGACAAAAAAAAAAAAAAAGAATAGAGACTGCGGCCTCAGAGGAGCCCTAGGACTCACAGATACTTACTCATCTATCCTGACCACAGATCCGTCATAAAGCCTTTGCACAGTAGGTGCTCTCAGTATTGATCAATTATAGTCCACCATTCAGCAAATACTTATTGAGCACTGACTAGGGCTAATCAAACACATCATATTGTTTTACCTGGCGAATTCCTACTCGCTCTTAAAAAACCCAGTTTGGACTCCACCTCCTCAGGACAACTCTTCCCAGACCCCTCTCACCTGTTCATGTATCCTTCCACTTAATTATGTTTTCTCCCACTAACAGAGAATTCCCTGAAGATAGCACCTGGCATAGGGCCTGGCACATAGCAGTTTCTTAGAACGTGTTTGCTAAATTGTGTTGAATACAGGAAGATACTTCCTCTTATGTTTTCTCCCACTAACAGAGAATTCCCTGAAGATAGCACCTGGCATAGGGCCTGGCACGTAGCAGTTTCTTAGAACGTGTTTGCTAAATTGTGTTGAATACAGGAAGATACTTCCTCAGGGACTTTCCTGACCTGGAAGACTAAGTTAGCTCCCCTGGTGACCTGTCCTTAGCCCAGGGAGTCCATGTTTCTTGTAGCTGTCTCCTCTACTAGACTACAGGACAGGAAAAATGCATTTGTCTTCTTACTGCTGTAATCCTAAAGGCCAGCACATAGCCTGGTTGGTATATGATAGATGCTCAATACATATTTTTTTGAATGAATGAATGAACAAATGAGAATGATCGAATGGTCATGCTGACAGTTCACTAGTGGCAAGAAAGCTGTGAGTTAAGTCACCTGCAACTTGAAACCACTTTTGCCCCCTACTCCCATGCCTACTCCCATGCGGTCACTGGCAAATCAGCTGCTGTCCCTGGGCAGACAACAGAGAGAAGACCCAGGATCACCAGCTATCCCATCCCCCATTACCAGTGCGCCTAGAATACCAGTGAGCCCAAGATACCAGGGAGCCCATTTCCCAGGCTGTGTACACTAAGGCCAGGCTTCAGCCCAGGCACTGGAGTTGGGCCCTGGCCTTTGTGACCAGAGAAGCCTGGCCCCTTCTCAGTGCCTGCCACTGTGATAGGACTCCAGGACAAGGGTCAGAGCCAGAACCCCAGCTCCAGTGAAAAAGCCTGACTCAGGGCTGCTCACATGTCAGCCCAGTGCAGCCACTGACTAGGTGAGACCAAATGGCAGTCTAGTGACCCACATGACCTGCCTCAGGTCACCAGGCTCCTTCCACCTACACATCCAAGTCCCTCAATCGGCCCATGCTCCCTCTCCTAACACAAAGACATACTCGTTCAGGACAATAATTTCCAGCTCGAGATCTCCCTTGTCTTTCACAACTTGGTTGTAACGGCTCCTCCATGATTCCAGAGTGGATAAAGCTTCAGCGACATAAAGATCCTAGGAACATGGGACAACAGGGCTCATCAACTTACTGTTAGCACTGAGGCTGCAGTGAGCTAAGGGCTGGGCTTACTCTATTTCTAATTTTCTTTGGTGCAGGGGGGTGACTGGCTGGTATGGGGATATGAACTCATGACCGTAATGTTGTAAGGCTACACTCGTGGTTTCACCTCTAGACTGTCTCTCACCCTAATAACCTAAACCTCACAGTGCAATCCACCCTTCTAGAGAGCACCAGGAGTGATAGTGGGAGCCCAACTGTTGCTCTTAGATTTCCAGCAATCACATGCATCCCGTTTCCAAAACCTTCCTTAACTATCAACCTCACCCACACTGTTGATGTGTCTAAATTTTCCCATAAACCCTCCAATCATCTCCAGCCATCTACAACCCACCCTCCTTTTCCCCATTTAATCCTCCCAACTCTCTGCCCCTCCACCCAGTCATCCATCCTACCAGCTCGTTCAGCCTTTCCACTACTATCACCCCTCCATTCATCCACCCATCTGCTACCTGTCTATCCAAACACCCCCACCCCCACTAGCATCCATCCTTCCTCGGGGCTGGTGAGAGGTTGGGCCCCCCACGCCTGTTACCTTGTCAGCAAGTTGCACGTGCAGCTGCTCAGCATACTCCTCGCTCTTCTCGGCCCGCTCTTTCTGGGCTCGGATGGCCTTCTTCAAGCCCTCTTTGTCTCGGTCTCCCTTTTGCTTCAATTCCTTCAGCTGCTCCATGATGGCCTCCACTTCTGCCTTGTGCTGGTTGCCACTACGCTCCAGGTTCTGGGAGGGGAAGGGGTGATAGAGGAAGGAGGAAAAGGGCATAATGAAAAGAGAGAGTGAGGGAGAGGGAAACTAGGACATCAGTTGTGGGAGGGCTTAGGGCTTCCCTAATACTGACTAGAGATGCAGTCCCTCCCAGCACCACAGCACCTTCCTGGATCTCTCAGCCCAGTGGGTCTTGATGCTAACAAGAAGTCCTCTGAACTCCTTCCCTGAATTCCAGGCCTAGTGGTCAGGGATACCACTCAGTCACTCAGCAGAGCTGTAACCTCAGAGGACCCCTGGGCTCACAGATGCAAGAAGCATTTGAGATATTCCCTTCCTTCACGTAGTTAGGTAAACTGAGAGCCTACAGGATTAAGTGACAGACCCAGCAGTATGGTTGGGAAGGATACCTAAGATTCCAGGGTCTCTGTCCACTGCTCTTGCCACTGTCCCAGATTCTCCCTGAAGCATGAGTGCTTTGGCAGCAGCTGCCCCATAAACCTTTAGGGTATACTTGCTGAGTGTGATACTCTGGGCCAGGCCACTGCTCTTGGATGGCCAGGCCCCTGCCTCCTCCTTCCCCACTTTTGGGGCCAGCAGGTACCTTGATCTGCATGCACAGGCGACTGTTCTCAGCCTCTTTGCACCGAAGCTGTGCCTGCAAATGCCCACGCATGGACTCCATGGACTTAGAAAGCTCAGATGCTGTCTTCGCTTGAGCCTTTGGAAAGATGGAGAAAGTGATAAAGTCAGGATTTGAACCCAGCTCTCTGCATACCTGCTATGCTCTACTGGCTCATAAAAAGGTGCAACTTCTGGGAACAGTACCTTCTCACACTGTATTTCTTGAAGGAGCTCTTCCACTTCCTTGTCCTTGTCTTGCAGCAGTAACAGCAGGCGCTGGGAGAAAACATACAGTGTCATGAGATCCCTGGGAAAGGTGAAGAGGCCTAGCCCAGGGAGGAGAGAGACTTGTAAGTGCCTGGCCAGTGAGGCCCAAGGTCCCAAATACACTGATCCACATCACAGAGACCCTGGTGGGATGCACCTAACATAGTATTAAAAATATTTTTATTTTTAAACAATGAACATGCATTTATTTTGTAATTTTTAAAAAAGTAACGTTAATGGTGGAAAACACTCAAATGCACACAAAAAAAACTCTAAAGAATCCCAATATCCCTCCTCACCCAGAGATAACCACCATTAACACATATTAGAAGTCATATGCATATTTAGTTCCATAACCTACAATCTCACATTTACCACGATATGATTAAATCTTACACATCTTTTGAAATAGCTGCTTAATGTTTCAATTTACTGATGAATCATTATTTAACAAGGCCTCTTGAGCTCGGAATGCAGATTTAGGCATTATCATCATTACTGCTGAACCTCCACTCCTTCCTCAAGTGGGCATTGTCCACAGCAATGTGTGCCAGGCAGCCAGGGCCAGGGGTGGGTGCCACACGTTGCTCAGTTCAGCCCCATCGTCTTTCCCTTTCTTGGAGACTTACAAGGGCATTAAGACATCAAAGGCTCCAAAAAGTCTTGGAATTAAGAAGCCTGCTGGACTTTTTGTTCAGGCCAGCCAAGGGTTTATTTGGCCAGGGACCCCTCCTCCCTTTTTTGTTTCTTGTACCCATTAACATCTTGAGGATCTTAGGATTCCGAGTAATAGACTTTTGAACATGATACTTAGGGAGAGATTCCTAGAATTGTAACATTGAGTCAAAAGGTATGTGCTTCTTTGAAGGTTTTGAATCTATAATACAAATAGGGAAATTTATAAATTTATGATTTATAAATCCATCATCATTATTATCCTCCTCCACGTTGATGTCCAACTTTGTGGCTCAAGCTCTCAAGCAATCACTAGACAAGCCTAGTGAAGCAGTCAGGACAGGAGACAGCAGCCCATTTTACAGACCATGAAAACACGTTGATGTCCAACTTTGTGGCTCAAGCTCTCAAGCAATCACTAGACAAGCCTAGTGAAGTAGTCAGGACAGGAGACAGCAGCCCATTTTACAGACCATGAAACTAAGACCCAGAGAAATGCTCCAGCCCTCCTGCCTGCATTCAGCACCTCCAGGCTTGGCACCCGAGCCCGCTGGCCGCCTGTACCCAGCAGAGCAGGCAGGGGCGCTTTAGTTACCGCTTTCTCTGAGTCTGCCTCCGCTAGCCGTTTCAGCAGTGCTCCTTGTTGCTCCATTAGTCGTTCAGAATCCTTCAAGGAAAGGCAAAGGGAAGGCCAAGTCATTAAGCAATGAACCCAGATGTCTACATCTTATTATTTTTTTCCTTTTCCAAAAACAACATTTCTCCTTTTAGAAGTAATAGTGAGTACATCCTAATTATACAATAGTGAACACCAATAAAGCTAAAGTCCCCTCACCCACCTCTAAACACCACTCTACTGTTATCAGTTTGATGAGTGTCCTCCTCATCCTTTTTTTATGCATTTACATGTAGCTGCACCTATAGTGAACACCAATAAAGCTAAAGTCCCCTCACCCACCTCTAAACACCACTCTACTGTTATTAGTTTGATGAGTGTCCTCCTCATCCTTTTTTTATGCATTTACATGTAGCTGCACCCAGAGAAGCATCTTCCTTCGGGGGGGTACAAAATGATACAATATGGTATTTAAGTGTTACAACTTGATTTTTTTAAAAACAGCTTTATTGAGATATAAACTTGGATACCATGCAATTCACCCATTTAAGGTATACAGCATGGTAACTACAGTTAATAATAATGTATTGTATACTTGAAATTTGCTAAGAGATCTTGGATGTTTTCACCACACACAAAAAAATAGGTAACTATGTGAGGTGATAAATATGTTAATTAGCTTATTGTGGTAATCACTTTACAATGTATATGTATATCAAATCATCACACTGAACACCTGAAATATGTACAATTTTTATTTGTCAATTATACCTCAATAAAGCTAGAAAAACTAAAGTGTAGAATTCAGTGGCTTTTGGTATACTGCATTAATATTTTTAATTGTGGCGCTATATATATATATATATATATATCTCATAAAACTTGCAATTTTAACAACCTTTAAGTATAAAATTCAGTAGCATTTAGTACATTCACAATATTGTTCAATCTTCACCACTATCTAGTTCCAGGCATTTTCATCATCCCAAAAAGAAACCCTGTACTGGTTAAGTAGCCATTACCCACTGTCCCCCCGCATCCCCACCAGCCCCTGGCAAACACTAATCTGCTTTGTGTCTCTAATATGATGTTGCATTTGTAACCTCTCCCACCACCTCTGGGGAATGAGGTTGTTCCCAGGTTTTGCAGCTACAAACACTGCAGCAATGGATATCACTGGGCACAAACAAAGTCCCTTTCTGTGGCTGATACCAAGAAGAGAAATGGTAGTGTCAGAAGGTCTGTAATTTGTGGCTGAGATGCCCCGCAAAACGCCTGCGCTGATTCACATGGCCACAAGCAGGACGTGAGTTCAGTCTTACCCAAACCTACCAGCACTGGACAGTAGCCAACCTCTGCCTGTTGCCAGTCTTTGCCAACACCACTCCTTCTGTTTTCATTTGCATTTCTCTGACTACCAGTGAGGCCTAGCATCTTCTCATATATGTTAGCGATTTCGGTTTCCTCTTGCCGGAACTGCCTGCTCACACCCTTGCCCATTTTTTCACTGGGCTGGATCTCTGTGACTATCCCTATTCTTCTTCCCTGGCACCTGAACAAAGTATCCCTTGAAGGAGGCTCACCCTCTCTTTCCCTCTCAGGCTCACAGGTCCCCTTCACAAGCCAAGAGAAAGGCCTCCCTGGTTCCCAAAATTTCCTGGGGACCTAGAAACTGACAGAAGACAGCACTGTGGTTTCTGCAGCAACAAGAAGAGGCAAAGAACATGAGACAAAAGTCTTGGCCGGGGGCCCAGAGCCCAAAGCTGCTCTCACTGCCTTCTAGGCCACTGGTGGGCCACTAAAACTATCACCCAACTCTTCTGTCATCCTATGTGCACAAACTCACTGAAGCCCCTACTCTAAGAGCCAAGCACTGTCACCACCCCCATTTTACAGATGAGGAGATTGAAGCTGGGAGAAGTGAAGGCAAGTTGGTTAAGGCCACACGGCTGGAAATGGCAGAGCTGGGTCCTGAAGCTGACATGGACTACAGAGCCAGAGTGGTTCCCCACCACACTGAGTGCTCCTCAGCAAGCATCAAGATGGGGGCTGCTGTCCTGAGTGCCAGATGGGCACCAGGGAGATGAGTCTGGACTGAACAGGAGACACCTGTTCTGCATGGGAATGCTGACCCTTCATCTCCAATAGGAGATGGGACTCCAGGATGATAGAAGCTAAGAAGTCAAAAAAGGGGAAAAACTGGGTAGAATAAGGTTTTCTAAAGGCACCAGTCCCAGGACAAACAACAGCAGCACATACCACTTAGCAGGCACATATTACATGCCAGGCAGTATGCAAGTCCCTTGTCTCTACATCATTTCTAATTCTCACACAACCCCATGTGCAAGATGCTATTTCCATTTTGTAGGTGGGACAACTGAGGTCCCAAGAGGTAAAAATCACCTGCACAAGATCATGCAGCCAGAAATGAAACAGGTATATCTATTTTGGTGAATAATTTGGCCATAACTAGTAAAACTGATAGAACCATATATTCTAGAAACTCTCAAGCACATAGGATAGTGTACATGAATGCTTATAAGTAATGTTATCACAAGTAACATTACTTGTGATAGCAGACAACTGAAAATATAAGTATCCATCAACAGAAGAATGGATAAATTGTGGTAAAGTTTTAAAATAAAATATAGCTTTTTTTTTTTTTTTTTTTAAAAAGATGACCGGTAAGGGGGTCTCAACCCTTGGCTTGGTGTTGTCAGCACCACGCTCAGCCAGTGAGCAAACCGGCCATCCCTGTATAGGATCCGAACCCGTAGCCTTGGTGTTATCAGCACCGCACTCTACCAAGTGAGCCATGGGCCGGCCTAAAATAAAATATAGCTTTGAAGATTCACTATCTTAGGCCTTAAGGATAAAAATGATCTAAAAAAAAAAAAAAAGATGATCTCATAAAAATTCACTGTTTAAGTGAATAAAGCAAACTTAGAACACATATGAAACAATGTCATTTATGCAGTTTAAAAACACGCTAAACTATATTGTATGTTGCTTAGGGATACATATGCAAGTCATTAAAAATTATCAAATTCAAGATAAAGATAACCTCTGAGAGGACGGAAATAAGTTATCACAAAAGGAGACAGAAAAGGGACTTAACTATGTAGACAAGGTTTTATTTTAAAAGCTGGGCAGTGAGTATACCATTTTATATTACTTATATATTAATTTTTAAAAAGTAAAGGTAAGAGAGATTGATAATTTTAATAATAGAAAAATGCTAAACTTAGAAAAATGTCATCATTTCATTAGTGCTAACATTTTGGCACTAGACCCTTCCCAGCCTCAACTAGGCAAGCTGCTGCCACCGCCTAGGGGCCCCACTGGAGCCCTGAGGCATAGAGCTGCAGGAAGCTGAACCCAGCAGCAACCAGGTAAAGAGCATACCAAAAACACCATTTTCACATGGGTAGCCCTTCACAGCCACCGCAATTGCCATGGCTGCCACAAAAGCGACTTAGTCTCTATAGCAGCAGTCACAGCCACTTTGCAGATGGCACGCCAGACTCTCAACTTCATTGACACAGCAGAGGCACCAGCAGAGACAAAAAAAAAAAAAGAAGAGGTCTGTACTATTTGTGTTGCTACAACAGAAATACCTGAGACTGGGTAATTTATAAAGAACAGAGGTTTATTTGGCTTATGATTCTGGGACAGTTGCATTTGGCACAGGCCTCAGGCTGTTTCTACTCATGGTGGAAAGTGTCAGGCAGCCAGCGGGTACGAGCAGATCACATGGCAAGAGGAAGCAAGAGAGAGAAAGGAGGTGCCAGGGTCTTCTAAACAACCAGCTCTTGTGGGAACTAATAGAGTGAGAACTCACTCATTACTCCCCCCAGGGAGAGCATTAATTCATTCATGAGGGATCCGCCCCAATGACTCAATCAGTTTCCAACACTGCCACATTGGGGATCAAATTTCCACATGAGTTTTGGTGGGGACAACACATCCCAACTCTATCGAGTTCCTCTCTCTCCACAAAGCACACTCAAGAGTAACAGAAGAAGTATCTGATTTATGATAATAGGGGAGGACTTGATCAAACCTGTCTCAGTACTGGACAAATCATCTAGGCAACAAACCAACAGAGGAACAGTTAATCTATGGTTATTAGTGGGGGAAGGGGGAAGGGGAGAGATTGGATAAGGGGCATAAAGAATAAGTATGATTTGTAACAATGAACATGCTAATAAAAAATAAAAATTTAAGGGCTGGCCCGGTGGCACACTCGGTAGAGTGCGGCGCTTGGGAGCGCGGCGGCGCTCCCACCGAGGGGTCAGATCCCCTATAGAGACCGGTCCGCTCACTGGTTGAGCGTGGTGCGGGCGCGACACCAAGGGTTGCGATCCCGTTACCAGTCACGAAAAAAGACAAAAAGGAAAATAAAATAAAATAAAATAAAAATTTAAGGCTGGCCAGTTAGCTCAGTTGGTTAGAGCACAACCTTATAACACCAAGGTCACAGGTTCGGATCCCTATCTTGGCCAGCCACCAAACAAACAAACAAACAAACAAATTAAAAATAAACAAATAAATAAAATGCTTAAGTAAGAAAAATGTCATCATTTCATTAGCACTAGCATTTTGGCACTAGACCCTTGGCATCTCTGCTTTGAAACAGACAGAAAGACAACTGTTTATACTGTCAATCTTTTCAGAAATATTTGCTAACGCAGCATTATTTACAACAGTGAAGATGCAGAATCAACCTAAGCGTCCATCAATGAATGACTAGATAAAGAAAATGAGGCGTATACACACAATGAATACTATTCAGCCTTAAAAAAGAAGGAAATCCTATCACTTGCAACAACATGGATGAACCTGGAGGACATTACATAAAGCGAAATAAGCCAGGCAGGGAAAGACAAATACCACATGACATCACCTATATGTGGAATCTAAAAAAGTCAAATACATACAAGTAGGGAGTACAATGGTGGTCAGCAGAGGCTGGAGGGGGGTTAGGGGGATATTGGTCAAAGGATATGAAGTTTCAGTTAGGAGGAATAAGTTCAAGAGATCTACTGTACAACATGGTGACTATAGTTAATAACAATGGATTGTATACTTGAAAATTAACGAGAGAATAGATTTTAAGTGTTCTAACCACAAATAAAAATGTGAGGTCATGCATATGTTGATTAGCTTAGTTTAGCCGTTCCACAATGTATACAACATTTCAAAACATGTTGTACACTATAAATATATACAATTTTTATTTGCCAATTTAAAAAATAAAAAAGTTTCAAAAAATATTTGCTGACATGGAATGTTTCAGAGGACATCTTTTAAGAAAACAAAGTGATACTACACAATTTGTGTCAGCCACGATTTGTGTCTGCCATTAATTATTCTTCTACCTAACAAAAAATTCAGGTCTGGTACTCTCTCATCTTCACCCCACATCCCGTGGAATGGGCTGAACCCCTCTCTGACTCCCCACAGCCCTTCTCCTGACTACCAAGGTCCTTCCTATGCTACCTGGCCCAGCTTCAACAACTACGACAGCAATGTCAGGGTGCCAGGCACTCTGTGTATGAATGATTTCACTCATGGCCCTCTGAGATCAGGCACCGATATTTTCTTTTTACAGACATGGAGACAGGCTCAGAGGATAGGCATGCAGTGCTAGAGGGGTGGAGCCGAGTCCAGAGTCCAGGCCAGGAGCTCACCTCTTTGCAGTGCTGTTCCCTCAGCAGGTCTCGGAGGGTGCGGTTGGTCTCCTCAAATGTGCTCAGTTTCTGCAGGAGAAGTTCCTTCTGCCTCGTTAGGGTGTTAATGTCCGTGCAGGTCATTTGTTTCTCCTGGAAGACAAGCAGGAGGTCTTACAAGGTGCAGGGAAAACAGGCCCCATGGGGGACTCAAGAGGTGCTGACTCCAGGAAGCCCAGGCAAAAAGATCCAGGCTGTGCATGGGGCCAAGGTGGTTAAGGGCAGGCTTCCCAGAGGAGGTGGACCTGGAAGGGTGGTGGGCAGGAGCTGAGCCTGCTGAGAGCAAGAGGTGGAGAATGGGGTAGGAAAGCTCATTGTGGGCGAGTGTGGTCATGGCAGGCTTCCTGGACGAGGTAAGAGAGGATGATGACACCTGGTGGCTGATACTTGCCAGAATCAACCACCTGCCTTGACTCACTGTGATCCCAGGTGACCCATGATGACGTCTCCTCAGAGGCCACCAAAGGTCATCTTCAAGGGTTAGGGCCCAGGAAGTGAGAGCAGGGACTGGGGACTGTAGAGTTAAGCGTGCCCTCCCTTAGCCTGGAGATGTCATAAAGTCTGCCTGATGACTGCGTAAAAGACCCCACCCCAGCCTGCAGCTGCCCCTGCCACCCCAGGCTCAGTCCCAGGGCTTGGGGTCATTCTGCCTTGGGTCACCTACTGTTTTCAGCTTCCCGATGGTATCCTTCAAAGCCATGACTTGCTTGGCAGCAGCAGCCCCATCCATTTCAGCCTCCACCAGCTTGGACATGAGGCACTCTTTCTCCTGCTGGAGGTGTTTCTTCTGAAGCCTGGGGCCAGAAAGACAGGGCTCTGTGAGCCCTCCCAGGCCCCTGCCAGCCCAGAGCTCCGAGGGTTGCCTCACAATGCCCTGCGAGGCTCAACTCTTGTCAAGGAACAGTGGGGGAGGGGGAAGCGATGGCCTTTCTGGTAAGATGAGGGCCAGAAGTCACATCAGCCTGGGCACCAGACCAGAGCCTCCACACCAGAACACATTATGCCACCTGTGGCCCTGCTCGTCTCCCAGACAGCCACCATCGTCACCTCTGTCCCCTGCCAGGGCCTCCCAACCACCATCTTCAGATCCACTTTTGAGCCCTTCTATCTGTTCTCCATGCTGGATCCAAGGCTGGTCAACTTTCCATGGCTCCCAACTGTTTTCAATGCAAATGTCTCAAGGTGGCCACTAAGAGCCGGCACCCTGTCAATCTCTGTGGCATTCCTTGTCCTCTGCGCACCTTCTCTGGCCTGCTTTCCATTTCTCACTTGCAAACACCTTCCCACCTTGGGGCCTTCCCACGAGATGTTCCCACTATTGAGAGTGCTTTCTCCCCTGACACCTGTCTGCCTAACTCTTAGCCATCCTGCAGGATTCCCTAAATGTCACTTTTTCTGGTAAGAGTTCCCTAGCCACCCCACTCCCTCCCTACCACATGGGGTACTCCTTTTCCCTGAGTATGAATTACAAGCACAATCAGGTAATTAACTGTGTTACTGAGTTGAACAGGCTCCAAGGCATAGAGAAAGACCATGTATCTGCCTTCTCCATTGCTTTCCATTTATTCCCAGGGCTTGGGGCAGCCTGACAGGGAAGAATAAACGCAGGGGCAGGGTGGGTGCCACCTTACATGGTAAAGTCCTTCTCCTCCTTGATGCGCTCGATGTTGTGCCTGAGCACTGTGTTCTCATGCTCAGTCTCAGCCAGTTCATGGGCCACCTCCTCAAGCTCCTCCTTCCGCTCCTCCAGAAACCGTTTGGCCATCTGGCGCTCACCCTTCTGCATCTTGACCTGCCAAGGGCACACAGGCAGGAGCCACTTAGGGGAGCTTTTTCTTCTAAGTCACGTTGCTGGGCTCAACGCTTTGGATCAAAATAAGGGCCCCTCTGATTGAGAGCTACACAGGCCGTGTGCCAGGTCCTTATGGGCACAACCTCAGTTAATTGTCACAAAGACTGACTCTCCAGGGAGATACTATTCCTCTCCATACTTTACAGATGAGGAAACTGAGTATAGAGAGCCTGAGTGACTTGCTGATTGGGGATGGGGGCAGGTTGCAAAATGGTTCAGCCGGCACACCGTAGGAAGAGAGATGTCACAAAAAGGCCCCTACACTGTGGGCTATAGGGAAAGGAGGGCCTGTTGCCAGTGGGGCCAGCCACAGGTTCTCTAGCAGAATCCCTGGACCACAAGTACAGGATGGGCGATTAAAGATACAGATTTAAGCCTGGCCAGTCAACTCAGCTGGTTAGAACACAGTATTATAACAACAAGGTCAAGAGTTCAGATTCCCATTCTGGCCAGCTATTAAAAAAAAAAAAAAAAAAAAAGGAATAAATAAATACACAGAATTACATTTAATAAATAAATAAAGACACAGGTTGCATTAGCAATCAAGACCTGGATTTCAATGCTTGCTCTGCCAACTTCCTAGTTGGGGATCTGTGATTTACAAGTTCGGTTTCTAATTCTATTGCTATATCCAACCCCAAGACAGCTAAGCAACTGAAGATAAACTTCCTTTGCCTGCTGGGGGCTTTGTTTTTGTTAAACTTTTGTATAAAACGGAAAGCATAGGCCCTAGTTTCCCAGTCATTCATGTCTACAATGGGGAAAATAATGCCAACAATTCCATTCACTGCTGTAAAAAGTCAAATCATGCCATCCTATAGAAGACCAGACAAGCTCAGTGCCCGATAGAGAGGGCCCTTATCAGTGCAGTGGTATTCCAGGCTGCCCCAGCTACCACCCCAGGGAGACATCCCAAGTCCTGGGCAACTGTGCTGGGGAAGGCAGGAGGCCTGCAGAGAGGCAGCCTAAGAGAAGTGTCCCGGCCCTCTACCTCTCTCACCTCAGACTTGAGACAACCAACCGCATTCATTAGACTGTCGATCTTCTTATCATAACGGTTCATTTTACAGTGACCTGAGTCATCATCTTCCGTAGAGAGGTCACTTAACCGCATCACTGAGACCAGCTTTTCTGAAGATGGTGGTGTAATCTCTAGGCAATGAGGTGGATTCTGAGGTAGAGGAGGGAGAAACACATGAACTTGTAAGGCAAAACTGCAACCATGAGTTTCACCACAGCTGGTTGTCCACTGGAGGCGTATTTATTGAATTGGCAGGAAAAGCCAAAATAACTAAGTAGCCAACCACAGGGACCCCAGGAAGAACAACACTCCAGACCCTCTTGATGGAACATTACGTACCATGTTTAAATGATGTTTTTGAAGAATTTTTAACATGGAAATAAAAAGCTTGGGTTATAATTTTAAGTTTAAAATACAGAATACAGGGCTGGCCCGTGGCTCACTCGGGAGAGTGTGGTGCTGATAACACCAAGGCCCCGGGTTCGGATCCCATATAGGGATGGCCGGTTCGCTCACTGGCTGAGCGTGGTGCTGACAACACCAAGTCAAGGGTTAAGATCCCCTTACCGGTCATCTTTTAAAAAAAAAAAAAAAGGAATAAAAAGAATTGTTCAATAAGGATGTAACCATTGTGTCTATCAAGCAGGACTCATAGGGTTCAATAAAGAAAAGACATAAACTCTTTGTCCAGCAATTCTATTTCTGGGGATTTGTTAATATCTAAGAGTGTGAATCAATATTTAAACTCAAGGCAAGGATATAGCTAAATATATGAGAGGATAGTATTGGTTGAATGCATAATGGTACAAATGTAAATACAATGGATTACTGCCTTAAAAAAATAATGTGCAACCCTGGCTTGGTTAGAGCATGGTGCTGACAACACCAAGGTCCTGGGTTTGATCCCTTTACCAGCCAGCAAAAAAAAAAAAAAAATCACTGTAAAGATGGTTATTAAAATAATAGTAATAATAGTGTGCAATGTAAATATAGTCAAAATAAGTTAAACAAAAAAAAGTGTTATGCCATGATAAGTAAGGTATCCCATTCTTACTAAAACCAGAAGAAGGGGTCTATTCATAAGAAAGATCAGGAAGGTTTCCCACCTAGAATTTACATGGGTCTTCTCAAGGTGGTGGGATTAGAAGTATTTTTTTGCTTTCTTCTTTGTGCTGATTCAGATTTTCTAAATTTTTAACAATGACTACATATTGCTTTTATAAGTAAAAAAGTTATTTTTAATATTTAAAAGGAAGAAAATAGGAAAATGTATACATAGTAGGATTACAACTATAATTTTAAAACAACAGAAAAACCACGCATAGGAGAAAGTGTGGTAGTAAATGTACCAGTGACAGTGGCTACCCGTGGGGATGATGGGGATACAGTGGGCAGAGGGCAGCTTGCAGGAAGCTGGGTGATGGTTACACAGGTACATTCAGCTTGTAAAATTTCATCGAGCAATACACTTCTGATGTGTACACTTCCCTGCACTTTTCAACAAAAAATTCTTATTTTTTAAAACTTAATAGTGGCCAGATTTGAGCAGTAGAATTACAAGTGTCTATTTTCCTGTATTTTCAAATTTCCATAATAAAAATAGATCGCTTTTAATAATAGAGAAAAGAAAACACCTAACCTTTCTCCAAGAGACAATCTTATATACCAGAGGGGTTTTAAGAAATCAAACAAGGGCCAGCCCGGTGGCTCACTCGGGAGAGTGCGGTGCTGACAACACCAAGGCCGCGGGTTCGGATCCTATATAGGGATGGCCGGTTTGCTCATTGGGTGAGCGTGGTGCTGACAACACCAAGTCAAGGGTTAAGATCCCCTTACCAGTCATCTTTTTAAAAAAAAAAAAGAAAAGAAAAGAAATCAAACAAGAATTCTACATGCACACAGAAGCTTCTGGTCTCCATTTCCAGCTCCAGCCCACACTTCTACCTCATGGGGCCTTTTTCCTTTTGTCCATAACAGAAAGGGTCAGGCTACAGCTCCCAGAAACATAGCAAGCCACTGGGAAGTGGAAAGGGGCATGCCCAAAGGAGAAAGTAGGAAAGATGGCTACCATATAAGTGACTGAGAGAGCCTGGACCAGTCACCTCTCGAGGATTCTGTGGCCACAGGTCTGGCAGCAGGCATTGAGCTTTCCAGAGGAGGGGACTGTTGCTCCTAGCAACCCATGTCAACAGGAAGTCAATTTTCATAGCAGAATTCCTTTGATATTTTGAAAATTACCAAGTCTTTTTACTTTTTTGAAAAGCATTTCTAATTATAAAATATATTATGTTATAAAGAAATTCAAACAAGTGATAAAAAATAAAACATTAAAGCCTGACACACCTTGAGATAATCACTGCTTAACACTTCTTGTATATCCTCCCAGAAAATGTTATGCATATGTAAGTATATGCATCCACACACAGATACCTCTTTTCTGCACAAACAGGGCCAACCTCTACATGTTGTAAATCTCCATGCTTCATTTTCGTGTAATATCTACCCCAATCTTTGTATGACTGCATGGTATTCCATTACTTGGATGTACTGTAATTTAACCAATACCGTACTGATAAACATTTAGATTGCTTCTAATTTTTCTGTTACAAGCAATGCTATAGCAACTGATTTATAAACAGATCCCTTTACTCTTCTGTGACCTTTTTAGGATAAATTTCTAGATGTAAAACTCAGAATCAATGTTTAGGTAGATGTGACCAAACTGCCTCTAGAACAGTTCAATCAGTTTCACAGTCCTAACAAAAATGGTTAAAAAGACTCGATACCCCATATGTATACTGACATGAGATATTTCTAATCTTTTAAACTTTTTGTCACTCAATAACAATGATATTGTTTTAAAAGTATATATTGTTGTAGGGCTGGCCCGTGGCTCACTTGGGAGAGTGTGGTGTTGATAACACCAAGGCCACGGGTTCGGATCCCTATATAGGGATGGCCGGTTAGCTCACTTGGAAGAGCGTGGTGCTGACAACACCAAGTCAAGGGTTAAGATCCCCTTACCGGTCATCTTTAAAAAAAGAAAAAAAAAAGTCACATACTTGTGTTTAGCCAGGCGCTCAATAAATAGGGCCTAGTAGGATGTCTCCAATAGCTACAGTCGACCGTGAATCATACCGAGTTTGAGTCCTGCTAGAATCTGACCAGTCCGAGAAGAAAAGACTGAACAAGAATAAGCCTACCTCCCACTTGCATCCCACATGCCGGGCAGATGATTTTCCAGGGGGCATCCAAGGTACCTTGGTTTTCACCCGGACACTCCGCCGCACATTCACGGTGTCCCCTTTCATTCCACGCTTATGAGATTTCTGTGGAAAGGGACAAACCCACAGTCACTTCCACCTCCAACTCCACAGGGGCGCCTCTTCTGACTAAGGTTATGCTGCATCTGGATGACAGACCTGCCTACCTTCTAACCACGCAAGGGACTTCTGGAAGATTGTGTTTGTCTCCCAAACCTTTGGAGTCAGAAGCACGAGGAGGCTGGGCCGGGAAGTATCACCCTGATCCACAGCTGTTACCTCGCTCCATTGGCATGCTCCTACCTGGCTGTTGGTCGCTGATGGTTTCGGGAGTTTTTTTATGTGGACGTGGACAGGGGTGTTCTCATCCACGTGAACATGTAAGGGGGGAGTTGAAGAGCGGTCCTTCATGATTCGCTTCTGGCAGGCAGGGAAGGACAACACAAAAAAGGTTGATCTGTGGATAAGTAAACTGAGCATAAAAACAGAGCGCACAGTCTCTGGAGGCCACTGAAAGCCTAGCCATCAAGCGAGCAGGACAGCTACCAACTACCGACATGCTGGCAGACACTAAGGAAGGAGTATTATTCAGCAGGCTCCTGAAGAGATCCCATCTGAAGAACACTGTAGAAACCCAGGTCAACTCCAGAGAGGAGTCTGCAAGACCCATCAGTTCTGCAAGAGAGCCCAAACCCAGGCCTGGGGTCCTCAGAGCTGAATCTCCTTCCAAGCCTGCTGGATTGTATACCTCCTCCTTGAATTTGGTGTAGCACCACTAGAAAGCAGGTGGATCCTTCTACACAATAATCACAACTGGGCATGCAGATTAGCAAGGGAAACACAAAATGGTTAGGGTGCAGAATAAATCAGACAGCAGGCAGCTAAAAGACTCTGAAAACAAAAAGCTGGAGGAAATGCCAAGGATAAGATTGTATAGATTCTAAAGAAGGTATGAGCAGGGCAGAAACCCAGCTACGTACCCCTCACCCACCACCAGCTCCTAACCCTTCTCCCCATCAAAAAATTTTTTTTCTTTTCAATTTTCTTTTCCTTCTTTGTTTTTGTTTTTGAAAATCTGTTCTAAAGATTTTGGGATTTGCCTGGAAGAATAAGGTTAACACAAGCTCCTCACACCTGGCAGCCTTATCACAGGCAAAAATAATAACAATAACTCAGCAGAATATGCCTAACAGCAGCTAGCAGAGCACCTGGGCCACAAGGGGGCCCAGAAGGGTAAGGCAGTTCCTAGGAAAGGGGTGCAAAAGCATTTTTGGCAGGGTCACAGACCAGAGAGGACTGCTCCACATGTATGTCACCTACCGTCACAGTTACACTGGGTGCACCACAGGGTGTTCTCAAGACCTTTTTCTGCGTGAGACTTGTTACTCCGTTCTTCCCACACGATGGAAACCTGCACCCGGGCACAAGAACTGGATTATAAGCAGAAAATTAGAGTTCTCCTATTTCTTAGATCTCCCGAAATTACACACTGCTTACGGTGGCTAAGTTCATGGCTAGGAGAACCAGTCTGGAATTCCTTAGTTCCCTTTAGATGAGCACCAAATACACATGGTGTGCCCAGCAGTAGGATGGAAACAGGGTGATGGGCAGTTGCTCCGCTAGCCTTTTAATCTATTATCGCATCACACATATTGTGACCTTTTTCTGAAAAGCCTAGCTGTCATCCTGTCAGATGACAAAAAGCAGGCAGTGCATGAGGAGTAGCCAAGGTTCTAGTCTGGCTAAGGGTGAAAATGCCCAGGACAGTGCCTGGAGCAGAGACAGCTCTGGAGAAATTGCTCAGTGAATGACTTACATGAGAAGAACATCAGGCTCATGAACAAAAAGTCATTGTGACTCAAATTCTTAAAATTAAGGTTCAAATATTTACCTAGGAGGATGAAAAAGTAGCTATTTCCCAAAATATTCCACTTGCTACTCTTTAAGCTCCAAAGAAGCGGATTTTTTCTTTATGCCATGTGTAATTCACCTTGCTTATACATATACAGCCTCATCACCAGATTTGCAAAGACAGCAAAAGTTTAATATGCTCCAAAATCTGGCAGCAGAACATTCAAGAAATCCAGAATGGGAAGGGACTCGAAATGATCACTGAATCCATCCCACTGCCTCCTGACAACCCACAAATATCACCTTGCCCTCCCAGCAAATACTTGGGGAAAATAATGCAACACAGAAATGCCAGATAAGAGCACATGAGCACTTTAGTATGAATTTTGCTATCCATATATCACAGCTTGACAAAAAAAGAAAAAAATATCTATTTGTCGAGCTCTACTAATCATTTAGCCGAGGAATACCAAAACTGAGAAGACAGGTGCCCCCCCCCCCCTCACTTATAACATTTCTGTTCACTTAAAACCAATAGTTTGGGAAATCTCTTCCTCAGTGGGCTTCCAGTCAAACCACCTGGATTCCATCAACACCTTGCTAACTGCTGCATACCCCTCCTACAGCAGGGTTATTTATTTACCCCTGGACTCCTTTCAAAAAAAAAAAAAAAAAAGAAAAAGGCTCTGAACCTAGTACTCCATTAAGACAACAAGGTGACCCTGTTTGTTATCAGGAAGCTGTGGCACCTGGGAAGGGAAGAAGAGAAGGAGGCAAAGCAGGGACTCTGTGTTTGTGTGCATTTCTTTCCTCCTTCCCTTTAAAAATTATTATTTTTAAGTTTTGGTGAAGACTTTCAGTACACAGAACGGGGAAGCTGAAAACGGAGGCCTCCAGCGAGCCTGGCTATGGCCCTGACCACCTTTCCCTGCCCTATGGCGGAGGCACCCCCACACTGGCAGTACCTGGGGGAGCCGCCTGAGGAAGAGGCAGACATGGCTAGGCATCAAAGCCGCAAAGGTGGGCAACTGGGTCAGCAGGCTCTGCTCAGGGGAACCCAGAGGGACTTGTCAATGAGAATCTCAGGGGCCCAGCATCAAACGTCCTGAGGGGAGGGAGGGTGGAAGCTTTGGGGGCGGCAGCTGGATGAAAACTTGGGAGGCGTTCCTCTACTGTCCAAGTCGCACAGCAACTGTCCTGCCAAAGTGGGGGGAGACAGGAGAGGCTGAGCGACCTGGGGTGGGGGGCGCGGCCGGTAGGCGGCGCAGCAGGAGCTCCCCTCCTCGGAGAGGGACGGAGGGGGGCGGAACTGCGAGGGAAAGGACCACGGTGCCCAGGCCCCGCCCGGAGCGAAGGTGGGAGACACCGGGGGGAAAACCTGAGGTGCTGGCTGGCGTGAGTAGAGGGCAGGTGAGAACCGCTAGGCCCCAAGTGGGCCCCAGTGGGCCGGAACCCGCGCAGGGAGCTGGGGGGGTATTCGGGGCGCGGCCGGGGCAACTGTCTCCTAGGAGAAGGGGCGTTCCCGGCAGAACAGATACCCGGAGAGGACCAATGGTATTTGCAGGAGGACGGAGCGGAGGCTACAGCGGACAAGGGTTTCTCGGCCGCGAGTGGGTAACCCAACCGCGGAGGGAAAGCCCTCCCGGGCGCAGCAGGAGCCGGCTGCGGCTTTAACATCGGAATTAGAGAGGGGTTAGACGCCGGCAGTGCTAGGAGCGGGCGGGACCCCTGGGAGGCCCGGAGGCGATGCCCCGAGGACAGCGCTGCCTACGAAGACCGGGCGACCTAGCAGTGCTGCGCGGCGGCCCGCAGGGAGGAACAGGCGACGGGCCGATGCCCCCCGGGCGGGCAAGAGGAAAGAGGTGCAGGCTCGGTCGGCGGACAGAAGGGACGACCACCCACCAGCGGGCAGGAGGGGGCAAGTTTCCGCCCATAGAGAGAAGGGCGAAGCCCTGCCCGAAGGCAGCAGAGGAGGGAGCAGAGCCCTGCCGGTGGCCAGGAGAGCAGGGAGGCGACCGGCCGCCCGTTAGCGGGAGGAAGAGAGGCCCCGCGCCGGTGGGCGGGGCGGGTCCAGATTCTGACAGGAGGGGGACGGGCGCGCCAGAGGGGTGGAGGCGGGGGCGACCCGGCGTTAGGGGTGCGGGGGGCGCCGGACCCACGACCCCGGGGCTGACCGCTCAGTGGGGTGGGAGCGGGGCGACCTCGCCCGCGGGAACCGGGCCCGGCGGCGGCCGCGGGGGGCCCCC
>NW_007726191.1:264772-264984 GCF_000696425.1 Galeopterus variegatus | reverse complement strand
GGAGACGCCGCGGCGGATGCAGCCCAGCGGCGGCGGCGGCTCCTCCCCGCTTCCGCCTCCTTTTCCGACACCCGGTCGGCAGCTCGCCCATTGGCCAGTTCAAACCCCCCCCTGAGCCTCTCGGGTTTCGCCATTTAGGCCCAGCCCCCGGCGTCACAGAGACGCCCCGCCCCGCCAGAAGCCCCGCCCACTTCCGGGCCACGCGTCTCGTT
>NW_007726191.1:254942-264307 GCF_000696425.1 Galeopterus variegatus | reverse complement strand
TTTATTAAAAAAAAAAAAAAAAAAAAAAAAAAGAATGGAGCTCGTGGTGGGCCGGCCCGTGGCTCACTTGGTAGAGTGCGGTGCTGATAACACCAAGGCCACAGGTTCGGATCCTATATAGGGATGGCTGGTTGGCTCACTGGCTGAGCGTGGTGCTGACAACACCAAGCCAAGGGTTGAGATCCCCTTACCGGTCATCTTTTAAAAAAAAAAAAAAAAAAAAAAAAGAATGGAGCTCGTGGTTACACAGAAGCATCTAGGAATATGGCCATTTCAGAAACTAAAGGCAACCTGAGAAATTCCCTTCCCAAACACACGAAATTACCCCAAACCAGAAAAAGTATTCTTTTTTTTTTTTTTTTTAAAGATGACCGGTAAGGGGATCTCAACCCTTGGCTTGGTGTTGTCAGCACCACGCTCAGCCAGTGAGCCAACCAGCCATCCCTATATAGGATCCGAACCTGTGGCCTTGGTGTTATCAGCACCGCACTCTACCGAGTGAGCCACAGGCCGGCCTCAGAAAAAGTATTCTTCCTCTGCCCTTGTCTCTGAAGAGCGTCCACTTCAGGAGGGTTTAGGACCTCCAACCCCTGCAACAGAGGGAACCTTCCAGGCCAAGTTCAAATACTACTTCCATGAGGCCTCTGTGGCTGCCCTTTCACAGGATGAATTTATGGGTCCCTTCTGAATATGGGCCCCAGTATCACTGCTGTGAGCACTCTGTGTGTGGAAATCCATCACTACTTCATACTGGGTGCTCTCTTGGGGCAAGGATCACAACTTCATGTCCTGCAGAACCTAGCACAAAATAGATGCTTCGTGAGTTTCACTTTAAAAATACAGCGAAGGAGCTGACTGGTTAGCTCAGTTGCTTAGAGCGTGGTGTTGATAACACCAAGGTCCAGGGTTTGATCCCTGTACTGGCCAGCTGCCAAAAAAAAAAAAAAAAAAGTGAGGGATGAAACAAACTTTAAAGACTTTTCTTTTTTTATTTTTTACACTGGCCAGTTCAGGGATCCAAACCCTTGGACTTGGTTGTTATAACACCATGCTCTAACCAACTGAGCTAACGAGCCAGCCCAAAGCCTTCTTTTATTTGGTATAATGATATTAGAAGTTTGGGAGCAACCTAAATATCCATCAGTAGGGGAATGATCAATTAACACAGTGCATTCATACCATCTATGCATCAGTTCAAAAAAATTAGATACATCCCTAAGTAATAATATAAGATCTCCAAGATGTATATATATATTACAATCCCATGTATGTTAATATATATATTAGATATATATGTAAAAGGCATAGAGAAAAATCTAGAAAGTTTCACACCAAACTAATAATAATAGTTTATCTCCAAGAGGGAAGTGGAATTCACAACAAGCCAGGAGGACTTTACCTGTACGTTTGTTTTTTTTTTTAAAAGATGACCGGTAAGGGGATCTTAACCCTTGACTTGGTGGTGTCAGCACCACGCTCAGCCAGTGAGCGAACCGGCCATCCCTATGTGGGATCCGAACCTGTGGCCTTGGTGTTATCAGCACCGCACTCTCCCGAGTGAGCCACGGGCCGGCCCGACCTGTACGTTTTTAATTAAAAAAAAAAATTAAAAAATTGTAAAGCAAAGCAAGCAATACAAAAGTGTAAAGAGTCAAGCTGGATAGACCCAGGTGCACTCATCAAAGATGGGAACTGCTAGCAGGCTTTCAGTCTTACTCAGGACTGGTCACTCAAGGGGACCAGGAGACGTAACTTAGGGTGCCACTTTCTGTAGGGGGCCCACAGACCTGCTGGGATTCTATTGCCTTTCCCATTGCCGGTTCTCAACTCCTGGGAGACCCAAACCTACTTCCCAACTATGACCCTGAGTTGCCCATGTTGGTTTCTTTTACTTGCAACTGATAGAAGAGTCAAGTAAGAAAGGAGTTCTTTCCAAATGGCTCTTCAAAAAGGTTAGGCAGTTTATAGTCGACCAGCAGTTTCTGAGGATGCTGAAATCACTTGGTGTTTACACAAAAACAGGGATTTTGCCAAACTTTCAAGCAACATATGTCTTATGCTAGACAAACTATCCCCTAACACAGAGAAACAGAAAGTCTCCCAATTCTCTGTAAGAGGTTAGTGTTATGCTAATACTGAAACCTGACATAAGGGAGCGTGGAAAAATGAAAATCATAGACCAATTTCAACTGTGAGCTTTGCGTAAAAATCCTAAATGAAAGACAAGTAAATTAAATACGATAGTATGTTGTCAACTTAACAGACAGAAAGAGGCTCTCTAAAAGAAAATTATAGGGGCCGGCCCGTGGCTCACTCGGGAGAGTGTGGTGCTGATAACACCAAGGCCACAGGTTCGGATCCCATATAGGGATGGCCGGTTGCTCACTGGGTGAGCATGGTGCTGACAACACCAAGTCAAGGGTTAAGATCCCCTTACCGGTCATCTTTAAAAAAAAAAAAAAAAGAAAATTATATTTATTTGGGAATGGGCATTGCTATGGGAAAATGTGTGCCATAGTAAATTGTACATATTCAGGGAAGTAAAGGAAGACAAAGGTTTTTAAAGAAAAAATGAGGAAGATCACTGTTTTGAGATCATTATCCTTGGCTACAAGGATCAGTAATAAGGGTTATGCCAGCCTGAGGTTGGACAGGCAGTTGCTGGGCGGATATCCTAGCAGAAGTATTTTTTGTGTAAGGTTGCAGTGGCCTTTGTGCAAGGTTGTGGCTTTTACAGAATCTTTTGTGATAGTTCTTCTTATCAGGCATAGGTGCATGAGAACTAGCCCCTTCATGACCTTCTCTGTCTTAATTTAGGGTTTTTGTTTATTTGTTTGTTTGTTTGGTGGCTGGCCAGGAAGGGGATCCAAACCCTTGATCTTGGTGTTATTGTCAGGGTTTATTTATTTACTTTTTTTTTTTTTTTTAACACAAGTGACTCCATTTTGATTCAGACAACTTTCACAACATTAAAATTATTTTATATACTCTAACCAAAATAAAAGATTTTGTTTTTCTTTGTTGTTAGGAAGGCAATGAATTAAGGGAGAACAAAACATATGATCATCTCTATAGATTTGATAAAACTCAGCATCTTTTTCTATAAAAACGTTTCATAAACTATGTTAGCACCACTAATATTTTAGAGTGCTTGAGATATTTAGTCAATACAATAGGACAATACAAAGAAATAAAGAATTTAAATATAGGAAATGGGAGGGAAAATAATTATTTCTAGATATGATCTTCTTTCCAGAAATTACAAGAGAAATCAATTGAGAAATTATTGCATCAAATAACAGAGTTAAGGAAAATGGCAATATACATAATAAATGTAAAAAGACAATATACTAGTAATGGCCAATCTATAAATGTAATTAAATGTATGTCTTAGGCCGGCCCGTGGCTCACTTGGTAGAGTGCGGTGCTGATAACACCAAGGCCACGGGTTCGGATCCTATATAGGGATGGCCGGTTTGCTCACTGGCTGAGTGTGGCGCTGACAACACCAAGCCAAGGGTTGAGATCCCCTTACCAGTCATCTTTATAAAAAAATTTAAAAATTAAAAAAAAAAAAAATAGATGTATGTCTTACTTCACAGAATCCTCTGATCAGATAGTCACCATAGTTGGTTTGTTTGTTTGGTTTTATGGCAGCTGGCTGGTACAGGGATCCAGACCCTTGTCCTTGGTATTATAACATCATCCTCTAACCAACTGAGCTAACTTGCCATTCCTGATTGTCACCATATTTGGAGGGTGTTTTTGGAATGGTGAGAATTAAAACTGACTATGTTGGGACTTAGGGGCTAACTCTCAGATAGTCAGTCAGAAGAGACAGGCCTTGGCTAGAGAGAACAATTGTTGGCTTAAAATACAAGCTCCAAGTTGTAAATCACAAGGACAAGTGCTCCAACACAATTTCTAATTGATAAAACAAGTGTGAATGTTCTGATATGGAAGGAAAGTACTCTATCGAAGAAATGGGGCTCGCCAGTCAAGGCTTCGGATCCCCATCCTAGCCAGCCACGAGAAAGAAAGAAAGAAAGAAAGAAAGAAAGAAAGAAAGAAAAAGAAAGAAAAGAAAGAAAGAGCAAGCAAGAAAGAAATGAATGGGAAAAGGATATCTTGGTTAATAAAGTGGGCTTGGGAACAAATTGTCTAATTATTTTAAATAAAAGCAGAATGAACTCCATGCTGACTAAATATTAAATTATGAAAATAAAACACACATACATAAATATTTAGGAGAAAATATAATTAGATAATTGGATATGTGGGGGCAGAAATCTTTCTGTGCATAATGTTGACAACAAACCACAAAGGAAAAGATTAAGAGATTCAATTACATTAATTTTAAACTTCTGCATATAAAAAATCTCATAAACAAAATAAAAGGTAAAAGTCAAATTATGAAAAATATTTTCGGGGCCTGCCCGTGGCTCACTGGGGAGAGCGTGGTGCTGACAACACCAAGCCAAGGGTTAAGATCCCCTTACCAGCCATCTTTAAAAAAAAAAAAAAAAAAGACAAATATTTTCAATATATATAAAAAAGTCTCACTATCCTTCATATATACAAAGAATTCTTACAAATGAAAAAAGAAAAAAACAGCCCCAAATGAAAATGAGCCAAATACAACAGGTAAATCACAAAAAAAAGAAATACAGGGCCGGCCCGGTGGCGCACTGCTACAGCGCGCCGCTTGGGAGCGTGGCGGCCCTCCTGCCGAGGGTTCGGATCCCACATACAGACCGGTTCCCGCTCACTGGCTGAGCGAGGTGCGGGCGCAACACCGAGGGTTGCGATCCATTGCCGGTCACGAAAAAAGACAAAAAGGAAAAAAAAAAAGAAATACAGACAATACACAATATCACTAGGAATCAAAGAAGTGCCAAGGAAATCCATGCTAATCAATCATTTTTGGCCTATGACATTGGCCATTTTTTTTTTTAAAGGGAAGTCCTGTTCCCACCACCAAGGATGCTGGGAAAAAAGCAGTTTCGGACATCGCTGGTGGATTTAAAAACTAATGAAACCCTTTGACAAGACATTATTTATCAAAAGCCTTAATTAAACATGAACACCCTCTTTAACCCACCCAGAAATTTCATATCTAGAAATATATTTTAAGGTAATTATCAAGGAGGGGTACAAAGATTTAGACCTAAAGGAGAAACTCCCTTTAAGTCCTTGTTTTCCTCCATGTGATTTTCCTCGGACTAACCCAGGTGGGTGGGAGACTCAGGGAATGGGGGAAAGGCATCCTCTCAGGTTTGCCCAGGCGAAAAGATCGTTCTACATGGTCCAGACCTGTGAACTAGGAAACTTTGTAGGGTTTAGAGCAACAGCCGATTAGTAAGAGGCAATATGCATTTGCACAGTGCACATCCTGTGCATATTATTTCTCTTGGAATCACCGCAAGAAGGAGAGGTTTGATGCAATTAAGAATAGAGGGTAAAATAAAATAAAAACTTAAAAAACGGGGAAAAAATAGAGGATAGCTGGGGTGGGGCAGAGGGAACCCATGGATCCTAAATCCCTATCTAATCCTGAGGCCTAATTAAAATGACTAATATGGGGCCGGCCCGTGGCTCACTCGGGAGAGTGTGGTGCTGATAATACCAAGGCCACGGGTTCCGATCCCATATAGGGATGGCCGGTTTGCTCACTGGCTGAGCGTGGTGCTGACAACACCAAGTCAAGGGTTGAGATCCCCTTACCGGTCATCTTTTAACAAATAACAAAAATAACCTGCCGAGGGTTCGGATCCCACATACAGACCGGTTCCCGCTCACTGGCTGAGCGAGGTGCGGGCGCAACACCGAGGGTTGCGATCCATTGCCGGTCACGAAAAAAGACAAAAAGGAAAAAAAAAAAGAAATACAGACAATACACAATATCACTAGGAATCAAAGAAGTGCCAAGGAAATCCATGCTAATCAATCATTTTTGGCCTATGACATTGGCCATTTTTTTTTTTAAAGGGAAGTCCTGTTCCCACCACCAAGGATGCTGGGAAAAAAGCAGTTTCGGACATCGCTGGTGGATTTAAAAACTAATGAAACCCTTTGACAAGACATTATTTATCAAAAGCCTTAATTAAACATGAACACCCTCTTTAACCCACCCAGAAATTTCATATCTAGAAATATATTTTAAGGTAATTATCAAGGAGGGGTACAAAGATTTAGACCTAAAGGAGAAACTCCCTTTAAGTCCTTGTTTTCCTCCATGTGATTTTCCTCGGACTAACCCAGGTGGGTGGGAGACTCAGGGAATGGGGGAAAGGCATCCTCTCAGGTTTGCCCAGGCGAAAAGATCGTTCTACATGGTCCAGACCTGTGAACTAGGAAACTTTGTAGGGTTTAGAGCAACAGCCGATTAGTAAGAGGCAATATGCATTTGCACAGTGCACATCCTGTGCATATTATTTCTCTTGGAATCACCGCAAGAAGGAGAGGTTTGATGCAATTAAGAATAGAGGGTAAAATAAAATAAAAACTTAAAAAACGGGGAAAAAATAGAGGATAGCTGGGGTGGGGCAGAGGGAACCCATGGATCCTAAATCCCTATCTAATCCTGAGGCCTAATTAAAATGACTAATATGGGGCCGGCCCGTGGCTCACTCGGGAGAGTGTGGTGCTGATAATACCAAGGCCACGGGTTCCGATCCCATATAGGGATGGCCGGTTTGCTCACTGGCTGAGCGTGGTGCTGACAACACCAAGTCAAGGGTTGAGATCCCCTTACCGGTCATCTTTTAACAAATAACAAAAATAAAATGACTAATATTTGTGAAAAGATGAAAAACCCTAGCTGCCTGATAAATTATGTTACATACATTCAAAGGTATACTCCATGATCATTAAATTAGACATGGAAAGATCTCCGAAACATATCACCGAGTTTAAAAATAAAAAAGGCAAGGTGCTAAACTGTAAGTAGACCATATGCCATTACCGTATGAAAATAACCTGTGCGTGTTAATACATGCACGTAAAAAAATCTGGGGAATTTACATTGAACCGTTAGAACTATATCTGGAAAGTAGGATTAGGGGAGATTTTCACATGTGAAATGTAAATTTCTGGAATGTTTAAATATTGTTTTGAAAAGGTATATATTTTTAGTCAGAAAAAAAAATCCACAGATTAAAAACCTGTTGGAGGGGCCGGCCCGTGGCTCACTGGGAGAGTGCGGTGCTGATAACACCAAGGCCCGGGGTTCAGATCTCTATATAGGGATGGCCGGTTAGCCCACTCGGGAGAGCGTGGTGCTGACAACACCAAGTCAAGGGTTAAGATCCCCTTACCGGTCATCTTAAAAAACAAAACAAAACAAATCCTGTTGGAGAAGGGGCGGCGGGAGGAGCGGCGACGGGCAGCCCGAGGACGCAGACACCCGGGGACGCAGGCGCCCGGCGCGCCCTCCGGGCCGCCAAGACGCGCGGGAAAGAGGAAGGTCGGCTCAGCCGAAGCGGCGGCGAAGGAAGGGCCCACGAGGAGATCGGAGAAGCTGTCGACTAAACCCGCTCCTGCAAAAGTGGAAACGCAGCCAAAGCAGGATAAACTTTCAGACAGAAAAGTGCAAACGAAAGGGAAAGGGGGGACAAAGGGAAAACAGGCCGATGTGACTAACCGAGAAACTAAAGATTTACCTGCAGAAAACGGAAAAACTGAAAACGAGGAGTCCAGCCTCGGATGAAACGAGAAAGAAGTCAGCTCTGATGAATGTCATATACCGTGTCTTATCGGTGGTCCCTGACGCCGTTCTTGGACAATCCAGAGGGATATTTTTATTAACTAGTTTGTAAATGCAAGTTTTTTTAGTAGTTCTAGAAAAAAAAATTTTTTTTTTTTTTAAAGATGACTGGTTAAGGGGATCTTAACCCTTGGCTTGGTGTTGTCAGCACCACGCTCTCCCAAGTGAGCCACGGGCCGGCCCTCTGGAAATATTTTTAAGAAGGAGGGAATCTCACCTCATCCCATTTTTTAAGTGTAAATACTTTATTTATTTATTTCTTTTATTTTTATTTTTATTTTTATTTTTTTTTAAAGATGACCGGTAAGGGGATCTTAACCCTTGACTTGGTGTTGTCAGCACCGCGCTCACCCAGTGAGCAAACCGGCCATCCCTATATGGGATCCGAACCTGTGGCCTTGGTATTATCAGCGCCGCGCTCTCCCAAGTGAGCCACGGCCGGTCCTAAGAGGTGAAATCATTTGCTGTTTTTTTTTTGTTGTTGTTGTTGTTTTGTTTTGTTTTGGTACAAGAAAATATTGGAATATTGAATTATGGGAAGCTTTGACTGTCTTGAGTGTCAGCTTGACATTCCAAAGGTGGAGGGGCGGTTTTATGTTCTATAATACAAAGCATACTAAATGGCAATTTGGAGTCACAGTCATACATTTCATGTGTCTTGAACATTTAAAATTGCTTCTGGGGCTGGCTGGTTTGCTCAGCTGGTTACAGCACAGCCTTCTAACACCAAGCTCACAGGTTCGGATCCTTATTCTAGCTGGCCACCAGAAAAAATAAAATAAAATTACTTCTACTGTGTTGTTAGTAGAGTTGTTTCTTAGAGAAAGCCACTACTTGATCATCGCTGTCCCAGAATTCTGTGCACTCTGTAAGATCTTTGGTTCTGGTGGTATAGTTTTCCTAATATTTTTAAGTGCTGTGAATGATTAAAATGTGAATATGTAGTGTATATGATATTAAATTGTAAATTGGTGGGACTTATGTAACAGCTTAACAACATTTGAAGATACTGGTACTTGATAGCCTCTTAAGAAAATTTGCCTCTGGAGGCTGGCCTGTGGCTCACTCAGGAGAGTGTGGTGCTGATAACACCAAGACAAGGGTTAAGATCCCCTTACAAGTCATCTTTAAAAAATAAATTAATTAATTAAATAAAAGAAAAGAAAAGAAAGAAAATTTGCCTCTGAATTTGAAGCTGCAAAGTCACCAGAATAACTGTTTAAAAAAGAATCACGATACATGGCTTTTCAAAGTTTCCATATATACATAAAGAATCATGTGTAATCCCCATACCAGCCAGCTGCCAAAAAGAGTTATACAAATCGAAATATCTGTGTACTGATCCTCAATACAACTAATAAAATCTCAATTTTGAAAAAAAGCTTTTTGTTGAAAAAGATAATTCCTGATATGTTGGTTGAAAAACAGGTTAGGAACAGCAAGTTCAGTGTAACCCTGTTTATGTGTTTGGGCATGGGGGTTGGGGAGAGATGTAGGTATAAACACAGAGAAAAAAGACTGTAAATTTTGGTTGGAGAGTCTGTGGGTGTAATATTACCTTATGTATTCTTTTTTTTTTTTTTGTTTTTTTTTTTTTTTT
>NW_007726191.1:249621-254653 GCF_000696425.1 Galeopterus variegatus | reverse complement strand
GTGAGCGGGAACCGGTCTGTATGTGGGATCCGAACCCTCGGCGGGAGTGCCGCCGCACTTCGCAAGCGGCGCACTACAGCAGTGCGCCACCGGGCCGGCCCCTACCTTATGCATTCTTTTTGGTACTTTTGAAAAAGTTTTTTAATTTGTGAAGTATATCTTCAAAGGAGGGGGTGTAATATGTACTAGTTTGCTAGGGCTGACACAACAAAGTACCACAAACTGAGTGATTTAAACAACGGAAATTTATTGTCTCACAGTTCTGGAGGCTGGAAGTCCAAGATCAAGGTGCCAGCAGAGCCATGCTCCCTTTGAGGTGCTAGGGAAGGATCTGTTCCAGGCCTCTGTCCTAGCTTCTGGTAGTTCCTGGGCAGCATAATTCCAGTCTATATACAGCATTCTCCTCGTGTCCAAATTTCTCCTTTTTGGAAGTGCATCAATTATATTTGATTAGGAACCTACCCTAGTTCAGTATGACCTCATCTTAACTAATTACATCTACAATGACCCTATTTCCAAATAAATTCACATTCTGAGGTACTAGTGGTTAGTTAGGACATCAACATATGAATTTGGGGGGGATGCAACTCAACCTACAACAAATGCATATGTTCAGTTTAAAGATGTATAATAAAATAAATACTAGTGGAGCCACTGCCCCGCTTAAGAAAGAAGAGATTAAAAATTATTTCAGGGCTGGTTGGTTACCTCACTTGGTTAGAGCATGATACTGATAACACTAAGGCTAAGGGTTCGAATCTCCATATTTGCCAGGTGCCAAAAATAAATAAATAAACGATTTCAGACCAGAAGATACTATCTGAAAATGTTAACACTGGTGATTTTATTTTCCTGGTTCTGTTTTTCTAAATTTCCACAATGAAGGTGGGCTTCTCTTGTTAATAAGAAATAACCACAGGTGGAGGAGCAGCTCTCAACTCCAGCACTGGGCCCCAACCCTGCACAATTCCATGGAGGGGTGGGGGGATGCCCCCGAGTCCTCCTGGTTCAGGCTCCAGCCTCTCCATTTGCCCAAGGGCCTGATTACCGGTTGTTTCCATCCAGGAACACCTCCTCTAGGGCCCTGACGCAACTGCAGCCGCTACAGCACTGCGCCCCAGGGAGGAGGAATCCGTGCTCCAAAGTGGGTCTGACTTTTTCTTTCAGGTGACTTGAGAGCTTTCAAGTCTTCAGTGGAGGAGCTCAGAGAGAAATTCTCCCTGGCCCCATCAAGGCTTGGTCATCTCGGATTCTCTGAACTGCCCCTCCCATTGGTCCTGGGCCTCTGAGGTTGGACGGACATTGGGCTCAGCTAAGAGTCCTGCTTCTACAGCTGCCCCAACCAGTGGTTCTCAAAGTGTGGTCCCCAGACCAACAACATCAGTATCACCAGAGAACTTGTTAGAAATACAAATTCTCTGACTCCACCCCAGACCTAGTGAGTCAAAAACTCTGGGGATGGGACCTGGCAATCTGTGTTTTAACAAGTTCTCCAAGGGATTCAAATGCATGCTCAAGTTTGAGAATCACTTTCCAGACCATCAGGGAGCTATCTTGGAGGGAAAATCTAGTCATGCCCTTTCATTTTTACAGAGGGGGAAACAGGTTCGGGGAGGAGAAAGACATAATTAAGTGACAGATGTGAAAGTGGAAATTAGACCATCTGTCTCCGGAGCCCCCACTCATTCTTCTGACTCTCATGTCCATCCCAATTCACTCTGTTATTGTCTGAAATGTCACCGTGGTGCTGGTGACCACTGACAGAGATTCCCTCTGTGCCAGGCATCGTGCTCACCGGCACTAGCTCGATGAATCTTCACACCATCTTGTAAGGTTGGCATGAGTGCTCACCCATTTTACAGAACAGAAAACTGAGGCTAGAAAAAGGTCAGGTCACTTGCCCAAGGTCACAGAGCAAGGAAGGACAGAGACAGAACTCAAACCAGCTTCCTCTGACCCTAGGGTCCTCGCCATAGCTAGGAAGACCACACCAACGTTTGCAGAGACTGCTCCTGTCCAGGGAGGGCTACTTTTCCAGCATCTACAATTCAGCTGAGGAACCAGAGGGAGATAAAACGTTCCTGGAGCAGGCCAAAACAGTTGGCAAACAGCCAATGCCCAGAAGCTGCTGCCATTATGTGTCAGAAAGCCCCTGCTCTCTTGATTTGCATAAAATTGTACTGACCTTGGGGGTGTCAGAGAAGATAGAAGCAGTCAGCGAGGACGAGGACACAGGTACAGCAGGCTCTTGCTCACAGCCCCATTCTCACTTTCTCATTTTCTCCTTCTCATTCTCTGCCTCCCCCCAGCAGTGTGTGCACCTCAGGATAAGACTTCTCAACTTTTTTCAGAGCAGGGCACACAGAGAAAACCAAAATATGTGTACAGCATCTGGGTAGTCTGGAGGAGATTGGGGGGCACTTGGGAGACTTGAAAATTTCACAGCACATTCTTCATAATATGTATTAGAATTAGAAACTAGAATATAAAGTATTAGAGAAGACATTAACGTTCAATCTTGTATAAAACTCCAAAGAAAACAATTTCAAATTCTTAAATGTGAGACATGAGCTTGCTTCTGTGAAAACAACTTTTCATATCAGGTTTCATGTTTGAAATGGCTACACACAATTCCTGATGATAACTTTTTAGCAGGGGGAAAAAATCTTTGTAATGGTAGTCCTTTCAAATTCTTGATGGTCACTAATAAATAGTGAGAAACTTTGTTCACATCAGCAGGTGATACAAAATTTAAACCATTTTTAACCATTCAAAAATTTCCAACAGTTGAAATTATATTTAAAGACTCAAACAACTCTTCCCTTTATTCACTGGCAAATGGGATATTGAAATTCCCATGAAATCTGCAAATGGCTTTTGAATCCAATGGCAACTTTTCCTTGTCAAATATTTCAGAATAAGGCTAAAGCACTAACTTGCAAAACATTCACACATCATTAAAGCCATCACAGGTGCCTGTAAGAGGACAGGTCAGCTGCAAGCTGACAGGGGTGTCTGAACTTCATGAAGATGGACCTGGGGAGACACCTGCAACCATGCACACCAGCCTCTTCCTCCCTGGACCAGCTGCACCTGGGGCACATGGGACCAGAACTCCTACAGCAAGAGGTCCATGGGTTTGCAGCTGGTGGCTTAAGTAAATGTCCAGGGCGTAGAACACAACCTTGGCCATACCAGCCAGTCAGAACGTGCTCGTTGTCCACAGGAACCATGGACATGACACCGGCCCTGCCCAGTTGCTCGGAGGAGGGTGGTGATCAACATTTATTGGCTCACTTGCCATGGAGCCCATGGAACACAGCCACAGAGGAAGCTGTCCCCAGCCTGGCTCTGAGGATGTCTCATTATCTGAGAATAATCACCCCTTGTCAATGATTGTCAACAATTGGTTCAGAAATGGGCATGTAGACTCAATTTGGGCTAACATGGGGAGGTTTGCTGGGGTTCTGGAGAGCTTCTAGAAGTGACTCCTCTTCTTTCCACTGGATGTGTTTCTGGGCTGAGACATAACAAGTAATAGCAGCAGCCGTCTTTGTCATCAGCCTGAGAATGAAGCCAATAAATGCATGGGCCCAGAAAACTCCCAAGGAAGCAGAGATTAAGTCAACCCTGAAGCCCACTTCGCCCTTGGACTCTTAGTTATGTCAGCCAATACATGTTCTTATTGTTTAAGCCAGTTTGAGTTTTGCTGTTGGTTCCCTGCAGCAGAAAGCATCCTCATTCATGTCTCTGGGGACAATCACAAGACCACATGATAAAATAATAATCACTGTGCATTACCAGTGTGCTGCAAGGCAGTACATTCCCATTTACAGATAGGGTAATGAGATCCACAGAGGCCAAGTAGCATGCCCAAGGTCACAAAGCTTCCATGGGGTGTTAGGACTGCAACCCTCGTGGGCTCCTCCAGAGTCCATGTTCTTTATCCTGCCACATGTCAGTGAGGGAGGATGCAAAAGAACTTTATTTTTTATTTATTTATTTTTTTTAAAGATGACCGGTAAGGGGACCTTAACCCTTGACTTGGTGTTGTCAGCACCACGCTCAGGCAGTGAGCGAACCGGCCATCCCTATATGGGATCCGAACCCGTGGCCTTGGTGTTATCAGCACCGCACTCTACCGAGTGAGCCACAGGCCGGCCCCTGCAAAAGAATTTTAAAAGCAGACAAAGGAACCCAGAAAACTCAGCAGCCTGGGGTCACTTAGCAAAGGGGCAGACAGCTCATACACCTCAGCAGATGGGGAGCCCAGAAGCACTTAGAATACTGTAGTGGATTGAATTTTGTCCCCCCAAAACTCCCTGAAGCTTGAATTATGTCCCCCCGAGTTTTTATGTATTAGAAAATTAGCCCCCGCTGTGATTGCTAAGAGGGTGGTAAATCCTATTATGGTAATTGAAAGGTGGAGCCTTGAAGAGGTGATTGGATTGTAGGACCATGCAGTAGTGAATGGATTAAAATAGTGGTCCGGCACTGATTCTTTACAAACTATTCCAAAAGATTGAAACAGACGCAAATCTCCCAAACTCATTCTATGAAGCAAACATCATCCTGATACCAAAACCAGGTAAACATATAACCAAAAAAGAAAACTACAGGCCGATATCCTTGATGAATATAGATGCAAAAATTCTCACTAAAATACTAGCAAACAGAATACAGCAACACATACGTAAAATTATTCACCATGATCAAGTGGGATTCATCCCAGGGATGCAAGGTTGGTTCAACATACGCAAATCAATAAATGTGATACACCATATTAATAAAATCAAACACAAGGACCATATGATCATCTCTATGCTGAAAAAGCATTTGATAAAATTCAGCACTCATTCATGACAAAGACCCTCTATAAGTTAGGTATACACGCAAAGTATGTCAACATAATTAAAGCCATATATAATAAACCCACCGCTAATATCATCCTGAATGGGGAAAAGCTGAAAGCTTTTCCTTTAAGAGAATTGCACTTATGATTCTTTGTAGTACTGTGTGATACCACCACTCT
>NW_007726191.1:236234-248537 GCF_000696425.1 Galeopterus variegatus | reverse complement strand
TGGTAGGGAGGAGAGGGAGGAGGGAGGGAGGTTTCGGTAATGGGCCACAATAATCAACCACATTGTGTATTGACAAAATAAAATTTTAAAAATTAAAAAAAAAAAAAAGTGTGAGCATCCCATAACATTGTGTACAGAAAAACATTATTTTCACTGAAAATTGTTAAATAATGTAATTTGTTTCTAAGTGTTTCATATGTCATGTTAGTATCTATAGTTGCCTAATCAATGCTATTTGATGAGTACATTTATTATTCTTTTTATTGATTGTAAGCAGCAATTCATATCATTTAGTCATTTTTGCAAAATGTGCTTCTAGGATAAGAATATGGACTATTACATAATTTTTTTTCTTTTAATTTTTGTGTTGTGTAAATTTTTGATGCTGTAATTCTAAATGTATTTTAAAATCTTAGGGCCGGCCCGGTGGCGTACTGGAGAGTGCGCCGCTTGGGAGCGCGGTGGCACTCCAGCCGATGGTTCGGATCCCATGTGGAGACCGGTTCCCGCTCACTGGCTGAGCGCGGTGCGGACGCAACACCGAGGGTTGCGATCCCGTTGCCACTCAGTAAAAAAAGACAAAAAGGGAAAAACAAAAAACAAAAAACAAAAAAAAAACACTTAGCCTTACATTTTTTAATAAACTATGCTGAGTATCAAACCATAAAAATTAATTAATTAATTAATTAATTAACCATTGTTTAAGTTAAAAAAATAAATAAATAAAATAGTGGTCAGGGGCGTGGTTCTGAGGACTTTAAAAGAAAAGGAGAGTCTGTCTGTCTTGCTCTCTCTCTCTAAGGCCTCACCTATGACATACTGAATCAGAACCTTGGAGGGGGAGAGGGCAGGAATCTGCATTTTAACAGGCTCCCCCCAGTAACCAGTGGTGAAGGGTGCCATCTGGGGCCAAAACTTCTGGACAGGGGATTCCAAGCTTCTGTCTCCAGCCCAGACTGGTCTCCTGAATTCCAGACTTGTGTATGCCACTACTATTTGACATCCACCACCTGTATCTCAAATATAAGCACCTGAGCTTTTGACCTGCCCCCCGAAACCAACCCCACCCACATTCTTCCCCGTCGCAGTTAATGACGGTTCCATTCTTCCAGTAATTCCAGCCAAAAACGTTAACATCAATTCCACTCCTCTTGAAATTCCCTTGGCTCTACCTTCTCACCACCCCCACTGCTACTACCGTGGTCTGAGGCCTGAATTATTACAATGGGTTCCTAAATGGTCTCTGTTTCCATCCTGGACCCACCTACAGCTCATTCTCAGTACAGTAGCCAAGGTGATCATGTAAAACTAAGTTAGATCATGCCACTTCTCTGTCCCCAACTCTCTAGTGACTCTGTCTCAGAGTTAAGGCCAAAATGGCCTCCAAGGCCCTCTGCTCTGGCCCTGACTTTGGCTCTATCATCTCCAGACAATGGCTCCTCCTTGTTCACTCTGCTCCAGCCACACTGGCCTCCTTGCTGCCTTTCGAACCTGCCAGTCCCACACTTGCCTCAGGACCTCTGCATATGCTACCGCCCCGGCCTGGAATGCTCTTCCTTTAGATATTCCCATGGCTTGCCCCCTTACCTCCTTCAAGTCTTTGTTCAGATGTTAACTTCTCAGATCTCACATAACATCTCCCCCACTCCACCTTTTTCGTTATCACCATTAACACCCTGTAAGAGTTCCTTACTTGTTTTTGTCTGTCTTCCCCACTAGAATGTCAGCTCCATGAGGTCAGGGATGTTTTTGTCAGTTTTATTCACTGCTGTATCCCCAGAGCCCAATCCTGGCCCATAAGAGGTGCTCAATAAATGTTAACTGGATGAAGGGGGCACCTGAAGCCTGGAGAGAATTCACTCAAGATCATAGCCATCCAGAATTAATTGCTTTGACTCTTAGAACAAATAAAGCACCAAGCCCACAGCTCCTGCCCAAAGTCCGTCTCACAGCCATGCCAGGTCCTGGACCTCACCCCCAGGACAGGGCTAAGGGAAAGTCCAACCTCAGGGGGTGCCCGTCAGACTCTGCCAGGACTGGGGTGCTCATATAATCAAGTCAAGGGGCCTCAATGGAAGGGGAGAGGAAGGGGCTCCTCAGAAAGCGGCAGTCGGGAGGTGCCACAGCCTAGGCACCCCTCCCACCCCTCCACCGCCTGAGGGCAGGCATCAGAGAAAGCTGCTGGGCCCCAAAGCCTGACCCCAGGGGGTGGGGGAGGGAAGGAGGGCCCACAGTTCTCAAGCAGAAGAGTGGAAGAACACAGAGCTTCTTCAGGTCGCACAGCTGCACAGCAGGGAGGTTCCAGATGCCCCATGCTCCTGGTTGTTGGCTCTAAACCAGCAGGGGGAGCCTGCCCCACAAGGTCCAGGCGCTGCCACCGGGTGCCCTCTGGTGGCCAGGCTGGTTAGAGCCAGAGGGCAACCGTGGATCTCCCCTAACCCCTTCCAGGGGAGGGGACACTCCTGGGCCTCCTCCCCTATGCCAGAGTTCCAGCAGCACGAGTGAAAATCCAAAGGGAGGGGGACATCAGCAGCCGTGGGTCTGGCCAGGGCACACCCTGACCAGCAAGGTGAACCAGTGGTGACATCAGTGAGCACAACGCCCAGCCCATGAAATACCCCCCTACCCACCCCCAATCACCAAGGAGTAACCAGGCCTAGGGAGGGGGTGGCACCCGCCCAAGGTCACCCGAAAACAGGTGATGCCAGGTTGGCCTGACTCCTCCTCCTGCTGCCCTGCCCTCTGTCCCTCCAGCTGCTCATCCGTAGACGGGGAAGACTTCCCTCCCAGGCCAGCTGAGATGCAAAGAGGCCAGCCATGAGTTAAAAAGTATAAAGTGCAAATATCAGCTGGCTTTTATTGAAGGCCTACTGTGTGCTGGGCATCACGTCTGCAAGGGTCCACTCCCAGTTCCCTGCACTTCCCACTGGCCAGGGGAAGAGGGTGCTGGCGAGACACAAACATCGACCTGGGGAGGGGGCTGAGGTGGAGGTAGAAGGGGGCAGAGGGACCCAAGCGGCTGAGTCCTCAGGGAGGGCAGGGCTCCCTGGGTCTGTTTGCTGCTTGAAACTGAAGGCTGGGGAGCCACCTCCTTCCTTGCACCCCAGGCCCTGAGTCAGGCAGGGGCATGTGAGTCCTGCCCTTTTGTTATGTGACCTTTGAAGAATGAGACTCATCTCTGAGTGGTTTCTCCTGACATAAGACAGGTCCAGAGGACACAGCGGCCATGCCTAAGGTGGTAGCCAGGTCTCCACTGGATCTATGGCTCTGGCCAGCAATCTCCTCTGCTCCCCAGGCAGTGGTGGCCTGTTTCTGGGTGTCCCTTTAGAGCCACCACCTGGAACTGGTGGGACAAGAGGGGAGGAAGAGAAAAACAGAAAGAACTAGAGTCAGAGAGAATCAGAGAGAGACAGACACTGACAGATATAAACAGACCAGAGACAGGCAAAGAGAGAAACAGCTAGAGAGAGACGCAGAGATAGCCAAAGACAGACAGAGGAGAGTCAAGATAGCTGAGAAGGAGAAAAGAGAGACCCAGACACAGTCATGCCATAGAAGGGGAGAGAAAGCCCAGGCGCATGGGCCTCACCTAGAGCTCGTCCCGGGGATGAGGGCGGAGGCTGTGCCCACTGCTGCCAGCCAGGTCCACGCGGGGGCCGCGCAGGGTCTTTTGAGAGCCACTCCAGCTGATGAGGCGGCCGCTATCGTCGTCCCAGGGGGAGGATGTCTCCGTGTCACTGAGCCATTCAGCATCCCCTGCATAGTGGGTGGGGGCAGCGAGCAGAGGCCGGGCCGAGAAGGCCCGCAAGTCCCGTGGCCAGAAGTGTGCCTTGTACTGCTCACTGTGAGGTGGGAGGACAGCTCAGGGGGGCTGAGGTGGGCCCCTCCTCCCAAACTGCATGCCAGGCCAAGCCGGCCACCTCACCTGCCAGAAGCACCCCCCTGCCCTCCCCATCTAGTCTTCACAAGTCCTGTAGCCCTGAGAGGTAGGATTTCTATTATCCACATTTTCCAGATGGGGGAAACGGAGACTCAGAACAGGGAAGTTATTTGATTAAAACCATACTGGCAGTCCAGAATTCACACCTAGGTTGGTCTGACTCCAGCACTAGGCAGGGCTATTCCTTGGTGACCTGGAACTCAGCCTCCCCGGCTGCCCACCGACCCGGCCCTACCACGCTGCTGCCCTGCCCCCGACTGAGCCTCACTTGGGGTGCCGGTCAAACATGATGGGCAGGAACTCGTCCACAGGCAGCATGCGGTGCAGGGGCTGGGAGGCCAGCAGCTTGCGGGCACCCGCCTGGCTCAGGGTGTATGCCAGCGTCCAGTAGGAGTACCCAGCCACCACCAGGCCTGGCAGCCCCTCCACAGAAACCTCCTCCTCGGGGTTCACCTGCTTCCGGCCGAGGTAGCTGCAGGTGACACCATGGGTTCCAGGAGTCACTGTAGGTCCTAGAGTATCATGGGACCCTCTTCCAACCCCCTCCTTCAGGGCCAGGCTCTGGTGGGGAGGGCTGGCCAGGACCCAAAGCAGAAAGAGACAGACCCCAAGGCCGCCTGCCCCCTCCCTTGCCCATAGAGATGCAGGCTGCCTACATCAGGTCCCATGGAAGTTTCTCTGCCTCCACCTCCTCCATCAGCTGCTCTAGCCGCCCCCTGAAGTTGCTCTCAAAGCGCACGTCGTCCTCAAACACCACGACCTTGGCCAGGCCCCTGGTAACCACCTGTGGTACACGGTGGGGTGGGAGGTGGCTCTTCAGATTTGAGCTATCCCCTTCCCACCTGGCTAAAGCAGAAAGACTCCTCCTGGCCTCAGTTATATTCCAAATGCTCAGCCCTGGCCATGTCATGCAGCTGCTCCAAAGCCTGCTAGGGCTCCCACTGCTTGGGACTAAAATCCCAACCTCACTCTGGTATTCAAAGCCCCCTAGGTCTCCAGTCTAGCTCTCCAAATAGAATCATGATGGTAGTCATGAACCATGCTACATTCATTGAGTGCTACTATATCTCAGGGGCCCCAGGGAGACAGGAGACATGATGATCCCCCTGTTGTGGAAAGGAGATGGACACACAGCCAGGAAGTGGTAGGACCAGATTGCAACCTGCATCTGCTGGACTCCAGGGCCCAGTTCCTCACTTTGGCCTCCTGAGATTTCCTAGAGGAAACTGGGCTGGGTAGGGGTAGGGGAAGACCCCAGCCCCCAACATCCCAAAGAAAAAATACTTTTTGCAACTTTTAGAAATGTAAAAAAGGGCTGGCATGGTAGCTCAGTTGGTTAGAGGGTGGTGCTGATAACACCAAGTTCCAGGGTTCGACCCTGTACCAGCCAACTGCAAAAATCAAACAAAACCTGTGAAATCAGCTCAATAAATGGTGAACTATGTCATCCTTCAATTTGTTCAGAGATGGTAAAAATAAGTGCAAATATAAATACAAGTTCACACACACATGCACATATATTTTGGCTGCAGTAGAAAATAAAAATGAGGAGTGTCCTGGAGGGGTGCCCCCAGAGAGCCCCCTTCCTCTCTCAGCTACTCTGCCTGGCACTCATGCCCCCAGCCCTGGGGGCCGAGGCTTCCTGGCCAAGTGCTAAGCAAACCCTGGCCTTCCTTTTCAGTGGTCCTCAACACACCTTCCTGCCTCAGGGCCTTTGCCCCACCGTCTTCCTCTGCCAAGAAGGCTCTTCTCTCCACTCCTCAATGGAGAGGCCCACACTGACGTCCCGCACCAGGCCAGGAGGTGGGGCCAGTCCACCCTCTCAGAACAGCCTTGTAAACTTGGTTCTTTCTAATTTCTGTGCCCCCCCCTCTGGTCCCTGAGCCCCAGGAGTATCCCCCTATTGCAGGAAGGAAACAGACATGCATTTTTCTTGTTCCCCTCTGTGTTCTCAGAGCAGAATATGTCCTAGCACACAGCAGGTGTTCAATAGAGGCTGTGCAATGGATAAAGGTACCCCTCAGTGGTGCCCAGTACAGTGTTGAACACAGAGGAGGTTCAAAGCTGCTGGCCGGATCTTCGTGAATGTTCATTCACTCACTCACTTACTCATTCACTTCAGTGCTGGGCAGAGAGCCGTGGAGAAGACAAACCAGCTCCTGCTCTCCCAGAGGGCGCACATCCTCACCTCCTCCCAGATGGAGTAGTGGCTGAGGAAGCAGCCCACCTCGCCCTTGGTCAGTGTGCGGCCCGAGTAGGGGTCCTGGTAGCCAGGGAGCAGGTCCACGCCAAGGCTCCTGATGACACTGCTATTGAGCATTCTAAAGGACACAGGTGAAATGGGGTTAGGGGTGCCAGCCAGAGATCCCCTCCAGAGGGGCTTGGCTTGTGCATGTTGAGGACAGCCACCCTGGAGTCTGGTTTGAAGGTTTGTAATGCTTTTGTGTGGCTGAAGCTGTCAGTGACTGGACCTGGGGAACCGTAGCCACCTCAGGAAGCCAGTTATGACAGCACAGGGGTGACCCTTGGGGGAAGGGGGGTGTGGGGACTGCCTGAGCGGGAAGCACTCTAGCATGAATGTGGGGAACATGGTAGATATTTCTTGGGCAGAGGCCCAAGCAAAGGGTGGACAGCCTGCAGTCAGAAAAGCTGGGGGCTTGAGGCAAACAGCAGTTGCATATAGGGCTGTATGACCCCTGGTGGCCAGAAGAGCCTGGCCTCTGGACTCCCCTGGGGAACGTGGCTGACCTGCCCCACCCCCACCCATCAGGGACCTAAGGATGGAGGATAATAAGACTGAAGATACCTAATCCTTTGGAATACTTACTGTTGTGCCCTAGCTAAATCTTTACTGAACCCTTCCAAAACCCTAAGAACAAGGCACAATTATTTGCCATTTATACAGTAGAGCTGAGAGATAGGGACAACTAGCCAGAGGTCACACAGCTGGTTAGTGGCAGTGCTGGAACCCAGGCCCTGGAGCTTAAACGCTGCACACTCCTCCCTCTGGCAGATGAGGTGGCGAGGGAAGACGTCTTGTCCTGTGCTTGTCTGACCTGGAACTCCCTGAGACTCAGGCCCTATTTGGATACCTCCTGGGACAGGAAACTCATTCAACTGCTTTTCCCACTCCCAGGCAGCTCAGAGATGGACCGCGTTGCCCCCCAAATTCCCAGGAACCCCTCCCCAGGAAGCGTCACCGGCCATCCACAGCATCCACCACACGTCCAGAGATCTCCATCTCCCAGAGCGAGCTGAGCATGCGCTCACGGCGGTCAGGCCTGCGGGCCAGGCTGATAACAAAGACCTGGAGGAGGCAGCAGCGTGAGTGCAGGGGGAGTGGGTGGGGAGAGCCCATACACCTCCTGACCCCAATCCCGCAGGCTGGGGAGACTTACCTCATTAAATCCCATCTTGCTGGGCTTCTTCGGGGGCCGAGACACGTGAGCTGAGGCCTGCATGGGGGGCCCATCCACTGCAAAGGGAAATACCCCTCATCATGAGTCCCTACTGCCTCCTATTAGCAGCGACCCTGGAGTCCTAGCCCTCTGCCTCATTCCTGCCTAGAAGGGAGGGCCTTCTGAGATCACCGAATCTACCTGCCCCCATTGTAGAGATGGGGAGACTGAGGCCCAATGGGGAAAGGAACTTGCTCAGAGTCATGGAACAAGGCAAGAGCAAGGCTAGAACCCCAAGCCCGACGTTCACTGAAGTCTGGGGCCTAGGAAAAGAGGCACCAAGGGGAGGCAGAAAGCCACAGCAGCAGGTGGCCAGAAAAGGCTCCAGTCCTCACCCAGTGCTTCCAAAATCAGGTGGATGAAGTTGACCCTCTCGTTCTCCAGTCCCTGGTGAGACTTCACAGGCACGTTCATGTACCCATAACGGTGCTCATTGCACACGTGGACCGAGACCCCTACAGAGAGAGACTGAGTGAGTGCTGGAGTTGGGGGGTAGGGCTCTCAGAACCCAGCCCAGAAGTCCTAGGCCCAGTACTCCCAGTGACCCAATGTGTGAGTCTTCTCTGAGACTCAGTTTCCCCACCTGTGGGACTGGAGACAGAAAGGGCCTGGATCATGTAATATCTAAGGGGTCTTTCTGCTGAGATGGTTTATTCATTCCACAAACCTGTCTAGGGTACCTGCTGGGCACTGAGGATACGGTGGTGAGCAAGACAGAGTCCATGCCCTTGGGGGATCAAAGCGAGAATGGTGCAGGCAAACTCCCACCTGACTACAGTCACGTAATTCCAGCAAGCCCTGCTTTTCCATCCTCTAAATCTTCCCACCTCTCCCCATACCTGCTGCCCTGCCCTGATCCAAGCACCATCACCTTTTGCCCAGATCCCTACACTTCACCCCACACCCTCTGGTGCTCCCCTCCATGTGCCTTCTATCTGGCAACAACAGTGATCTTTTTTCACCCCTTCACTATTTGTCACCTTTATTATAATTATCCTCAGGGCAGGTGCAAAGCCCATGCCCAGTATGGGACCAAGCCTCAGTCCATGTCCTGAATTACATTCTCCACTGCCTTCTCAAGAACCTTACTCCAACATTAGTGTCTCTGTCTCATGCTCATCTTCAACTCTTTCTCAGGACTGGATTTATCCCATCCACACCCAAAGGCTTTCTAGTGACTTTCATCTTAAAAATAACTACCAAAACCAGAGTGATCTTTTCATTGTGCAAATCTGATCCCATGACCCTCTATGGCTGACCAACACCCTCAGGCTAAAGACCAGATGCTCACCTGCCACGTCCACACAGGCTGGCCCCTGCCTACCTTTCCTGCCTCAGCTTGGACTGTGCCCCCTCGCTCGTGGTGCTCCAGTTATCTACCTTCTTATGTTCCCTCCCGCCACAGTGCCTTTGCATCTGCTGGTCCCTCAACCTGAAAGAATCTGTTCTGCTCAGTTTGCCTTGTTAATGCCTCCCCATACTTTAGATCTCAGCCCCAAAGTTTGCTTGCTCCAGGAAGCCTTCCTTGACCAGGTCAACTCTAGTCTAAGCTTCCAGAGCACCTATAACCAAGAAGTTCTTCTTCCTGTCACAGTTGTGATTGGACATTGATTTGTGTGGTCCTTTGATCGACTGATCTGGGCGCTCCAGAAGGGCAGGAACTGTCTGAGTTTACTCACCACTGTCTCCCTAGTGCCTGGCACATAGCAGATGCTCCATAAATATTTGCCTAGTGAAGGAATACATGAAAATGCCATGACGGGGACAGCCAAAAGAAGGGCATCTAACCCACCGCGGCAGTGGGTTCAAGAAAGGCTATGATCCAAAGGACAAACAGGAGTTAACAGGATGAAATGAGGAGCAAGAAAGGGCATGCTAAACAGCATGGGAACAGCATGCCCCAAGGCCCAGAGGCCTCTAAGGAATGCTCAAAGAGGGCTGGTCCTCACCAGCAGCCTGACAGGCATAAGCGAAGACGATGATGTCGTCGAAGGGCCAAGTGTAGTTGGGATGAGGGGGGTAGAAGGCGAGCTGGGATGCCCCCTCAGCCCCCAGCGATACCAGGAAGGTAGAGTGGACCATGGGGACACGGAAGCAGCCTCGGTGCTGGCGATTCTTGGTGGGGAAGTACTCTGCTGTGCGGCGGTAGTAGCCCTGGGGAAGGGAGATGCCCTGGGCTGTGAGAGGGCTCCCCCTGACATGGCCCACAGACTCTGAGGCCTTCAGGCTCTCTGGTCTGCATGTCTCTCCTCCCTGGCCTTACCTGGGGGGTGATCCCGCACCAGAAGTTGGAGTAGTAGGTCTGGGAGTCCAGCATTGGGGCCACCACTGGCAGCCCCTGCTCCATCAGAAGCCGCAGTGTCTGGTTGTTGGTCAGAATGTTGTCTGTGTCTGCAAACTTTGGGGAGGGGGATGTCATAGGCCCCAGCCCTATCTGTACTGCAGCCCCCCAAGGAATTCACTGTCTGGGATCCTTCCAGATTGCCAGAGACCCAGAGTGACTCCTAGGATCCAATGGGAGTTCCCTTAGAGAGGTCTAACCAAAAAACCCAGTAGATCTGTTTCTGGACCAAGGATCTAATCTGGGGCACTGGCTCAAGGATTGGGTCCAGAGATTATGATTACACCTGAGTTGCTGATCTAATAACCTTTTCTGAGATCTGGCTTAGGGAATGGATCTCAAGACCGACTCTGAGCTGTAGTCCAGGGATCCAGGCTTTAGCCCAGGAATCTAGGATCAATATATATCCTGGGATCTTTCTCAGGGATCCAAGTTTAGTTCCTAGCCTGGGCTCAAACATAGGGATACAAGCTCAACATTTGGTCTGGGCTCTGGCCCAGGTAGCCAGCTGAAGGATCCAGCCCACAGGTGGCTCAGTCACACCAAGATTTCTGTCAGGGACAAATACCACCACCTTTCAGAAGCCCAATCCTAGGCGCCAGGCTTCCTTACCAGGATGTAGTCAGCCCCCCAGCCCCTGGCAAAGGTCAGGGCTTCCTGCTTCAACTCCATCAGAAACTGGTGCCTTTCTTTGGTCCAGTGCTTGGGACCCTCTTCATCTGGGTAGGGCCTGAGGGGGTAAAAAGATAAGATATTCCCATGGTGTAGGTGCCTCTCCCTCTCTGCAGGGCAGGGAACAGAGGCCTGGCCTGGTGTGGCACTGGACTGTCCCTTTTACTCTCCGGGTTGAACTGTTCTCCATCTTCCCCAGCACCCATCCCCTCAGATCGCCACCTGGGCTCCCCCTCAGGTCTCCAGACCACAGCTGCATAGTCATCGCCCACAGCTGCCAGCCACTCCTGCAGTATCTCTGTGGTGTTGTCTATGTTGTGGTCCGTGGCACACCTGGGGACACAGGAGGAAAAAGGGTGAGAGGGTACAGGCACAGAAGGACTGAATACAAGGCAGCCTTGACCCCAAAGCAACAACACCTTCAAGGCCATCCTCCCCTGGGAGCGGTGGTGTGTAGGTGTGCTACAGCAGAGCACACAGGGAGGCAGGACAGCCTCTCCCTGCTGTGTGGCTTCAGGCAAGTCCCATCCCTCCCTGGGCTTCACTTCCTCCCTCTGTAATTTTAAGCTGTCCTGCCTCCATCATGAGTCAATGTAAGATGACTACTGCATTTTGAAAGGTGAAAAATCCCTCAACCTTAAGGATCACACCTGACACATCCCTGGTTTCCTTCCTTCCTGTGTGATCACAGGCCAGCCCCTTACACCCTCTGAATCAGGACTAGACAGAAGAGCTGCTGCTTTCCTCCACCCACAAGTTGTAATAAGGACCAAAGCACGCTGTGGGCATCCCTGAAAAGTGCTGATGGGCCCGAACTCTTGCTTCACATCACAGCCTCCCCTCTCCTGGGGAAGGGACTCCCATACTGGAGGTGGGGGGCTCAGCCAAGAACCCAGGTTTTAGGTGATGCTGCGCCTTTAAGCCAATTCCCCAGCCACGAAGACTGTGAAGACTAACTACGTGTCAAGTCTCATAGGGGTGGGAACTAACTCACTCCCAAACTGTGGTAATTGTGGGCAGCCTCCTCAGGCCATGGCTCCAACCCCAACCCAACTTTGGTGTGTTGTGGGGGGTGGTTTGTCATTTTTTGCAGTTTAACCCCAGCTTCAGCTTGGGACTCCTCTCTGTTCTGGCTTCGATAGACTGGGGTGTTGTGGCCTCTGATTCCAGTGCCACGGAGACACGGGGTGCGGGATGGGGGCTCCAGGGAGGGGGCGCTGCACTTGACTGACAGGACCCAGCCCATTGGGAGAGGGAGCCAGTCCGACTCCCTGCACAGCATGGAGCTGAGGGCTAACAGCACCCCCACCTGCTCCCTAGGGACTTCCAGCCTGGCGATCCCTGCCACGCCGCCGGGCCCCAGAGGACTCCCGAGGTTCTGTCTGCCCCACTCCAAGTCAAACCAACCACAGGTCCCACAGGGGTTGAATTTGGGCTCTGAGGGCTGAGGTAAGGACTGCCCCAACTTATACCCAGGGGAGGCCCCAAAAGGTGGAGTACGGGGTCGGAAGGAGAATAGGTGTCCCTGGGTGGACCTAGGGCCTCAGAGGCCTGTCCTCGCCCGCCAGGGGCATAGAGGTCCGGTCCTCGGGCAGGGGTCTGTGGAGGGCCCGTCTGGGAGGAGAGAGACCTGTCTGGTGGTGTCTGGGGGCGGAGCGGCCTGCGAGGGTCGGGGGTAGGTGTCCAGTGGGTGCCAACGCCCGGGTCTCTCTCACCAGAGGGCCAGTCTGGCCCGGGGGTAGTCCAGCCGCTCCAGCGCGCCCAGGTAGTGGGGCAGTGAGTGCTCGGCATTGCGGGCCAGGATGGCTAGGACCACGGCAGGCAGCGGCGGCTCCGCGACGCCCGCAGCCTCGAGCCGCGGCCCCAGCAGGAGCAGCAGCCGGAGCAGCGGG
>NW_007726191.1:233934-236025 GCF_000696425.1 Galeopterus variegatus | reverse complement strand
CGGGTCAGGCCTGGAGACCTGCCCCAGACGCGACCCAGGAGCAGCCCCTCCCAGCTGCTCCCCAGGGGCGAAGCGGGGAGGTGGGGAGGGTCTGGGGTGACGGCATCGGAGCCGGCCGGCGTCTGAAAACGCTCGACTCCTCGAATCCCTGAGCTGAACACCCGGAATCCGGACTCCCCTGAATCCGGATTCCTAGGCCATCCATCCCTCGGACCTTAGCCGCAGACCCCACGGGGAGGGACTGACTCGGCCGCGGCCTTTCCGGGGCTCCCCGGCTCCCGCCCCCTGGTCCGCCCCCGGGCGCCCTCTGGCGGGTGCAGACGGGAGCTTCGCAGACCGGCAAGGCGACGCGGGGGCAGGAGAGGGAAACCCGGCCAGGGGCGGGAGCGGGATCCCCCTGACCTGGGCGCGCCATCCCGCGGCAGTCCGCGCCTGGCGTCCCCCGCGCGTCATGGTCCTCGCCTCGGTCGCCAGCACCAGCACCGCTCCGGCCCTTTGAAAGAGCAAAGCCCACTCACACTGAGTGTAGAACTACATCCTTGACGGTGCCAGGTCCCAGCTCCAAAGCAGGGGATAAGCCTCCCCTGGGGCAGAGACGGGGGTCCTAGGACCCTGCTGGGGTGGAAAGGAGTCTCCAGCCTATCTTGGGAGAGGGACGAAAAGGTGAGGAGCCTGGAGGCACCAGAAGTGGGTTCTAGCTGGCTATCTGCCACCGACCTCAAGGTCCCTTTCCCTAAGCCTCAGGTCCTCACCAGGATAACACCACCTATCTGGGAGGGTCCACAAGGCTTCCTTGAGAGAATGAAAGCGCTTGAGGCTTTTCTCTGAGTGGAGCCTGACACGCAGGAAGAGCTCCAGGGGTTGGAAGATGGGACTGGAGACGAAAGAGCCTCCCCCTCATTCATCCTCCCACCACCAAGAAGGTCTGCTTTCCTATGGACACCTTTGGGTCTCTCTTCAGCCTCTTCCCAGGGTTAGGGAGGGGGACTAGGCCTGTGCATACTACCTCCACTGGGAGGGGAGGGGCAGGGGCCCAGCAAGGAATGAACTTACCTAGAGTCGTGGCAGCGTGTGGGGGCATTGAACCCTCCAGTCCCGAGCTCCAGCCCGGTTCCAAAGCCTCCACCAGTCTCCAGTCACAGCTTCTAGCCGGGGCCATTTCCAGGCCAGTGGCGCTGCTATGAGAAGGGCCCAACGTCCCCTGGAAGAATCTTGGAGAGATACAAGAGTCCGCTCCTTGCATGGTAGCGTCTGGCAACGAGAACGGGTATTCTCTTTCTAAAGCAAAGCAGTGTCCTCTACCTCGCCTATCCCAGGGTCATTCCAGAGCCTCTACCTGTCCTATTGGTCATGGAGGTGCTATGGTCTGAACGTTTGTGATCTCTGAAATTGATATGTTGAAACCGAATCACTAATGCCATGCTATTAAGCGATGGGACCTCTGGAAGGTGATCAGGTCATGAGGGCTCCACGCTCAAGAACGGAATTAGCACCCTTATAAAAGAGGCCTGAGGGAGTGTTCACCCCTTCTGCCACATGAGAACATGGCTAAGAAGCACCATCTATGAGGAAAGGGCTCTCGCCAGATGCCGAATCTACCAGCACATTGATCTTGGACTTCCCAGTCTCTAGAACTGTGAGCAATCAATTTCTGTTGTTTATAAATTACCCAGTCTAGGGCATTTTGTTATGGCAGCAGGAATGGACTATGGCCAGGGGCTTCAGATCCTTCCTTTCCTCCTCCTGCCCCCAATGCATTGGCCCCTCCCATCTCCTCCTCCCTACCTCCCCAGTCCACCTCATGGTCCAGCCCCAGGGTTTGCCCATCTGCCTTGTTTGGAAAAACCCTACAGCCATCTTGCTTTGGGGTGGGTTGGGACTACTGCAAATCTATGATCCCCACCCTCAGCTGGGCTCCCATCCTGCCCAACAGTCCAGTTTCCCTGCACTCCCTGTCCCTTCTTCTCAGTGTCATTTCAAATCCTCAAGCTCCCACTCCATTCCCCCTCTCTGCCAGCAAGGGTCTATCACCTGAGAATTCTCATTTCCACCTTACAAACCTTCCCGCCCCCCCCCCCCAACCCACCCCCC
>NW_007726191.1:176590-233573 GCF_000696425.1 Galeopterus variegatus | reverse complement strand
CCCCAGCCAGCCCCTGTTCTTCCTGCCTGTTACAAAGGAAGTGGCACCACCTCCTCACAACAGACCCACCCCTGGCCTCCACGCCCCATACTGTGCCCGTGTCCCTTTGTCCTTCCTGTATCCCTAACCTCCCTTTCTTTTTTTTTTTTAAAAGATGACCGGTAAGGGGATCTTAACCCTTGACTTGGTGTTGTCAGCACCACGCTCACCCAGTGAGCGAACCGGCCATCCCTATGTGGGATCCGAACCCGGGGCCTTGGTGTTATCAGCACCGCACTCTCCCGAGTGAGCCACGGGCCGGCCCCCTAACCTCCCTTTCTAATGAATCCTTCCTTCCACATCCCAAAGGAATTGAATCTCCCCCAACATAAAATAAGAAAAACCCCAGGCACCTGCATGGCCTTCAGCTGAGCCCCTAACTCTCTCCTTCCGAACCTCTTGAACAGAGAATCTGTACATTGCTCCCTCACACTTCCAAACTTCCTTCCCTTCACTGCCTGACACATGTCAGGGCTGCTCCAGACAAGCTGTTCCTGCGAGACCAGCGTCCTCCAGTCACTCCCCCTCTGGTGGACACTTCCTCCTCATCCCTCATTCAAGAGGGCTCAGCCTTCCTTCAGAGGCCACTCTCTCTTTCTGGAAACATGACATGTATGTCTCTCTCTCTCTTTTTTTTTTTTTTTTCCTTTTTGTCTTTTTTACTGACCGGTAACGGGATCGCAACCCTCGGTGTTGCGCCCGCACCGCGCTCAGCCAGTGAGCGGGAACCGGTCTCCACATGGGATCCGAACCCTCGGCAGGAGCGCCGCCGCGCTCCCAAGCAGTGCACTCTCCAGTGCGCCACCGGGCCGGCCCTCTCTCTTTTTTTTTTTTAAAGATGACGGGTAAAGGGATCTTAATCCTTGGCTTGGTGTTGTCAGCACCATGCTCAGCCAATGAGCGAACCGGCCATCCCTATATAGGGATCCAAACCCATGGCCTTGGTGTTATCAGCACCACACTCTCCCGAGTGAGCCATGGGCCAGCCCTATGACATGTATCTCAACTGCCCACCTGGACTCAAACTCCACCTGTCCAAAACAGAACCCTAATCTTTCCCCCAAACCTGCTCCCTCCCATTCTAGGGAAAGTCACCTCTGCCCTCCCAGTCCCTTACGGTGGAGAGCTGAGGATTGCGATCGCTCTGTCTCCATCACCAACTCCCTCACCTCATCCTGGCCAGGTTGCCTCATCCACGGCTTCTGCACATGACCACCTCTTTCTTCTGTACTGCCGCTTGCCTGGCTCAGGGCATTAGCATCATTCACCTGGGCCAGTGCACCGCCAGGTGCCCTCCTCTCCAGGCTATCTCCTTGGAAACCATTTGCACTCAGCAGCCCTTTCTGAAACACCTGATGTAACACCTTCAGGGGCTGCCCATTGCCCTCAGTATAGATTCAAACCTGTCAGGGGCAACAAGGTCCTGCACGGCCTGCCTGCAGCACCTCCAACTCCTCTGATCTCCACCCCTGCCCCCCAATCTTCTGCTCCAGGCAAATTGGACAATTTAAAGTTTCCAGAACACTTCATGCTTTTGGACCTTCCCACATCCTTTTTTTCTTTTTTCCCTTGGTCCCTCTGCCTGGACTAGTCTTTCCCTTCCTGGACAACTCCTTTGTTGCAGACCCTGCCGTCTCAGCTTAAACTTCCTTTCTCTGGAAAGCCTTCCCTGATGTCATGTCTGGGGAACATACCCCTACATGGCATCCTATGTGATCTTGTTCATTCAGCAAGTATCTATTGAGCACATACTGTATGCAGGTAGAACAAGCAAACTGATAAATGAATTGGTAATTTCAAGGAATGGTAAATGCTATGAACAAATTAAAACAAGTGAACAAGAACTGAGAGTAGCACCATTCAGACAGAGAGGTCAGGGAAGACATTTCAGAGCCTAAAGAGGAGGCAGTCAAGGGAGGATCTGAGGAAAGAGTGTTCAGATGGAGGGAACAGGTAGGGCAAAGGTCCTGAGGTGGGAACAAGCAAGGGAGCAAGAGTGGTTGGAGCAAAGTGAGTAAGTGTGGGGGGGTTGGTAAGAGGTGAGGTCAGATAGGAGGGCATGGCCAGGTCAGCCAGGGCTTTGAAGCCATGGCACAGTTTTGGATTTTCTTAAAAAGTGCAATAGAGGGCCGGCCCGGTGGCGCACTGCTACAGTGCGCCGCTTGAGAGCGTGGTGGCGCTCCCGCCGAGGGTTCGGATCCCACGTACAGACCGGTTCCCGTTCACTGGCTGAGCGAGGGGCGGGCGCAGCACCGAGGGTTGCAATCCCGTTGCTGGTCCTGGTCCGGTACGGGCGCGACACTGAGGGTTGCGGTCCGTTGCCGGACACGAAAAAAGACAAAAAGGATAAAAAAAAAAAAAAAGTGCAATAGATAGAAAGACATTGAGGGGATAAATCGGAGGAGTGATGTGATTTGTCTTAAAAAGATTGCTCTGGCTGCAGCTCAGAAGGTGGATATGGTGGCAAGGATGCAGGCCAGGAGACCCCAGGACTGGGAGAGATGATTCTGGTGGGCAGAGTGGAGATGTGTGGCAGCAGAGCCCACATACCTTGTGGGATCAGATGTGGGAGACAGAGCGAGGAATCAGGATGACTTTTGCAAGTAGCTTGGATGGGTGGGTCAGGTACTGAATGGGGAAGACTCAAGAAGGAGCAGGTGGAATATGAAAATCGGGACCTTTTTTTTTAAAAAGATGACCAGTAAGGGGATCTTAATCCTTGGCTTGGTGTTGTCAGCACCACGCTCAGCCAGTGAGCTAACCGACCATCCGTATATGGGATCCGAACCCGTTGCCTTGGTGTTATCAGCACCACACTCTCCTGAGTGAGCCACGGGCCGGCCGCTGAAAATTGGGACCTTATTTTGAGCTGCCTTTTAGACCTCCAGGTGAGAGATTATGTTCCTCCATGTTCACCATTCAATCCCCAGCCCTAGAGCAGGGATGAGGGCAGAGGGTGGACTCTCAATAGAAATATGATGTGGTCACTGACTGAGGTGGACTGATCATAAACCTGTGGCCCCACTTACATTCATTTTTTGCCCCCAAATGTAATAATAAAACATACTTTGCAAAGGTAATATTGGCCAAATTCATAGAAATTCTAAAGCTGTGGTACTCAAAGCATGGTCCCAGCAACACCAACATCAGTCTCACTTGGAAATTGTTAGAAATGCAAATTCTTAGGCCTTTCCCCATACCTATTGAATCAGAAACTCCAGGAGTGGAAGTCAAGCAATCTATTTTATTTATTTATTTTTTAAAAGATGACCGGTAAGGGGATCTCAACCCTTGGCTTGGTGTTGTCAGCACCACGCTCAGCCAGTGAGCAAACTGGCCATCCGTATATGGGATCCGAACCCGTGGCCTTGGTGTTATCAGCACCGCACTCTACCGAGTGAGCCACGGGCCGGCCCCAAGCAATCTATTTTAAAGAGACTTCCAGGTAACTGTGATGCAGGCTAAAGTTTGAAACTGTTGTTCTTTGGGGCCTAAGGCCTCATTATCTGGGTCATGTAGGGTACACACCTGGAAAAAATGATTGTTGGGCTCATCTGGCTGGGTAGGATCCAGACCAGAGGGACCAACACCCAGTTCGGCTCAGGATTCTTCTCCCAGAGCATCCTCACGCCCTTCATCCATTGTAATTCTGCGTAGAGCCAGGTGGTGGCGCAAGCACCTTAGGCTTCACTCTGGCTTCTTGCAATAGAGACCCTTCAAGAACTGTCCCCTCCCCAGTGCCTTCCTGCTGGGAGCCTCAGCTCCAAAGCCTGCCCACTGGCAAAGGCTTTGCAGCATGGCCTTCACCAGGGAGAGGAGCACTGAGGCTGGCACACTCAAATTGGGGGCCAGCCCCATACTCCTGGAAGTTAGGGAGATGGGCTAGAGGAGCTCCCTTAGAGAGAAATTAGGGGTATTGGGCCTCTAGAACTTGGGGGTCAGTAGCTCAGGTAGGCATCTCTGGTCCAGTGGAATATGGCCACATCCCCATTAACCCTCTGCCTACCCTGCCCAACCTCACTCGAGGTCCCAAGTGCTGCTTCCCTGCCAGTGGGCAGGGGCAGCCTAGAGGTGCCCCAGGGCCCACACAGGGACCCAGGTTGGGAGTGCTCATGGCCTGGCAGCCAAGCAGGCTGTGAAGGGGGACCCAAAGCAGGGAGGATGCTTGGATGGAGCTCTTACCAGCTGCCAGCTTCATGTCTCCTGAGTTGGGGGCTCTCTGGGCCCCTGTCCTGCTTTGTGGCCAACAGAGCCCAGGATCCTGGCCAGAGGATGGTCCCTCGCACTGCTGCTGGTTCTGGGTGCTGCTTGGCAGATGGGAGTCCAAGAGCCCAGCTTGGGCATCCTCCCGACCTCCGGTTCCAAGTCTGCTTCCAAGAGGACCCAAGGCTGACCACAGGCTTGCCCCATATGCTCCCCTGCCCCTCATCTTTCCTATTTGAAGGAAGACCGAGACTCCCAAGTCCCAGCTGGAGGCACCCCTGCCTATTCTGCTTAGGCTTAGCATACCCTTGCCTCTGTTCTAGGAATCTGCCCCCCTCATATCCAGGAGCCTATCCAACACCCACACAGCCCGAAGTACGACCCTCTCCCTCTTGGCCATGCCATCGTCCCCCAGGACCCCAGATATGGAGCTGTCCTCCTCCGAGGCTCTGCCTCCGTTCTTAGGAGCCTGGGACCAGGCCAGCTGTTTTCCCCGGACAGCCAGCTGTTTAGCCCATTAGGAAGCAGCCCTGGCTCCTCTGCTAAAATCATTGCTGTGGCTGCAGCGTGGCAGCCCCGCTGGGCCAGGGCCTGGGAGCTGTTAACTCCTCTGGGCCCAGGCAGCCCCTTCCCCCTCCCAGCCCCATCCTTTCTGCTTTCCCCTGACCCGCAGGAGTAGCCTGTCTCAAGACTTTTAGGGACCCCAAGAAGACCAAATATTTCTATCCCCACCCCCCTTGACAACTGCTAACTGGCCTCCCTAGACAGAGCCTTGTCCCCAGGTGAACCCAGGTGATAGGGAAGTTTCAAAGGGATAAATGTTACCCCCATTCATAATAATAATAATAATAATAATAATAATAATAATAATACCTATCATTAACTGTTTACTCTGTGCCAGGCATTGTGCTAAGTGCTTTAAGTATATTATCTAACTTAATTTTCACAACAACCCTGTGAAATAGGGAATATTTTTATTTTACAGAAGAGGAAACCAGGAAACCAAAGCGTAGAGAATGTAAATCACTTGCCCAAGCTCATGCAGAGTTGATGTTTGAAACCAGATCTGCCTTCCTCACTCTGGCCAGCCCTGGTGGCTCCTGAATTGCTCTTGGTGTTGCTATTTAGCTTACCCTAAGCTCCTTGCCCCAGGCTTTCTTTCCCAGGTCTGGGCCTCAGTAGCCACATCTGTGAAATGGGGAAATGGATGGATGGAGTTAACCGCCAGCTCCTGGATGCTGAGTCTGGAGCTGTGCCTGACTCTACACTCAATACCTTCCAAGTATTTATTAGCAGATAACTCCTCCTGGTGGCTGTGGTCAGCCTGGGCCAGAATCCCAGCTTTCCTGACTCCCGGCTGCCTGGCTTTGGGCAAATGAGTTTACATCTCACAGTATCAGTCTCTAAAGCTGGAAAATGGGAATAAGAATGTGCTTACTGTGTCCTTGATTTTGTTGTGGAAAGGATGAGATAACGCAGGTAACGTGGTTAGCCCAGGGCCCAACGCAGAGGAAATGGGTGGGAAATGTTACCACTTACTATTATGACTATTAGCCACAGTCTGGAAGGATCCGAGTGGCCCATCCATCACTGTGCCCCTCCATGCTCAGTACAGAGCTGGTACATAGGAGGCTCTGCCGTGACTTGAGAATGAATGACCCCGGTCCAGTTGTCCCACATGGGGAAAGCAGGCTGGAAGAGGGCCACAGCTTGCCCAAGATAACATGGCTACCTGGGTAGAGCTGGGATTCAGCCTATCTGTGTGTCTCTCAGGAACCATGCTCTAACTTCTGGACCCCTGTGGTCTTCTCTCCTGAGGCCAGAATCTGTTCTGGGAAGGGGGCAAGGGAATAGGGACAATCCCAGGGCTAAGGCAGCCCAGAGGTGACTTGGCTGTGACTGGGTGGGATCTCAGGGTCTGGGAACGACCCCTCAGGATGCAGTGACCCGTGCTCTCCCCCTTTGTCCCCTCCCCCCTGCCCACCATGGGTCAGTTCCCTGGTCCCAGCCTAGACATCTGGAACTAGGGCAGACAAAGGGCTGCGAGAAGGGACAATAACCTTCTGTCCATTTTCAGATGCTGGGCTGGGCCTGGCCAGGGCTGGGGGCCGGAGCCCCGGCGAGGCGGTGCCAGGCCCCCCGCGGGCAGCGGACAATGTTGGCAGTGATGGAGAGGAGGCATTTCAAAGCGTTTTGTTCCTGCTGACCCCCTCCCCCCAACATCTCACCCCAGCTTGGGGTGAGGCCCTAGCCCCACCCCCAGCCACCCAGGCCCCTGCTCCAGGCGGCTTGGGGACCAGCCACATTCTTGACCTCAGGGGAAAAGTTTAGACTCTTTGCGCCCTGGGCAACAATAACAGTGTCACAGAACTGATTTAGGAGCAGCACTTACCATCACAAAGCAGCAGACAAAGAGCAAGGGCTGAGAACGCGCCGGCTTCTGCGCCTCCTCCACCAACCGCTGCTCACTTCCCTTCTGGGCTCTGCTGGGGCAGGACTGGGTGCCAGCCCTGGGCACACCGTGGGGAGGATTTGAGGTGGGCAGGGGTCACGAAGAGACAGGGGGATCCAAGTGGGAATCTGGAGGCTTGAGAGCTACTTCCTGCTCCACCACCAATTTGCTATATGACCCTGAGCAATCCTTCCCCACTCTGGGTCTCAGTTTCCCTATCTGTAATAAGGAGGCTAAACTACAAAGCCAAAAGCAGGAGGCTCTGATCTTGTAGGCAGAAGGGTTTCAGTAATGGTGGTGATGGTGGTGGTGGTGGTGGTGATTGTGATGGTGAGAAGTCTTTACTACTCAGTTCTTAGCACTTCGTAGGTTCCAGGCAGTTTGCTTACTAAGCCCTTTCTAGCCTTCATCCCCTTTTATTATTTAAACCTCATCAACCTCACAAAACAGATGTACAATCAACCCCACTTCACAGTTGATAATCTGAGGCTCAGACAAGTTGAGTCATTTGTCCAGGGCCACACAGCTTGGAGGTTGTGGAGCCAAGACTCAAGGCAAGGCCGGTTTACTCCTGATTATACACCAGTGGGAAGGAGAGACGAGCAACGAGGCAGCTGGACACTGGTGAGTTCTGGCTGGGAGGGCCTCCCCTCCCAGCCAGAGCCTATAAATAAAGAAATATCTGATTACCCCCAGGGGGGATTCCACCCTTTGGAGCAGGTGCTTTCAAAAACTAGATTGATTCTTATCTGAGGTTGGCCTAGGTAGACACCCCGGATGCAGGGGACAAGATGCAATGACCTCCAGTATTAGAGGCAACAGAGAAGAATATTTAAGGGCTTGGGGCTCTGGAGACAGGCTATGGGTTTGAATCCCAGCTCTGACTTTTCCTGGCAGCATGTCCATGGAAAGTTACTTCAACTCTCTGTGCCTTGGTTTTCCGATCTGTAAAACTGAACCCACCTTGTAGGAGTGTAGTGACTATTCAGAGAGGTGCATGTAAGGCCTCAGAATAGAGCCTGACTCAGTGACTGCCTGTTTCTGCTCAGCAAGGTCTTCCCAGCCAGGTCCCTCATGCCAGGACACCTGAAGGTGGGCACCATTTGGGACACTGTGGCATTCAGTCTGTTGACCTTGCTTTCCAGGAAGTGGATGGGCTTTGATTGCCCCATGAGGGACTATGGTTAGACAACAAGAGCAAAGCGGTCCCTGTTCTGTTGGATCTGTGAGGAAGGCAAAGGCCAACCACGGCTTCCAGGGATAGTCAGGAGAATGTGGCTTCTCTGAGGCCCAGGCAGGACTTGTTCCTGCTACCAGACTTGGCCCTGGGCATGGTGCCTGGAGAGAGGAGGAAGGGAGGCAGGCCTCGAGGTGCTGTCCAGAGTCTGCCCCCTTCCCACCCCTGGCCTCTTAAGTCCAGAGGGACCAAACTGTATGTGGAGAGGGAAAGACAGTGGCGGCCAAGGACAAACAGTCCTGCCCTCAGTGTTGTAAAGGGGCTGGTGGGTTTGAATACCAGCTGTACCAATTTGCTGTGTCACCCAAGATAAGTTGCTACCTCTCTCTGAGCTCATTCCAAAAGTCTTTTAGAATCCAAAGTGTTAAAAAAAAAAAAAAATCCCACAGGAGACTGCGGTTCCACCAGTTTAGTCAAAAAGTAGGCTTGGAGTCCAGGAGTCCTACACCCCGGACTCTAGCGCCCCACCACCTCTTTCCCAAACTTCGCCTCCAGCCTCTCTAACCATCCTTTCAGCTCTCCTCACCAAAGCACCCATGACACACCAGCCACAGACAGGGCGAGAAACAGAAAACACCACAGAATCTCGGGGATTTAGGGAGCCCCAACAAGGACAGCCTCCCCCTCCCTTACTGCCTGGCTGTGGGGCCAGAGGGGCACTCACCCGGGCACAGCTTCCTGGGGTCCCCCTCAGCCCAGAAGGTGGGTGGCACTGCTGGGTGTCTCTGCCACAAGGTAACTCCCACCCAGCTCCTGCTGCCGGGAAGGGCTGGTCAGGCGGGCTCTCAAGGTGCTGACCGCCCTTCCCAGGCAGATTTTCCTGGCATCTGCTGGGCAGGAAGGGCACTGGCTAGGGCTGGGTGGAGGGGCAGGGAAAGATTTACGTGAAAGTGTCTCCTAGAGGGCTTGTCCCCAAACCCAACCCCACTCTCCTTCTGGACGCTATGAGCGAAAGGTCTAGGAAGCCAGGGACCCTCAGGATGGGGAGGCTGAGATGAGCCCAGGCCCCTGCCCCATCCCCCACCCCCACCCGACAGGCCAGCATGGCCCACACTGAGGTGTTTGCTTTTCCTGTCTCTACACTGACTCCATTCAGAGCGGCCGATCCCCACCCCCAGCCAGCGGCCAGCGAGCCAGGGCACCAGGGAGCGCGATCACCACCCGCCCCTGCCTCCCTCCTTTACACCCCCCTTCCTGCCATCTTCACTGTGGGGGACACGTCAGCCACGAGGGCTTCCTAGTTTCATGGGGGGCTGGGGCAGAGGGGGCCCACCCCAGAAGAGAAGAGAGAAAGAGGGAAACCAAGAGGGGAAGAGGGAGGTGGAAAAGAGGCAAATGAAGTCGGGAAAGAGAAGAGGGACACAGAAGGGACCAGTAGGGAGGAGAACAGAGCTCCCAGTGGAGAAGGCCCCAGGCAGAGATGAGGCGGGAGGGCAGAATGGGATGCATTGCAGAGCAGGACTGGTGCTGAGCAGGAGGGCCTTTACAGATGGTCCAGGGCCTTGCTGCTGGCTTTGTGCTGGTCAGGGCCTGAGGTGGTCCCTGAGGTTGGGAGCTCCTGATGCCCACCTGAAAACCAGTCTCCTCCTACTCCTGGGACAGGGGCCCAGGCTGGGCTGTGACCTGGTCTGGGGCCAGGGGAAGGAGGAGGGTGAAAAGTTTCCTCAAGTCAGAAGGCCATGGGGGAGGCATCTCAGGGGGTCCTGCTCTTTGCTCTCTCTGACTGTCACGTTGGTACATAAAGGGGGTATAAAGGTCAGATGTGGCCTTTCAGGCCCGTGGGAAAAACTCTGCCTATTTCCCTAATCCATATTTATTGGTGTGAGACTCTGGGTTAGGAGGAAGCCCCCCACCCCCACCCACCACCCCAGCCAGGACAGGTTAGCACTAAGAACAGGCTCCATGTCACCCAAATCCTACTCTTTGTCTCCAGATTGGCTCCAGAGTCCTCCCCCTTCCCTTCTCCCCTTCACTCCCCCCCACCCAACCCCTCTTGGGGTTGCCAAGCAACCGTGGAAGGGTAGCTGAGATATTTTCTTTATTACAAGCAAAGGCAAGACAGCATCATGGCCCCAGGAGGGGCGCAGGCTGGGGGCTGGGGGAGAGGGCGTCCTTACTCTGGTGCTACGGTGCTGCCTCCCTGCTCTGGACATGGGCAGTGTGGAGACAGGGCCTTGGAGCCCAAGAGAAGGTAGAAAATGTAATGGAGTGGTGGTTGTGGTGAAGGCCATGAGTGGGGTGCGCAGACATCGGTCCAGTCTAGACAATGCTCAAAGCAGAGGTGGTGCCAAGAGACCTAGGCACAAGTCTCTCACCTGTCACTCATTAGCCATGCCATCTGTACCAGGTCACTTCCCTTCTCTGGTCTAAGTTTTCTCCTTGATAAAATGGGAATAATTACACTTATTATCTCATTTAATCCTCACACAAACGCCAAGAGATATTTATTTTTCCCTTTATACTGGTTAGAAAACTGAGGCTCAGAGACATAAAGTCATGTGCCCAGCAGGTAACTGGCAGAGGTAGGATTCCTGGGCCCCAGTTTTTTTTAATAACAGGTTTATTGAGATGTCATTCACATACCATACAATTTGCCCACTTAAATTGTACAATTCATTGGTTTTTAGTATGTTCAAAGAGTTGTGCAACCACCAACATAATCAATTTTACAACATTTTCATCACCCTAAAAAGAAATCCCATGCTCATTAGCTATTACTCCCCATTTCCCCCTCAATTTCCCCTCCCCCTAGACCTAGGCCACCACTAATCTGCTTTTTGTTTCTTTTTTTTTTTAAAAAGATGACTGGTAAGGGGATCTTAACCCTTGACTTGGTGTTGTTAGCACCATGCTCACCCAGTGAGCTAACCGGCCATCCCTATATAGGGATCCGAACCCGTGGCCTTGGTGTTATCAGCACCACACTCTCCCGAGTGAGCCACGGGCCGGCCCTGCTTTTTGTTTCTATAGAGGTGCCTGTTCTGGATATTTCATATAAATGGAATTATACAATACCTAAGGCCCAACTCTTTACTTCCAGTGGCTCCTGCCTCACTGAGTGCTGGGGTAATGGAGTAAGAGGTGGGGTGGTGGAGTAGCAAAGGTGGGTCTTCAGTTAGACAGACTTGGGTCTAAAGCTTCCCTTTGTCACTTAGTAGCTCTGTACCTAGGGGAAGTCACTTCCTCTATTTGGGCCGCAGGTTCCTGGTCTGTAAAATGGGGAGAGTGACAGCATTTCTCTCACAGGGCTGTAGTGTTACATGAAAAGTGCCAAGTGCTCAATATATGGTCATTGTAACTAGATTACAATGATCCATGTATCTGCCTGTCTACTTATTCCTTGACTCTAGCACCTTCTAAGGGTCAGGCATTGTTCTAGGTGCTAGGGACATAGTAACAAACAGGACATGATCCTGGTCTTCATAAGGCTTCCATTCTAGTGGAGAATAAACAAGACAGCTGGCAAAAAAGATGCTTTCAGAGAGTGATAGGTGCAATGAAGATACAGCACAGCATGATAAATATGAATGAAGCATCCAGGTGGGTGGAGGTGGCTACTTTATTCTTTTTTTTTTTTTAAAGATGACCGGTAAGGGGATCTTAACCCTTGACTTGGTGTTGTCAGCACCACGTTCACCCAGTGAGCTAACCGGCCATTCCTATATGGGATCCGAACCTGTGGCCTTGGTGTTATCAGCACCACACTCTCCCAAGTGAGCCCCGGGGCCAGCCTGGAGATGGCTACTTTAGACTGTACGCCCTCCCTGTCCTGCCTTCACCCACATCATGGAGAGGAACATTTTTTGTAAACTGAAACATCCTATGCAGGATGGAGGGGTTCTTAGGATCCCCTCTGAGTGGGAATAGGTGGCCTGGGTTTGGCATCTTCTGAGATTAGACTGTGTCAGGTTGTTGATTCATCTTCAAATGTGGGCCACTAGCCCAGTCACCACGTTAGAGCACTGGACACGCTTAGAAAATTCTTTTTGTAAAAATGGGGCCATAGGAGCCCAGAGCAGGCAAGGGCCTGGCCTGGGCAAGGGCGATATTGTGTAGTGATTGTTGGGCTCTTTCCTCTATCCCAGGCTGCCTGGCCAGATCACGGTGAAACCTGGATTGACGGCAACACCTGGGGACGGGATTCCAGGGTTGGACATACCTGGCACAGAGGTGGAGCATGACCAGCCTGTTGCCACAGCTGTTCCCTGGACACCTATCTGCCATGCTCTGGGTCCTGGGACTGACTTCAAATCAAAGAATTGAGGCCCTAGCATGGTAGAAGCCCCTTCTAGCCCCCTTCAATGAATCCTGCCCACAGCAATGCCTCCAAGTTCCACACCCAGAACCTCAGCTGATTCATTAAATTCATGTACCCACCCTTACTTCTTTCCTTTCTTTCTTTCTACTCCTGCCACATGTGGGAGCCAATTTCCGAGGCAGGAAAGGCTTGAAGGAGATTTCTTTGTCATTGAGCATTTGCCAGCTCCTGTATAATTTTATAATATGTGGCAGTTACCCACTGTCAATTCTTTATTCATTTCATCTTTCACTCAATTGTCGCAAAGTATGTTTTTTCATCCATCTGTCTTTCTATCCATCCATTCATTTAATTATTACTTCAATAAAGCATTCGTTCATTCATCATTCATTCTAAAATGTTTACTGAGCATGTCCTTTGTGATGGGCATAGGGTTTGGTCAAATCCTTGGCAAAATATCAGTCCTGGTGGGAAGGAAGGGCATACTTAACTGGTAGTGTGGACAACTTTGCCATCTTCCTTCTGAGAGTTTTTTTTTTTTTTTTTTTTTTAAAGGACAAGGACAAGGGAGAGAGCAAATGTTAGGAACAGTTGAGTGCATGCAGGAGCCCAAACACGGACGTGTGTGTGTGTGTGTGTGTGTGTGTGTGTGTGTGTGTGTACGTCTGCTGGTAGTGGTGGCAGATAATGATAATACCTTAATTACTGCAAGCAAATGCAGAGTGTGTTTGGATCCTCCCAATAGCATGACAACCTGTGGGGAGGCAGGACAGGCACAAGGGATAGGTATAATGACCTTGTTTCACAGAGGTGCTAACTAAGGTTCAGCCTACTGGAATTCAGTTGCCCTAGAAGCCCAAGGCACTGCTGCCTCTTCCAGAAGTTTTCCCTTATTCTCCCTGTTGGGATGAATCTTTGCCTTCTGTAATCCTGGAGCACTTGGCCACTATTTCAGTAAAGTATTTTCCTGCGGCTCTGTTCCTTTCTTTGTGGGTCTGTCCACTTATCCACTGGGTGGGTACTTCTGGAGGCGCAACATCACTGTGCATCTTTCTCCTCCCCTAGCCTCCAGTATATACATACGAACTTGCATACACCAGGAACTCACTAAGTGCTGCTCCTTGCAGGTCACCCGGACCTTCAAGAACACAGTTCCAGACCCTGCTCTGCCATCACCAGCTCTCACCTGCAAACCACAGTAGCCAATTGGTCTCCCGTCATCCAACTTTTCCCTATCCTCCCTGCCCCCATTCTCCACACTTTGGCCCCAGCCAAACTTTAAAAATGTAAATCTGAACTTGTCAGACTTTTCAGGATCCCTATAGCGTTTAGGATAAAGTCACAAATCCTCCTGATGTCCCACAGGGCTCGGCAGGGTGACCTTAGCTTTATTTGGAACTTCCGCTTTCTCTCTGTGATCCAGCCACACCAATTCTTTCCTTCTCAGAACTTTCCAAGTATTTTTTTGCTTGCTAGCTTTAGAGCACACTGTTCCCACTGCCTGGGACAGCGCCCACCTTCACCTCCTCAGGGCACCTCTCCACCCCGTTCCCCCTCCCACCCCGTGATCAGCCACTGTTGCACACTGTGTGTCTCCTTTGGGGACATGTGTCCTAGCACACAGTAGGCATTCCCTAAATATCTGTTCAGTGACTAGAGGCAGGAGCCTTCTTGGCTCCTCCCTCCCCACCTCCCCTGCCTCTCTGAGGGTGAGGGTGAGGGCACCTAACCATTCTCTGCCCAGAACTGATGGGCTTTAAATAGCTCTGACATACCCCGGGAGCGGAAACGCCCTCCTCCTAGAATGTAGCTAGGACCCAGCCAGGGAGTCCTCCACTCTTGCAGAGACTACTTTTGCCTGTCTTAGTTGTGTCATGCCAGGCTGGGGTGGGGCTGGGACCGGATTATAATTTATAAGGAGACACAGATTGTCCCACCCTTATTATGAGTGTGCATTTACATCCATCTGTCCCCTATGTATCTGCTAAGTAAAGGCTGGGAAACCATAGTGTGCAGTGGGTTTGAAAGCCGTGGGTTCCAACTCTGGCGTCACTTGCCAGCTGGGGAAAAGGGACTTAACTGCCACCAATCTCAATTTCTTCATCTGTAAAATGGGACTGATAATAGTACCTACTTCCCAGGATTGTTGTCAACAGGCTTCTACCTTTAAATGCTTAGGACTTAAGATGTCTACTCATGGTTGTTATTATCATCAAATGGAGCATTCCTAGGAGTTGGGATCTTGTTAACAGGGCTGGCACTCTCTTTCAAACCCAGGCTTCAAGTATTACTCCCCAGAAGCCACATTTTTTCAGCGTTTGTGAGAAACTCCAAGAAGTCTACGTGGTTCATTTTTAAATCATGGGGCATGCCCGCAACCACCCACAGACATTTAATGATTGGTTGGGGGATGGCACTGTTTTAGACCCTGGAGGCACAAAGATCAGTAGCACCCATTTCCTGTCCTAGTGAGGAGAATCAGACAAATCAATAGTCACAATTCTCCTGGGCATGTGGCAAGGCTACCCACAGATAGGGAGGACAGGACAGCATTTCGGGACAGGGCAGCAGGTGTAAGGGCAGAGGCAGGGGTGCTTGGGGTGCTTGGGGAACCCTGGGGTGGATGGAAGGCAGCATGTACAGGAAGAATGGCCACACATTCCCCCCTCTAGGGTGTGATATTCATTGGGAAAATAGGCTGAACTCTGGGGGTGAAAAACTGGGTATGTATTCCTGCAGTAAACTGAGAGAACTTTCTCTGTGCCAGACCTGGCTGGGGGTGGGGGAGTGCATCAGATGTTGGACAGAGCTCCTGGAGGGGTGGGCTGTCCAGTGGGAGACAATGGCAAGACAGCATTAATAGATTCCACGCCCCTCATACACCCACCTGCTCCCCCAACCCTCCACCCCTACTGCTAGAGCCTAGGTATCCACGAGCCTGCAGGAGCCTGGGAATCAAGCCCTTGTCCTTGGTAGGGGGAGGAGGCAGTTTCCAGATCCTTAGGGGGGCTGTGGTCTCTGAAGGTGGCATCCTAAGCCTGGGATTGGGGCTGCAACCCCTCCTCACTTATCCTTCAGCATACCCTTCTAAGGGGGTGACCCTCTGACCTCCAGAGTGTTCTCCCTCATCCTCCAGCTAGACGTCCCTGGGCAGCAGCTTAAGGAAGGAGGTCTCCAGAGGCCTTAGGTTTAGATGCAGCTGAGAGGCAAGGTTTGGGCCTTAAGTGACTCTGGGGTCCCCTGGTCACTTTTGGGGAGCTCAGTCAAGACCAGGGGCCTGAGTCAGGTCCACGGGAGTGCAGGGCAGAGATGATGGTGTCTGGTCCAAGAGGAGGGAGGAGGCATTGGGCAAAGGGGTCAGGCCGAGGGAGCAGGCGGGGCATCGGGAGTAGAGGGCGCCGAGTGGGGGTGGACGGGCGAGGGGTCCGGCCTGTGCAGAGGGGGGGCGGCCCCCAGGGAGGGGCACGCTATGTCTTTAAGAGCTGCCTGAGCGCAGGTTGCAGCTGCCTGGCCAGCCCGAGAGACAGCGGAGATTCATTACCCGCCGACACAATGACCATTGATGGCCCCGTGGCGTTATTCAAATCCAGTACCAATTGCAGCCGAGCCCCTTTCTCCGCGCCAGGCCCGTATTGTTGGAGCGGCCCACTAAAAGCCCGCCCCGGCCCCGAGCCGCCAGAGGCGCCCGCTCGGGTTCAGCCCTGCGCCTCGCCAGCCCGCCGGCTCCCAGTCTCCCCGCCGCCCGGGCCACCGCCGCCACCGCTACCGCCGGCGCCCTGGCCGCGACTCAGCCACAGGGAAGCGGAGAGCGCCCGAGCCGGTGCGTGCGCGGGGCTGGGCGGGGGCGGGGGACCCACGAGTCCAGTAGCCCGGACCCCGGGCTCGGAAACGCGACCCGGCCTCGGGACCCTGCTCTCCGGATTCCCGGCGAGCCCAGGCTGGGGGCGGGGAGTGGGGAATCGGGGTTCCCCGGACCCGACAGAGAAGATTCCCTCGACCTGGGGCGTCGCAGAGACCCCGGGCCGCGATCGAAGGAAACACACCAGGGGCAATGGGGATCCCCGCGCAGGGTCGGGTCCGCGTGCCACCTCGTCCACCTTACCGCGGGATGGGCCGCGCCTGCAGAGCATCTGCGAGGTGGTCCGAAGCGCAGCTCGGGAGATCTCCGGGTCCGGCGCGTTTAAAGGGCGAAGCGGAACCCCGCAGACCGGGGCCCTGAACTCAGGGGCTTCGCCACTGATTGTCCAAACGCAATTCTTGTACGAGTCTGCGGCCAACCGAGAATTGTGGCTGGACATCTGTGGCTGAGCTCCGGGCGCAACAGGGGCGGGGGCCTCAGGGACGGAGCTCGGCGTGGGCGAGACCCCTCGGGGCGGCGGCTGTCTGGCCCCAGCGCGAGGATCGCGGCCCCGGCCCGGCGCGCACAGGAGGGACGCCGGTCCCTGCCGCCAGTGCCGCCATCCTCATCCTCGTCCTCCTTCCTTCTCCTCCTCCTCTGAGGGTGACCGGTCCCGGCTGCGGGGTCCTCCAGTCGATCGCGTCGTTATTCCCCTTTTCAAATTTCCTCCGGAATGAAGCTAGCAAGCAGTGGCAGGGCCCGAATGTGGTCCGGGGAGCCCGCCCTCGGCCCGAGCCGCAGGAAGTCGGGGATCAAAGAAGATGCCGGCGGAATGCGCTCGCTAACTCGTTTCGAATTTGTCCTAAACTGTCCCCCCATCAATACCCCCCAAACAAACGAACAAAAATCCTAAACCAACCCCTAAATCCCAAACAAACTAACCCTTCCCGCAAGCCCCTGCGGACGGACGGATGGACTGAGCCTCCTCTAGCCGCTGCCGGAATCGGAAAAGCGCCGGGAATGATGCGCTTCAGCCGGGCGACAGCCTAGGCTTTGGAAATGCAACTTGGACAAACGAATCCTTTTCATTAAAGAAAAATCTTCGGAGATAGTGGGGTTTATTTATTTATTTCCTCAAAATTGGGAGTCAGGAGTTGCTTGGGGAGAAGGCGGTTGGGACTGTGGGGGCTGAGCCCAGGTCACCTGTCCCTGACTCCTTTAGGGCTCTGCTAAAAATGACCCAAAATAGTCTGGAGCTCTTTGGCCCCGGGGGCAATTTCAACCATTGTGCTCGCATCCCCGCTGTGCAGAGAACTCGGGTTTTTCCAGCCCGACGTCCTGCCCTACTCCTTAGCATTAATTGGGGTGTGGTGGGAGAAGGGATATCCGACATCTATCAACCTCCAGCCCTTGCAGACAGGAAAAGGAATCCTAGCACCCAATTTCCAGGACATGGAATCTTGGGTGGGACCATGGGCCACTGCTGCAGCTCAGGGGCTGGAAGCAGCAAGGGACCTCCAGGTTACAAGAATTATAGCCCCCCAAAAAGGCTGTAGGGGGCCATTTCAAGTCCCTTGCTCTGTTCCCTAACAAGGGAGCCCCCTGACCTCAGCACCTAAGAAGGGTTGGTCATACAGCCTCCCTGGACAGCACCTGGATCCCAGCACTGGCCTTAATTTGCACCCGTAACCCCCAACATGGCCCCTCTCACACTCACACATGACTAGAAGGCCTCCACCTGCCGCAGTGCTGGAGAGAAACCCACCAGCCAGGGGGTCATCTGTCTTCTAAGAGAATGCGGTGCATTCCCCCCCAGCCCCACCACCGCTATGACAACCATTTGGCATTTTCATCTCCACAGGGTGAGAAGTTCCACTTTAAATTATTGACATTTAATGGAAAGAAAGCAACTTTTTGGGCGGGCTGATATTAGCACCCTAATTCTTTTTTGAGGTCTCCCCCCAGCAAACAGAGCTCTTTTCTCCAGGACATGGGAAGGAAAGGGGGGCTAGGCAGTCTTATCTATGCCATCCCCATTCTGGGTTCTGGAGCTGCTGGCTGCAGCTGGTGGCACAAAGCCTGGCCTCAGAGAGATGGGTGGTGTCCTGAGACCCAGACTTGTCAGCAGAGACTGGCTCTGCTACCCTCTCCTCCAGATGGCCCCATCAGACCATACCCTTCACATATTCTGAGTTTTAATCACCACTCCCTTTTAGGTGATGGGCAGCACTGAGAGCCCTAGGCTGAGGATGGAGAGGTTGTACCAGAGACCATGGCTGGGGGATATCGGGTGCCACCCGTCTGTAAGGATGAAGCTCCAAGCAAGGCTAGTAAACAACTTAATCTTTTATTTGCCCAAGGCCAGCTGTTGTAGGCACGGAGGCCCCACGACTTGCAGAAGGGATGGAGAGAGAAGGGGCAAACGACTCTGCCTACCAGGTGCTGCCTGCCCCCAGCTTGCTTCCTGCAGGAGGTGGAAAGGGAGATAAAATCTACAACTGTGCCACCAAATATCTCTCCAGTTTTCAGATATTATATTTAGTTGTGTAAAGGAGGAAACTGAGGCACACTGAACCCTCCTGTACTCTTATTTGTTAGTCCAAGGTTTAGCCTACTCCTTCCCCCACTCTATCCCCAGCAGAATGAGCTGTAAGCAGCTTGGGGAGGGTCTCAGGAGCCCATCTGGTGGCCTGGGTGGGGGGGGGCCAGCCAGGGTCAAGGGCTGTGGGGAGCAGGAGGAGGGGTGTGGCTGGAAGAGCAGCTGCTGGGAGAGGGGGGCAGGGGGTCAGCCCTGAATAGGGGACCCCAGCTGGGGTTCCATAATGATATCAGTGGGGGACAGGCAGAGCTCTCTGCTATCCAGATGGGGAAACTGAGGCGGAGACTCATCCAATCTTTGAGAAGGGAGGGATCTCCCATCAGCTATTCAGGTCCATTTATCTTCCCCATAAAGACACTGTGGCCCAAGAGCTAGAGAGCTTTGTCAGCGGTCACTCAGTGTTTAGATTGAGACACAGGAATGGAAGGCAGCTGGGTCACCTGGCCGCAGGGCCCCCCTCCACTTGTGACAAACCAAAGGGGCACCCTCCCCCACCTCAGCTGCTGGGAGATGGAGTGCTGGGCTCAGGCGCCTGCCTGCTTCCCATGCTCACGTGCCTGAGAAAGGCTCATTTTTAGCACCTGGCCTCTTTTCCCTGCCTGGAGGGAGCTTCGGGGATAGAGCAGGGAAGAAAGCAGCCAAGGGGCACAGGGAGACCTGGAAGCAGGACCCAAGGGGACATCTGATTGTTCCGTTCTCCTCCCCCAAAGGGTGTCCAGGCACAGAGAGGGCCCTTAGCCGCCATGCAGCGTGGAGATGAAGAGGACGTTGTCCTGGTCCTGAAGCTGGTAGTCCAGCTCACCCTGGTGCAGGAGAGAGAGGAGGGAGCAGGAACCCATCAGGGGCACTTTCCCAGTTTCTCCCCAGGTGTTGGGAGATGAAGTTGGGGGGGCTGGCTGCTCTGGGAGGGGAAGACAGACTCTAGCAGAAAAATAGGCACCCTATACATCAACTTGCAAATCTCCAGGATGGAGGAGAGTTCACTGCTTCCCCCAGCTGCCCATTCCTTCCTCACTTGGGGTGGGAGACTTGAGTAGCCCCAGGTTGGGGGTTAGAGTGGGATGAGAGGCCCAAGGCTTTCCTACTGAAGCAGCAAGGGCAGGGGTTGGGAGAGGGATGTCCCCCAAGGTACTGACCAGCAGTTCCCAGTCGGCATCGTTAATCAGCACCAGAATTCCTGGCCGCCTGTGGGAAAGATGGTGGTGAGCAGCAGGGAGTGAAAGGCAGGAGGCAGGAGGCAGCAAGGGTAGAGAGGCTTGGAGGCCTTGGGCTGCAGGAGAGTGTGGAGGGGAGCCTTTCCTCCTGAGGTTCTGGTTAAAGAAATCCCAGGAAGTGGAGGCCACAGTCTGAGTGTAAAGGAAACCAGGTCAGATAGTCAGGGTCTTTAGGGCCAGATGGAACATGGCTGCAAATGCCAGCCAGCACAACCACCCAGACTTCGGACAAGTCACTTTGTCTCTCTGAGCATCAGTTTCCTCATCTAAAAACGGGGTAAGTTATATCCCCTGTCCCACAAAGTCTGCACGAGGACAAAATGAGATATCAAGTGCTTGCCTGCCAAACTCTGTCACGGTAACCACTAGTAAGAGCATACTCTTCCAGAGGTCTGATCTTACTCTTCTAGGCCCTGGAAATAAAGAACTCCAGCTTCTAGGTCTTCCGCATGCCCATCCTGGAGAGTCACTATCTTGGCTCTTCTGAATCAGGGATGGTTGCCAGTGGCACTGAGCACCTGAATGCTTAAAGCAGTCCTGCCTGACGTAAGGCAGGGTAGGTCAGGCAGCTTAGCCTGGCTCCTGTTGGCAGTGGCCCAAGGAGCACTGCTGTTCTTGGGGGTTGGATGGCAGCCCTAGCCCCCAGGCCCTGCTGATGACCTATGCTTCAAGGCAGATGAACATCCCTCACAACTGCACTGCCCACCTCTTTCACACGGAGGTGGGCAGTGCACTTGTGAGGGATGTTCATCTGCCAGCCTTGTTTGAGAAGTAAAGTGACTTCTTGGCACACAGAACCTGGTCCTTTGCTAGGAGGCTGAGCAGGGCTGGGCCTAGACTTGTACAGGGTGTCCCTAGTAGGAGTGTGTGTATGCATGCACACAGTCAATGATTCCCTGGAATGGTATCAACTAGTCACATGTGGCTATTTAAATTACGGTAAAATAAAATGGAATATTTAGTTCCTCAGTCACACTAGCCACATTTCAAGGGCTCAAAAGCCTCATGTGGCTAGCAGCTACTGTATTGGACAGCCCAGATAAGGAACATTTCCATCACTACAGCAAGTTCTATGGGATAGCACTGTCCCAGACAGTTGAGGGATGAAAGGGACATTGGGCAGCATCTTTTTCTCAGTACTTTGTGTATGGAGAGAGTAACTGAGGTCCAGAGAAGCGAAGTAACTTGACTAAGGTTCCACAGCAAGTCTGAGGCAAGCAGAAGGTGGAATCCAAGTTTTTTGAGAAATTCACCAGGCTCCTTCCATCTGGGATTTTGAAAAATACCCAACATTATAGTGTGGTAACAAGAAAACTGAAAACAGACCTCAGACAGAGCTGGACAGAAGCTCTTTCCTCAGAGGAGTCAGGAGAGGACAAAGGGGACAAGAAGGACTCATAGAAGGCTGAGACTGAACTGAAGGACAAGGGCTCAAACGTCCTTCCCACTTCACCCTCTTCAGGGAAGGGAGGATATAACTCACACGCTGTCTCCCTGGATGAACAACTCTGGCCGCTCTTTTAGCAAATTCTTCTTGATCCAGACAAGGAGGTTCCGGATGTCCCCTGGAGAGGCACAGAACAAACTACTGTCAAATCTAAATAATCACTGGCTCCCAGAGCCTTGCCTGGCCCAGACGGAAGTAAACATGGGACTCAGAGGGTCTCTTTTAGACCAGGCTGTGATGGCCCATGAACTTGTGGATTCCCAAGGTGAGGAAGTGGGTAGGAGAGGCCAGTCACCTGCCAGAGGTCTTCAGAGAAAGTGGCACCTGGCACTGCTGACGGCTTGAAGAAGAGGCAATGGCATTTACATACAGTAGGGGAACTCAAGGCAGACAGTGGGAAGAACTGTCATATCTAAAAGGTTGGGGGACAGACCCCCAGCCATGAGTCCTGAAAGCTGCTCTGAAATTGCCATGGCATACTCCTGAGAGGGCCCTGAAGAGGCCCCTCCACCTTTATCTCTCCAGCTAGTCCCAGATGGGGAGGATTGGGCTTTGCTCTTGGTGGGGTCTGCATATATTTCCCTTTGTGAGGGGAGAAAAACAATCACTGAGCTGATAACATCAGTTAATTTCCTCTAGCAGAGGAGAGAAGGAGCCTTCACCAGCTAGGGATGCTGACAAATTGCTGTTCCACTACTCCGCCCTTCCAGAGCCTTGTGGGCCAGGGGTGGCTACCCTGGAGAGGCAAGAAGTTCAGGGTCAAAAGGGCCTCTCTGGACCGGCCCGGTGGCGCACTGCTACAGTGCGCCGTTTGGGAGCGCGGTGGCGCTCCCGCCGAGGGTTCGGATCCCACATACAGACCGGTTCCCGCTCACTGGCTGAGCGAGGTGCGGGTGCGACACTGAGGGTTGCGATCCGTTGCCGGACACACACACACACACACACACACACACACACACAAAAAAGGGCCTCTCTTGCTCAGCTGAACACTGAGGTGTGCCTCCTTGTGCTTCTGAGGAAACTACCAGTCTCGCTGTATATCATGTGGAGGCTCAGGGCCACTTGTCCCTAGGGTCACCTCTCCTTTCCTAGGGGCAGGGGTGCCAGGCACACTGGAATCTGGCTCTAAGAACTCCTTGAGGCCTATGGCTCTCAACTGTCCACTCCTCAAATAGACCATTCTCCTGAGACAGCAGGAGTTCCTTCTCTTTCCCTGAGATGACTTGAGGATGATGGTCTTAGGGAGACAACTAGTCTCTGGGAAGCTAGCAGAGGGGTTGGGATTAACCATGCCCTGTCCTGAGTTGGTGTCTCAGAGAGGTCTGTTCTCTTGGACCCATGCCTAAAACAAAGCTCAGAGGCGAAGCTGGAGAAGGGCTCAGGCTGTCCTGCCTGGAGTCCAGGGACCTGGAGTATATATAAGCAAGGGAAAGGCTGCTTGTACACGAGGAGGCATATCTGTGCCTCCAGGCTGGGCCCTACAGTGTGGCGCACACATGGCCCCCATCTGGGCAGGGTTTTAATGCTCTCTCACTGGCCTGCATGCCACTCTCCTGGGAGGCAAGAAGGCTGTACACTATTGGGCCTGCATCCTAGATGGACTGGTCCACTTTGCTCTGTGCTAAAGTGCCTGGATTGTATGCCAGTAGAGCACAGGGCCATGGGCAAAGTATGTATGGACTGAGACTGCTGACTTTCCATTTCAATTCTTCCTTTTAAACAAAGCAGATCTTAGTCTTCATGGTCCCTTGGGCAGCCAGGGGTGGGGAGAGTAGTGCCTCCAACTAGCTGCAGTCTGTTTGAACTCCTGGTTGGGCTCCTCCCTGAGGCCTAGGTTTCAGAGATTTCCTCTTGGCTCTGAATCCCCTTGGCCTCCATCTTGGCACTGTCTGATGGGCCGCCAACACATACATCTTGTGGCCGCTCGATAGAGTGCCGGGGTCTGACACATCCATCAGCCAGCCTTGGAGGGCGGGGCTGTGTCTGCGTGTGTGGAGGCAGCCAGGGGAACTGGGCAGGGCCTGGCCTGAAGACCACAGCTGTACCTCCATAGCCCTGGATGGCCTGTACAGAACCAGGATTCAATTAGGGAACAGCCCTGGCTCCCTCCAAAACGGAAGGCACTTCTGCTCTACTCTGGATAGGCTTGGGGGTGGAGGGAGGACTAGTGGTCATGTTGGGGTCATCCAAGTGATGGCACTATCATGGAGTCCCAGAGGGGTGGGCTGGGGGATGAGTCTGCTGCCTGGTGCTGGCTCATTTATCATGGTGCTCCTATTTGCTGAGGTCACTCCCTCCCTCCTCTGCCCGCCCCCCACCCAGGCCTAACCACATTTTTGATAGCCTGTTACCATGGTGAGGCTACCGCATCACCACCCGTATTGTTCCCCTATGCCTGGATTTGGGGGTGGGGAGAGATGGAACTCATGGCTCCCTTCGCAGGCTGCAAGGGCCACTTGGCCTGGCCTGAAACACACCCCCAGGGACATCTTGCTAGGCTTGCTGAGGCCCAGACAATATGCAAATAGCCTTAAAGCCAGATGGTCGGCTTCTAAAGGCGCCCAGGGGAGGAGGAAGGGTTAAGCAGAGTCAGGGGCTGGTGGCTTGGGGATGGCTGTGGGATAGATGGGGGCTGGGGAATCTCACTCTCATCTTCCCACTCTGTATCCTCCCGCCTTCTCACTCCCACTGAGAGTGGTGTCCCTCCAGGGATCCCATGTGATCATTCACAACACAAATATTTACTGAGCAACTACTATGTGCCAGGTGCTAGGGAGATGGTGGTAAGGAAGATGGACATAAAGCCTACCCTGATGGAGCTAAGAGGCCAGCAGGGGACACAGACAGCACTTATTTAATTAGTTGTGATAAATGCTATCTCCTTTGTCTTGGATCAGAAAAAGCCTTTCCGGGCTGGCCATGGCTCACTCGGGAGAGTGCGGTGCTGATAACACCAAGGCCCCGGGTTCGGATCCCATATAGGGATGGCCGGTTCGCTCATTGGCTGAGCATGGTGCTGACAACACCAAGTCAAGGGTTAAAATCCCCTTACCAGTCATCTTTTTTTTTTTTTAACCCTTGACTTGGTGTTGTCAGCACCACGCTCACCCAGTGAGCGAACCGGCCATCCCTATATGGGATCCGAACCCGGGGCCTTGGTGTTATCAGCACCGCACTCTCCCGAGTGAGCCATGGCCAGCCCGGAAAGGCTTTTTCTGATCCAAGACAAAGGAGATAGCATTTATCACAACTAATTAAATAAGTGCTGTCTGTGTCCCCTGCTGGCCTCTTAGCTCCATCAGGGTAGGCTTTATGTCCATCTTCCTTACCACCATCTCCCTAGCACCTGGCACATAGTAGTTGCTCTTCCTTTTTGTCTTTTTTCATGTCCAGCAACAGATCGCAACCCTCAGTGTCGCGCCCGTACTGGACTGGGACCGGCAACAGGGTCGCAACCCTCGGTGTTGCGGCCGCACCTCGCTCAGCCAGTGAGCGGGAACCGGTCTGTATGTGGGATCCGAACCCTCGGTGGGAGCGCCGCTGCGCTCCCAAGCGGCGCACTGTAGCAGTGCGCCACCGGGCTGGCCCCCACCAGTCATCTTTTGAAAAAAAAAAAAAAAGAAGAAAAAGCTTTTCCGAGGATGTTAACACTGAAGCTCAGGCCTGAAGGATGGGTGCGGTCCGGTGGGGTGAGGTGGGGTGGGGAGCATTCTGGGCAGAAGGAAGAGCATATGGGAAGACTTGAGGCAGGATGGAAGTGGCAGGTTCAAGGAAGCAGAACAGAGAAGGCAAGAAGCTCAGCAGATGGGGCCAGAGCAATAGCTGGGGCCAGATCAGGCAGACCTTGTGGGCCTTGAGAAGGGACCTGCTCTGGAAGAGCCTCTCCCTCCTCGTGAACCCCAGTGGGATTTTGCAAGTGTGTGGTCTCCAAGCAGTGAGCCAACACCACCCATGTTTCTCTGCCTTGACCCACGAATCAAGATCCAGCTCAAGTGTATGGCATTAACATACTAGAGTGGGGCCTGAGGGCCTGGTATCATCACGCTCAGAACCCTGAGATGTTTGCTGAACATGTGGAGGGAGGCAGGGAGGAGGAACAGGTTAAGAATACAGACAATGGAGTCAGACAGCTCTGGTTTTGAGTTTGACTCCATTGCTTCCTAGTTATATGACCCTGGGTAAGGAATTCTCTGAGCCTCAGCTTCCTCCTTCTGTAAAATGGGGATGGTAAAAATGTCTCTCATTGGGGCTGGCCCGTGGCCTACTTGGGAGAGTGTGGTGCTGATAACACCAAGGACATGGGTTCGGATCCCTATATAGGGATAGCCAGTTAGCTCACTTGAGAGAGCGTGGTGCTGACAACACCAAGTCAAGGGTTAAGATCCCCTTACCGGTCATCTTTAAAAAAAAAAAAAAAATGTCTCACAGGGTTGTTCTAGAGATCAAATAAGATGATCCATATCAAGCTCTTGGCACTGTGCATGGCACATCAATGCTGTAATTACTCTAGGCTCCAGAGGAAGAACTGTACCTTTCATACTCTGATGCTCTGGACTTCCACACTCTCTGCCCAGTGGCCTGGCATCCCATCTATGGAGGGTGAGAGACAGCCAACCATTAATCAGACAGTGCTGGGACTGGCTGGAGTTTTCTGTGGGATCTGGTACCTTCTCATTAGAAGTGGGAATGGGAATGGGGGGACTGAGAGAGTAGGGAAGGGGTCCCAGACACTGGCTTTCCTTCCATATTAGATGTTCAGACCCACAAGACATCAGGGGTTGGCCAATGTTCTGAGGCTGTGGGTGCCAGAGGCCGGACTTCCATGGGCACACAGCACCAGAGGAAAGAGATGGGCACATTAATACAGGGTTTCCAGTGCAGGAAACCTTGGGACCTGCCTGCCCATCTGGGGAAGAGCAAGTGATAGGAGCTGCTGCTCGGTGGTGTAGCGGTTAGTGTTCTGTTTCTGGAGCCAGGAAACCCTGGTTGTGTGCTAGATGGAATTAGGTAGGAAGTCACTTCACCTCTCTAAATCTGTGTCATCCTCTGACAAATGGGGATAATAATCCACACTCCAAAGAGGTGCTGCAAGGATTAAGGCATAATGCTAGCAGCAGGCCCAGCACAGTGCCAAACACACAGGACATGCTCAACAGACAGGTGCACTGAGCATACAGCCCACAGTGATTTCGGATTCCTTATCCCCTGGGCTGCCAGAACCCTCTCCTGAAGGCTGCCAAAGGAACACCATGGCATACCCATCTTAGAGAGCACCTGCAAAAGCTCTCACCAGAATCCCTCACCCCAGTGGACTTGTCCTTGTCTGGGGGACACTGACTGCCTACTATGGCAGGGCCCTGAGGGGGTCAACCACAGTCTCTCAGGGTTGAAAGGGAACAATCCCAAAGTCCTGTCTTATTGAATCTCGGGTATAACAAACCCTCGGCCAGCCTCTCTTTGAACATCTCCAGGGACCCATGGAGCTGCTCTGACTTTCTCCCAAGCAGAAATCTGTCTTCCTGTCACTTCCACACTGGACCTGCTTGGTCAAGGCCAACAAATGTGTCCCCTATTCCCCATGACGGCCCTTCAGATTTGGGAGAGACTGATCCTCTAAGTCTTCTTTTCCATAGGTTAAACTGCCCCTGTCCCTACCAAGTGCATCAGGCTCCAAGACAGGGCTCTTCTGGGAGCCCACCCCAGGCCTGGGTTGAAAATGGAGAAGAAAGAGCTGGCATGGGGGGAGTAAAGGAGAAGAGGGGGTGGAGGGAACATCAGAGGGTCCATTTACAAGTGAATGGGGGTAAGAATGGAGCAGTTTGTGGGCTAAACTGGCCTCAAAAGGAGGTTTACAGATGTGCGAGGGGACGCTCCTCATTGTTTAATTAAGCAGAAAGTGGATCTTTTCAAAAGCAATTTTGCACAGGGACTGGGAGGGGTGGGGGAAGAGGAAGGACGTGGGGAGGGGATCAGCAAACAGGCCCTGAGAGCAGAGAAAGGAACAGCTGGCCCCGGAGAGGCTGTGAAATGCATGCTAAGCAGTTTAAAGCGCACAGGAGCTCCTTGCAGCTCCTGCCCTCCCTCACCAGCCACCATTTAATAGAGTGGAGCAGGCAGAGGGGGCACCGGGGCAGGGCAGAGGAAGAGGGGCAGGGAAAGGTGATGCAGACATGTCTCTTCCTGGGGCCGGGGCTGGGAGCCTGGACTTGAAGGGATCCTTGAGTCATAAAAGCCAGCTCCCAGCAGCCACAATGCCAATCAAGGAGATGGTCTGTTTCATGGAGATGGCTGTTAAGACGTCCTCCCCTACACATACAGTTTCCTACTGGATCAACACACCTGCTTCACAGAATTGTTTATACAGTACTTAGATCTTGAAGAAACTTTTCCAAACTGTAGATGTCAAATAAATAATCAATTCAATAATGTATAAAGTTAGCCCAACCTCCCATTTTACAGAGAGGGAAAAAAGAGGCTGGCAGAAATAACTGATTCGCAATTGCATACTGCCAAGGGCTCCTCTCTTGCAGTCTCACCCCCTTTGGCCTTATCCATCCTCTTCTCCCAACTTGGCTGGGTTGGAACCTCTCCCCTGGCCCAAGACCCACGGGTCCTTTTGTTTGTGAGACTTGTCACAGTCCATATCTTATGGCTGCTATTATTTCTGCTGGAGTCTCCAAGACATGCTCAGCCAACTGGCAGCCTCTGGGCTGGGAAGGCTGCCAGATGACAGATCTGGGCACAGGATTGTGGGGGAAAGTAAGACTCTCCAGGGAAGCACAAGGCCCCTGCCCTCCCAACTGAGCTCACGTGTGCCAGGGTAAGGCCTGGCAGCTGCCAACCAGCTCTGTGGCTGCTGTGTGACCTATACCTCTGGGCATGGCAGGGCATAAATGGGAACCAGGAGTAGACACCCACAGCCAAGGGCCCAAATACTGAGCAAAGGGGCCACTTTGATTTCCCTCCCCTGCTTCCCTTTCTTTCATCCCAGAGAAGGGATAGGTCGCTACCTGCCCCCTAAGCAGTGGTTGGAAGGTCAGGGATCAAAAATCTGAGTCCAGACTCCCTACTTGGGTAACTCTCTTTCTCCCCTCTGAGCTTTGGTTTCCTTTGATAATATCTATCAGGGTCATTACAAAAAATGAAATAAGTAGCTGTTGAAGGCATGAATGAATGAATGAAAGTATGAAAATGGGAAAATACACAATGGATGTGAGATGTTAGAGTGATTCAGGGAGCCTCTTGGGATAAATGGTGATGGGTTAGTGGTAAGGTGCCAGGGCTTTGGAGACCCTGAAATCTGTTTCTGAATCTTGGTTCTGCCATTTAAATAACTGTATGACTTGGAGTGAGACCCCTGACATCTCTGAGTTTTGGCTTCTACCTTTTAAAGTGGAAATAATAATGGCAGCTACTTCCTAGGAATTTGTGACAATGATTTACACAACCAAGTGGGGCTCTACCTACTGTTTCCAACTTAGCCAGTGCCCCTTACAATACTGGCCATCCTTTAGTTCCTTGACCACCCCATGGCCTTTTACCCCTTGGGGTCTTAACAGGTGCTGTCCCCTTTGCTTGGAACGGGCCCCCATGCATCTCTGCTCTCCCTCCACAATTTATTAGGCTGGCTTCTTTTCATCCTCAGGCCTTAGCCTCAAGGTAACCTCCTTAAAGAGGCCTTCCCTGACCATCTAGTCCCATTCAAAGCGCCCTTTTGTTCTCTTCATGCCAATTACTGTAATTTATAATTATACACTTATATATTTACTTGTTTATTGCCTGGCTCCACTTCCATTACACTGTTAACTCTATTAGGGCAAGAACCACATCTGTTTTGCTCACCACTGAGTACCCAGCAACTAGTACAGAGACTGACACAAAGGAGACACTCAAAAAATATTTGCCAACTACACAAAAGAATAAGGTACTTACTGCTGTACTTTGTGCTGAGTATTCAGTCAATGAATGAATGAAATGGGGCTGGAATTATGAAACGTGTGGGTCTTCATGCCAGTCTAACTCAAGGGGAAATAAATCATAACTTGTGATATTTTAATAAGCATTCAGGCAAGGACTTTGAGATTGAATTTTTGAGTGGCTTCTGAGAGCCCCTTGCTCCCTACCAAGGCTGCCAAGGCTGCATGGCCATCTGTCAAACTAAGAAACAGTCACCTTTATTACCCCTGGGTCTTCCCCCACCAGGAACATTCAATGCCACAATCCTGACATTTAACCCCAGCCACATATCCATCCCCAGCTCAAGGTGGGCAGTACCCTGCTCCGCAGTAAGTGTCCCCCAGCCTCTAAGTGTGACAGACAGACCTCCTCTGTGCTATTGCTTCCTGGCCCAAGGGAGGATCAGAGATGGCTGCCAGTGAATTTGGGCAATAATAATTGTTCGATTCTTGGCAGATGTGTATCCAGTTCCAGAAGAAACTTGTTGAACCTCACTTGACCATTTTCTACTGCCTCCCTTCAGGAACCTCATTCCCTGCCTCTTCCTAAGATTGGTGCCCTCTTTTCCCAAGAAGCATCTCAGGCACAGGCAGAGACTGGGCTCCTGTTCCTGTGCATTCTGCTCTTATTAAAATCCACTGCTAGGGCAGAAAAAGACCTCAACAGCTGCCATATGTAGCCCCCTGCCTCTAGGCTCTACTGAGTTACCCAGCCAGACTTCTGCAGGCTAACTATTTTATTTTATTATTTTTTTTTGGCGGCTGGCGAGTATGGGGATCCAAACCCTTGACCTTGGTGTTATAACACCACACTCTAACCAACTAAGCTAACCGGCCAACCCCAATTTTATTTTATTTTATTTTATTTTATTAGATTAACTCTTTAAAACCTCCCAATCTGAAGGCAGGGACTGGCTCTTGTTCATGGCCATCTCCTCAATGACTGGTATATGGTCTGCCACACAGGAGGTGCTCAGTATATATTTGTTCAAGAAAGATGAACAAGTATTTCAACAAACAAATAAAAATCTGCTATCTCCCTTAGTCAACCTCTCTCCTCCAACCTTTTTGGCTGGACATTTTTCTTCTAATCTAAATCCTCTTACCATAGGGCCGGCCTGTGGCTCACTTGGGAGAGTGTGGTGCTGATGACACCAAGGCCACAGGTTCAGATCCCTATATAGGGATGGGCAGTTAGGTCACTTGGGAGAGCGTGGTGCTGACAACACCATGTCAAGGGTTAAGATCCCTTTACCAGTCACCTTTAAAAATAAATAAATAAATAAAAATCCTCTTACCACAATGTGAGCCCATCTGCATTACTACATTCCCAATGAAGTTTACCACCTTCAAGAGAACATCTCTCTGCTGTCATATTATAATAACAGAGACACATGGCATAACTTGTTTATTCCTTTTAACAACTGTGAGAGATAGGAATCACCCCGCTTCATAGATGAGAACACTAAAGCTCAGAAAGGTAGTCACTGCCCTAAGGTTCTAAGGGTATTCAAACTCAAGTCTGCCTGATACAGAACCCCTATGTAAGGATTAAGCTATCCCACCTCCCTCCTCTGAAGCCGGCTGACCCAGGAAGGATGGGTGGAGAATACTCTGGTGATCTTCTCTTCCTCCCTCCCCACTGGCCAGGAAAATTCTACCTATCCCCACTTGAACGGAGCTTGAGTGATCCCCACTGACCAACTCCTGCCCAGTGGCCCCAGAGAGGGGCTCAGAAAGCCAATACTCGGGCCGGCCTGTGGCTCACTCGGGAGAGTGCGGTGCTGATAACACCAAGGCCACGGGTTCGGATCCCATATAGGGATGGCCAGTTTGCTCACTGGGTGAGCATGGTGCTGACAACACCAAGTCAAGGGTTAAGTTCCCCTTACTGGTCATCTTTTCTTTAAAAAAAAAAAGAAAGCCAATACTCACAGGGCTCCTCCTGTCCAGGCAAGGTGACTTGATGTTTCTTTACACCGTCAAACAGGAGCTCTGCCCCACCTCTGCAAAGGAGGACCAGAGAAAAGGACAGTCAGGTGAGCTCCTGCAAATAGGAGGAGGTAGCTGGGACTGAAAACTGAGGATGGGTCTGACAGTAGAAGCCCAAGAGTTGAAGAGACCAAGGTGTGGGAACATCTTGGGTACCAGTTTGTTGGGTACCAGTAATCAGGTCTCAAACGTGACTTCCTGATCTGGTAAAGTAGGATGTATGTAAATATTTTTACTAATAAACAAGTATCTAAATTTGCAGACTCCTGTTTTTACTCCTCTGCTCTCTAGAGAGGCAGCTTAACACACAGGTATGGAACACAGGCTTTGGAGCTGTCAGCCCCATGGAGACCAAGCTCCACCTCTCGCTGATGGAGAGACACCTTAGGTACGTGACTCAATCTTCTCATACCTCAGTCTTTCCATCTGCAAAAAATGTTGAGAAGCCACTGTGAGGCAGTCTAGAGACCCTGTGCATCTAGAGGCTTCCTCTGGCCAGGTGAGGGTTTGAAAATGCCTCTAGCTGTGCCACCTGCTGGTGCCTGGTGGGCAAACCATAGTGCTGGAGGCTGCGAGAGTCCTCTACGCTTGGTACTGACTAAGAGCAACTGCTTACATCCCCTCGCCGTTTATAACATGCTCCTCACCTCATTTTATCCTCAGGACATCCCAGGGAAGGAGGGAGAGAGGCAGACATCATGAACTCCATTGGATGAAGAAGCAGACTGAGGCCTAGAGAGGTTAAGTGACTTGTCCAAGTTTAGACAGGCAGTGGCTGAACTAGGATTTGAATCTAACTCATTCTTGCTCAGCCCCAGCAGCCTTAGCAAAAAATACCCCAAGATTCCCCAAAGGTCAGAAAGCCCCTTGAGGGCAGAGTTTGGTTCATACTGTGTCCCAGCTCCTGGCCAAGGTAAGGCTGGGACAGTAGAGATGCTTGGAGCCAAGTCCAGAAGCCAGGGCTTCTGATGTGGACACCAGGTCTCTTTCAGTGCTCCACACTGCTGCTTCTGCTGGGTCTCCTGATTCCCACGTCAGACTTCATGTGGGTCTTAACTGAAAAGGCCATAACAGGCTTTTGATGAATGTAATGCCTCCCACTCCACCACCTTTCCCGATTTCAGGGAACAGAGATGTCCCTAGACAGCCCACTGGGAGGCAAAGGCAAGGCAAGCATTGTCATGGGAGAAACATGGGGCGACTGTCATCCAAACAAGATCACGCTTTGTTGATGCAGAAATGTGGAGGGGGAGAGGAGGCCCATCTGTGGACGCGCACAGGGCTATTTCAGCTGCAAACCCTCACAGAGTCTCCATTTATCTGCTTCCAAGAGCCCCGTTTTCTCCTGGGTGGGGGTTGGCACATGCAGCAGCTGGGATGGGGGAGGGAGACAAGCAAAGGGCTTAGGAGTTGGGGGTCAGAGAAGAGGGATGGCAACTGAAGACACTGGGACTCAGGCAAACAACCAAGAGTGGCCAAACCTGGTGGTGCCAGGCTCAGAGGCCGAGGCTGTTTTTCCCTTTACAAATGGATGAAGGGAGAATCAGCCTGGCTCAGAGTGACCCATCACTGCTGGGTTCACTGCTGGGTTCATGGCTCAGAGTGACCCATCACTGCTGGCCCCCAAGGGAGGGGTTGGCAGTTCTACTCTCAGCACATCTGGAGTGGGAGAAGGTGCATGCTCAGCCTCTGGAGTGATTCAGGAAGGCAGACAAGGGGTCTTTTCTGGCCCCAGAGAGACCCAAGGCCAGACCCTCCCATGTCTCACAAGATTTGCTATTCGAACTCAACTAAGAAACCTCCATTTTCCTTCCACCCCCCAGTTTTTGGTGGATGTGTCTGTGATACCAGTGATAGATACAGACATTTCCAAAACTGCTTTCACTTTTTCATCTTCATCTTTTCGTTACATACACACACACACACACACACATACACATACATATATTTGTTGTTGTTGTTTGTTTCCCCTCCACCTGCTGGAATGCAAACTCTGCTTAAAACAGAGCCTGGCACATGGAAGGTAGTCAACAAATACTTGCCAAATGAATGAAAATGCCCAATTCTCCCATTTCTTCTCTGACCTCGTAGCATTCCCTCTCTTTGCCAATACCTCCCCAGCTGGGGAAGGTGAAAAGGGATGGGATGGAGAGAATCTCACATCTGGGCCCTTAAAGCCTGGACTGCAGGGACCCAAAACACATCTGTACTATATACTTTGAATCCTGTGTGACCTGAGAAAATGCTCTGCTAAGGACAGTTCGAGGTAAGACAAAGGATAAAAGAATTAGTCACTGACAAGAGGGAGAAAGGTGTGAGAGGCCTTTGAGAGGGTCTACGGAAGAGCTAGTGGGGCCAAGACTACATCTGCTCACGGGGAAGAGGCAAAGTCCTAACCCAGACTCTCCCAGTATCCAGGTGGGGATGCGGCCACTCAGGGACAAAAGGGAGAAAATGATGGGCATGGCAGCTCCTTTGCAAAAAGGGTGAAGAGTGAAGCATGTCTGCCGAGAGATGCAGAAATAAAAGAAAGTTCGGGGTAAAAGCATGTATCGTAACAAAGACAGAGAGAAAAGAGACTTGCATGTATCTTAGGCATTCTTGTGTCCCAAGAAACTGCAATTCTCATGGGACACTGTGGTGTGGGTGGAGGTGGTAGGATATGGGTAGGTGGGTGGTGGAATGTTGTCCTGCCTTGCTGTGGCTCACTTTTGCTGTTGGGGGTAAGAGAGACTGTGGTTAGAGATGGTCAGTCCAGAAAAATGGCAATTATGCTGGTCTGTAAGAACTGGAGGGCAAGGGCCGTATCTTCGTCATATGACTTCCCACTATTGCCAGCACAGAACCTGGCAGACAGAAGACATGTCTGATGAACAAATACCATGTCCGACTCAGTGAGAATGAAAGACAAACTGGCTATAGATAAATCTCAATACTGGTAGTCTTCTCCCTTCCCAGCTCTGCTGAGGCCTGTCAAAGCAGCAGGAATCCTCTTGGAGTCCTCAGGCTTTGGAGGGCGTGGGTGGGTATAGCTGGGCCAAGGATCAGTGAGGCAAAATAGTCAAGAGGCCAGACCAATACAGTTCTAATTGGATCCCAGCAGCCAGACAATATCATCAATTAAAATGCCTTTAACATTCATGGGACTACTCCCTTCTAAGGGACAGAAACGCTGAACACTGTAGGGCATGGACAGTGTTCTATTTATCTTTGTATCCTCAGTATCTGGCTCACTGCCTGGCACATGGTAGGCACTCAGTAAATGACTGGTGAATGAACTACCCAGTGAAGGGAAAACATGAAAGAAACTGGGGGCAGCCAATCGGAGGAAAGGCATTCGGGCAGAGTTTTTATTTTTTATTTATTTTTTATTATTTTTTTTCCTTTTTGTCTTTTTCCGTGTCCGGCAACGGATCGCAACCCTCAGTGTCGCCCCCGCACCGGACCGGGACCGGCAACGGGATCGCACCCCTCGGTGTCGCTCCCGCGCCTCGCTCAGCCAGTGAGCGGGAACCGGTCCGTATGTGGGATCCGAACCCTCGGCGGGAGCGCCGCCGCACTTCCCAAGCGGCGCACTATAGCAGTGCACCACCGGGCCTGCCCCTGGGCAGAGTTTTTACATTCTCATCCCAGACTTTTCCTTTCCTTTCACATAGACCTTGGCTTGTTTCTCTCTCTCTCTCTCTCTCTCTCTCTCTCACACACACACACACACACACACACACATCCCTAATCCCAGCTTTTCCATGAGATTCTGGAAATCAGACCACCCATCTTTTAGGTCCTCAATTTCTTTGCCTTTTCTATAAGCTTGGCAGTTTATTTCAGCTTTGAAACTATATGACAAATCTTCTGTAGGCTGGACAAGATAGTGGCTTAAAAAGACCTCCTCCTTGCTCTGTGTTTCGTCCCTTATTGGTGTGTGTCCCAATCCTTCCACTTTTCATCTTGTGCACACCATACTGTCAGTGTTAGTATCCCCCACTGTCGTACCTTAACCCCGTATCTCCACACGATTCAAGATCGGCAGAAGGCACTCAGCCAGTTTACTGACTGTTCTGTCTTCTGACCCCCACGTCTTCAGAAGAGAAAGAAAGGAATACCCTCCTGACCACACATCCTACAAGAAATAAGACCCAAGAACCAAGTAAGAGGAAATTGGGCCCCGAAGGAAGAAATCGAGGGTGAAGTGCGGTCCTTCTAGGTTGTAGGAACTCAGATACCGAAAAGATGGGCCTGGCCCGAAAAGTGATCGATAAAGAATATATGGAGACCGCCTGCTAACCATCGCGCCTTTTGAGTCCTACAAGGCACAGGGCACTGAGGAGTACCCAGAGTGCACCTCCCCGCCCGTATGCGCTTCTATTCCCGGACATACGGCCTCGTCGCCAAGGGAGACCGAACCTCTCAGACTCTTCGAGGAGAGTGGCGCAGGTCGCGCAGGGCGCCGGGAACCTCGGCGATTCGGCCGTGTGAGGCTCCAAGAGAGAGGAAGGGGAGTTCCGGGCCCGACAACTTCACTCCATCCCCACCGTGCCATAGCTCTGAGACTCACCCGAACTCCACCTCCACTGACAAGGGCGCTGCCATGTTGAGGAAGCCGAACTCGCAGGAAACTCCCCTCAATTTCCGGCTCGCCAGCCCATTTCCGGTAGCTGACCAGTGCTGCGACCGGAAGAGGCGTCGTCCAAATAACCATCCTCTTCAGCTATTGGAGGAAGGCACGGAGGGGGAAGGTCCCGGGTGCTGACGGGCCACTTGTGAATTGATCTCCTTCCGCCTTTCACAGACTGGGCTCAGAGATCCCGGGTGGGAAGCGCCATTCTCATCCCGGAGCACAGCTAGGCGGAGAGCGCTCAGCGTCTTTACGAGGGGACTGTGAGCGACATCACTGTTTATCTTGCATTAGTTACAAATCTCTTTAGTCAGCACACCAATTTGGCTAGTCCACCCCCTCGTCTGACTTGAATTATAAGTGACTCCAAATCTTTATTTCCGACCCAGAAATCTCTCTCCTGAGTTATCGACTCTCTTTCCAACCTCCTCTTTTTTTTTTTTTTTGTCCTTTTTGAGACCGGCCGCACCGCGCTCAGCCAGTGAGCGCTGTGAGCGCCCCGGTCATCCCTATATAGGATCCGAACCCGCGGCGGGAGCGCTGCTGCGCTCCCAGCGCCGCACTCTCCCGAGTGCACCACGGGCTGGGCCCCAACCTCTTTCGATGTCGATTTGGATGTCACTCATTCAACAGCTATCTATTGCACCTCTGCGTGCCAGGCATTTTGGTCGGTGCTATGGATGCAGTGGTGAAGGGGGTTCCTGTCTTTAGAGCACTCACAGTCCAGTGGGGAGAATAACTGTAATCAAATAAACATACAAATCATACTAGTAAATGTAAACCTCAAACGGAAAGAAATGATCTGAAGTTATAGGAACTTTAGAAGGAAAACTGACTAGGGCCGGCCCGTGGCTCACTCGGGAGAGTGCGGTGCTGATAACACCAATGCCCTGGGTTCGGATCCCATATAGGGATGGCTGGTTAGCTCACTGGGTGAGCGTGGTGCTGACAACATCAAGCCAAGGGTTAAGATCCCCTTACCCGTCATCTTTAAAAAAAAAAAGAAAGAAAGAAAACTGACTAGACTGGACTTGCTGAGTTCTAAAGCCTGAGTAGAGTTAATTAGGTGGGTGTGAGGGGAGAGAAACCTCTGGGAGCATTCCAGTGAGGAGAACAGAAGGTGCAAAGGCTCTGGGTAAGAACATGCTGGAGCATCAAGAAAGGAAGGTGGAAGTTGGGGAGCTGGGAGCCTGGTAAGAGATATGGCTAGAACGGTAGGTAGGGGCAAAACCATGCCTTGTAAGCCAGCAAGGATTTAAGTCTCTAGGAGTCTCTTAAGTGGGTGGTTATTGAAAGGTTTTGAGAGGGGGGCTGCATTGTTAGAACTGTGCTTTAAAATATCTTTTCTGGGGCCGGCCTGGTGGCGCACTGCTACAGTGCGCCGCTTGGGGGCGTGGCGGCGCTCCCGCTGAGGGTTCGGATCCCACATGCAGACCGGTTCCCGCTCACTGGCTGAGCGAGGTGCGGGCGCAACAGCGAGGGTTGTGATTCCATTGCAGGTCCCGGTCCAGTGCGGGCGCGACACTGAGGGTTGCGATCCATTGCCAGACACGAAAAAAGACAAAAAGGAAAATAAATAAATAAATAAAATAAAATATCTTTTCTGGTTGCAGTGTGGAGAATGGTTTGGAGGGGAACAGGAAGGAGGCAGGGAGACCACTAGAGCCTGTTGCAGAAGCCCAGAGCAGAAGTGAAGTGAAGTGGTTGTTCCATGGATATCTAAATAGCAACACTTCCAAAAGTGAACTCAATGGGCCGGCCCATGGCTCACTAGGGAGAGTGCAGTGCTGATAACACCAAGGCCACAGGTTCGGATCCTTAAAAAGAAAAAAAAAACCAAAAGTGAACTCGATGAAAAGATGTAGTGGTTAAGAGCAAGTAGTTAAACTGTGAGTTTATATCCAGGTCCTGCGACTTCTTAGCTATGTCACTGGGCAAGTCCCTTTGTGCATGTTTCCTCATCTGTAAAATGGGCATAATAACAGCCTGACCTCATTGTAGTGAGGACTCAATGAGTTCTTGCACAGTGCCTCTTTCCCTAAAGAGTCTCTCTGTGTTATCCATCTCAGGGATACCACTACCACCCACTGAAACACCAAAGCAAGAAATCTCAGACATTGTTCTTAATTCTCTTCCTGCACACCCAGACAGTCACCATATTTGGATTAGTCTTCCTTCTAACCTGATTTTGCAACCCCAAATTCTTCCATCCACCTCCCACCTTCCCAGCTCATTAACTCTCACCTGCCCCTGCTTTGTCTCTGGCCTTGAGTTCATTGTACAATTTAACTCTGTGGACAGCCCTAAACCCTTTCAATGTGCCAGGCACTGTTTCCAGGGCACTGGTAAAGTAAGGACAAATGAGACAGAGCCCTAATCCTCAAAAAGTGCAAAAGAGGGCTGGCAGGTTAGCTCACTTGAGATCAAGATCAAGAGTTCAGATTCCCTTACAGGCCAGCCAAAAAAAAAAGAAAAATGCAAAAGAATCCTGTGGTAAATGGAAAGGCCCCACATTCACCATGCTGTGTGGGTAGGTCATTTCCCCTCTCTGGGACAGAGTTTCCCCAATCTGTAAAGAGAATTTGGGATCAAATGATCTCTTAAGTTCCCTTCAGCAAAAATATTCTAAGATTCTTTACCACTGGATTGTTAGCTCCTCCATGGCAGAAACCTTTCCTGATTCATCTTTTTTTTGTTTTCTTTTTATTGCAGCTGGCCAGTATGGGGATCTGGTGTTACGCCACACTCTACCCAAACTGAGCTAACCAGTGAGCCCCTCCTGATTCATCTGTGATCCTTAGCATGTAGTGAGGACCTTTGTACATTGTAGGGGTTTGGTGCTTGCTTGCTGAATGAGTGAATAAATGAACAAGTGATATCACTTCCTTGCTCAAAATCATTTAATGGCTTCCCTTTGCCAACAGGAGAAGGCCCGATCTAGAAGATATTCAGGGCCCTTTAGTGCTTCTAATCCCAACCCACCTCTATGAGCTGAATATCCCTGGGAACTGCCACTTCCCAGAGCTAGAACTGAATGCTTGGGAGCATTCGAAGCGTTCCATCCATTTGACAAACATTCACTGAGCACCTGTTACATGTCAGGCCCAGTGCTGGTGCTGGGAACTCAATGGTGAACAAAACCAATGGGTCCCTGCCCTCCTACGGCTGATGTATCAGAAGACAGAGATGAACACACAGTGCAATTGGCATTAAGGGAGTGGTGGGGGGAGGGGACAGGGGGCCTGTGGGAACCAGAGGAGGCCCCTAACCCAGCCCTGGGATTAGGGAAGAGTTCCCAGAGAAAGTCACATTGAAACCCAAGTCCAAAGGAATGTAAGAGGAGGTGGTGGGGAGGAAGAGGGCACATGCAAGGCCAGAGGCATTCCCTGCTCCTGCAATCTCAACAGGCAGGTGGTCCATCACGTTTTCCTGGCATAGCCCCAGAGACTGGGAGCTCCTTCTGGATAAGTCTGCCCATTCTGTGGATGCCCAGTTCTCACTTTTATAAAGTCCTGCCTCCTGACCCCAGCCTACCCCACTCAACCCCTCAGTCAGTAACAATATAGTGTAACATATTGTATTTATTCAGAGTATTTATTGAACTCCCATTTTGCACCTGCTAGGTGCTTTACTTGCATTACCTAATTGATTCCTCACAGGGATTATTAATTATCCCCCTTTTTCAGATGAAAAAACATGAGACTCAGAATGGGTGTGTGGCTTGCCCAAGGGCCCCTAAGTGTCAGGTCTCAACCCCAGGTTTTGTGCCTTCAGGTTTCCTGCCCATATTCACTGACCCTCACTCCTCCCTTGGACTAGTCTCATCCAAGTGCCTTCCCCTCGGATCTACACAGAACAGGGGCTTGGGCCCCATCCCATCTCCTCCGGTAGGCTGGCCAGCCCGGGCATAGGCCTCCATCTTCTCTGAAGCTCATAGGGAGACAATGGCAGGGTCGGTGGGGAGGCAGGGCGCTGGTGCCCCCCTGCCTGCTGCCCTTTGTCTTCCTGCCTGCTCCCCTCACTTGCCCTGGGAGGCTGGGAGGCACCTCTTGCAGGCTTCCTCCTTCCATTCTTGTGTTAATTGGGTGTCAAGCTGAGATCAGTGAGAAAGAAATCTGCCCTGGCTTGGGTTAAACTGCTGCCGAAGATGAGGGCTGAGCCCAGAATATCATTAGGCCAAGAGGAAGCAGTGCCCCCTCCTTTGGAGGAGGGACTGGCCATGCATTCAGGTCCCTTTGAAAGTCACACGTTTCTCCCCTCCCCTGCGGCCGCAGTCTCAATGGGCCCCTCAGAGGTATTTAACCTTCTTCCCAGGAATTGAAAGTGATATACCACGCCCTGGCCCGGGCAGCCACATGCCTGTCCCAAGGGCAGCTGGACCTCCAGGGATGCTTGAGGCTGGCCCCTTCCAGCCTCCCTGGTTGGAGTGGGCAGATTGCAGATGGGAATGCTGAGGCTCGAGGAAGAGGACTTTCCTTCCAGCTGTGCCACTCACAGGCTCTGCGGTCTTTAGAGACCACAGATAAAAATTATGGGGATAAAATGGGGAAAAAAAATATATCTGCTTTGAATTAGGAGGATTTAATGAGATCATGCACATACAGTACTTTGCACACGGCCTGGCACAGAGGAAATGCCAATACATGGTGGCCATTAGCAAGAGTCTAAGGAAGCAGGTTTGACCTGATACTAGGACCTCCACGGGGAGCTCCCAGTCTCTGGAGGTGTGCACGTACAGGTGCCCTCAAAGGGTTCTCTCACATCTTGCTTCAACTCTAACCCTTCCCCCAACCCTGCAGCCTCACTGCCCTTCTTCACTGCCCCAGTTACTCCGCACCTCCAGGCCTTTATGTTTGGCTGCTCCCTCTCAACACTCTCCTCGAAAGCCCTCCCTGACCATGACATGCCCCCACCCCCACCCCCAGGCACTGGGTTAGGTCAGCTAAGCACACAGCCTTTGCTTCTAGACTCACTAGCCCCCTCTCCCACCCTGCAGATGGTGGGATCCCTGAGGGCAGATCTAGGGCCAGGGTCTCTATCTTGCCCACCTTGGCAGCTTGGCCTTCCCTGCACAGAGTAGGCCTTTTAGAATCAGTTGGTTAGAGCGTGGTGTTGTAACACCAAGGTCAAGGGTTTGGATATGTCAAAAAAAAGAAAAAAAAAATTGCTTTGCTTAAAACATGTATTTACATGGTGCTCTATAAACTGTGAAACACTACATAAATGTCAGGAAATGCCTTATAAATAGTAGCTATTGTTAATTAACTTCACAAGCATGTATTGAGCACCTACTGTGTGCATGGAGATGACTCACATGGCCATAGTTTGGGGGTGACCTGATGCAGACCTGAGAGCAAGGACCATGGGCCCACTACTCCCTCTCCATCATGGAGGAGCTGTGGGATCCCGTGTGGAAGTGAGGAACAGCCTAGTCTGGGGTCTTAACATCTGAATATATCTATCTCCTTTTTTTTTTTTTTTTTTTTTTTTTTTAAAAAAAAGGGCCGGCCCCGTGGCGCACTGGATAAGTGCGCTGCTTGGGAAGCGCGGTGGCGCTCCCGCCCGAGGGTTCGGATCCCACATACAGACCAGTTCCTGCTCACTGGCTGAGCGAGGCACGGGAGCAACACCGAGGGTTGCAATCCCGTTGCCGGTCCCCGGTCCAGTACGGGGGCAACACTGAGGGTTGTGATCCGTTGCCGGACACGGAAAAAGACAAAAAAAAAAAAAAAAAGATGACCGGTAAGGGGATCTCAACCCTTGACTTGGTGTTGTCAGCACCACGCTCTCCCAAGCGGGCCAACCGGCCATCCCTATATAGGGATCCAAACCAGTGGCCTTGGTGTTATCAGCACCACATTCTCCCAAGTGAGCCATGGGCCGGCCCCTCTCCGTTTTTAAAAATTAGTAGACATTAAGCAGATACCAGCACCAGGCTAAGAGGTTTTCATGCACAATCCCACTGCATTTTCACAACTATCCAAAGGTAGGGATTCCCTGACTTCCATTTACAGGAGAGGAAAGGGGCTTTCCCTGGCAAATGGCAGAGCTGGGATCTGGATGCAGGCCTGTCTGCCTCCAGAGCTGGAGCTCTTAACCACCAGTTCATACAGCCTTTTGGTGACTGTGTTCAATGTGGAGGAAGGAATGGTCCTCCTCTGGGGGTTCCTTCTTCCCACTGTAGAGAACTTACTACTGTGGGTTAAAGATACAAAGCCGCACTGTCAACCAAGTCCAGGCCCTTGGAAGTATGACCAAAGGCCTGCCGTGGGGTCCTCTGAGTTGGGTACATGCTTGGGGGTGAGGTGGGACTCAGAGCCCCTCCTTCCCCCTTCCCTGGGCTGAGGTCTAAGGGCCAGGACTGGATTCTCCAAGCCCTGCATGCCCTCTGCTGACCACATGCAGGCACAGCAGCCATGCCCACCACCCCGATTCCCCTCAGCACCGCTCTGCAAGGGCCCCTGCTCTAGCTCTGCCCCCCACTTTCTCCCAAGGGAGGAACTAGACTCCTCTGTTTTTCAAAGGTCACTCTCCCAGGAGGCACTCCAGATTTCTCAGCCTGGCCACCTCCACCTGAACAGCATGGCTCCACAGGCATGCATGGAATGGAAGCTCTTCTGCTTCCTGCTGCCTTGTGCACAGGAGGCAGGGTGCTGCAGCGGAGAGAACTCTGGTTTGGGTTAGCTTTCCAGCCCCTACTTGCTGTGTGACTTTGGCCAAGTGACTCAGAATCTCCAAGTTCTGGCTCTTTCTTTGAAAAGCCCATTTATAAAACCCTCCTCACAGACTTGTGGTGAGGGTACAACAGTGGAGAGAAAGCCTCGTGGTGCGCACTGCCCCCCACCCTAGGCTGTGTTGGAGCCCCTTCCCGTTGGGCTGTGAGTTCCCAGCCTAGGTGTGACTCCAGCCATGGTGCCTAGGAAACAGCTGGCTTGTCATCTGCACTAATGACCACAGCTGTTAGGACTGTTCCAGGGAGCTTTCCTGGACTCCACCTGGGCTGGTTAGGCAGCCTTGCTCTGGCTCTTACAGCCCCTACCCACACCCCCCTGATCTTCCCAGCCCCTAAATGATTGGGGAAATGCACCACATGCAGAGGGAGCAGCACCACCAAGAGTCTGGAGTCAGGATCCTGCCCTAGATTAGGGTTTCCCCTTAAAGACTCAGCATCCTCTTCCTACTAATGGCTACCTTTAGCTTCTGAATCCTGTTAAGTGATTATTCCCATTTCACAGGTGAGGAAACTGAGTCACTTGCCCAAGGCCACAAGCTTATAAGTGAAGAGCTGGTTTGGACGTTCAGGCTCACACTGTTAAACACCTTACCAGATTCAGGTAGGAACTGCCCCCATCTGAACCAGCACATTGAAGGCAGGGGCTGGGGCACTTTACATGCCTTATCCCTAAGCCCGAGTGAGTGAATGGATGAGATGTGAATGGGCCAGAGGGGCAGGAGGGTTGGTGAGGGTGGGGGCGGGAAGAGGGCTCTGGGATTGGGGTGGGCTCAGGTGGCATGCACACAGGCTAGGAGGAGTAAAGGCAGTTTATTGGCCCCTGAGTGTCCCCTCCCTTATCCCTCCTCCTCTCATAGCCAAGCCAGGACTGAGATGGAGGTGACACAGACAAACCCACAAAAAGAGAATGGCCCTGCCTGAGGGACAGCCAGATAGCCACCCAGGAAGAGGAGGATGGGAGAGAGGGGAGAGACATGGGGGGCTCTGTCCTGATCTCCTGCTGCAGGTGGAGCATCAGGGGCCCTGTTGGGTCTTCCTCCTCCTTTCCTGGAGGTGTGGGCAGGGCTGAGTGACACTTGGGTAGTTCTGGGACCAAGATCATCTTCAGCCACATGATCCATGGCCACTATGACCCTTGCACGCCCTGTTGACTTCCTGAGTCTGGGGACTTCTGCCCTGGTCCCATTTACAAGCTCCCTGCATTCTGTGGAGAGCTTGGTAATCTCTCCACCTCCCCTTGCCCTGATCCAAGACATCATTCTGAGGGTGCCCCGTCGGTCTCAGGTTGGAGCCCAGAAGCCCTGCCTGGCCCAGAAGACATGACTTGGACATGAGGCTTTCACAGAAAGCCTCTCAGGGGGTGGGGGAGGTGGCAGTGAGTCACTTGGCAGTTTCGGAGGGAGGGGTCAGCACCTTGGGATGTAGGTGCCAGGACCTGCTTGCTTTGGTCTTGCATCACCCAGGACCCCTCTGGGGTGGAAACTGGGGCTTTGGATCCAGCATCCGCTGGCTCTCAGAGGGACATGGAGGGCAAATCACAGTTTCTCCTCGCCTGCCTGGATGCGGGTGTAGGCCTCTTGGTCCAGTGGGATGTAGCAGCCCTTCCGGGCGTCCAGGTAGAACAGTGGGTCTTTCACGACAGCTGGGTCAAAGCCCTCCTTCCTCAGCTCTGTCTTCTGGAACTTGTAGGTCCCTGGGAGAGCAGGGAAGAGACTCAGATAGGGCAGGGCAGGTGCCTGAGCTCCCAGGAACCTGAGCACCAGTATGGAGAGTGGGAAGAGAGGAGGGCTAGAGAGAAAAGAGGAAAAAGTGTGGGAGGAGCAGGCATGGCCCTTTACAGTTTACAAAGATCGCTCCATTTATTACATCATGTACTGCTTCTCAGAGTAGCCATGACAAAGTGGGGGGGACTGGGATGGCTGTATTACCCACTCCCATTTTGCAGATGGGGAAACAGACCTGAAGAAGGGAAGCTATTTGCCCAGCATTACACACTGTGTGACAGCAGAGTAGGGACCAGAACTTGTGTCTTCTGACTGTGATAGCTCCCTTTATTTGAGAAGCTACCAGGTACAGGTGTGCTCTCACTTAATGTGCACATCAACCCCGTGGGGCAGTTGCTCAACTGTATTGTCTGGATTCTAAGATGCACATGTTTTCAATTTTAACATCTCTGAAATAGTTTAATTAGCAGGGTTTTTTTTCTTAATAGTATGTAAAGCAAATTATGTATCTTTCAATCAATGGTTTTAGCCCCACTGTACTAAAGAGAAGACTGATACTCAGAGAGGCACATCTGCGAGCCAGTGTCACACAGCTAATAACTGGTAGAGCTGGGCTTCAAACCTGGGTGTGACACACTGCCAACAAATGGCTACAGATGTCCCCCTACCTGCATGCACATGCCTCTGCATTGTGGCCTTGCCGCTTCTCCTGGCAAGAGCCAGAGTCTTTCTCAACCCCCATTTGAATCTGGACTGGCCTGATGACTTGCTTTGACCAAGAGAATATGGCAGAAGCAGTGCTGCGTGTGTTCTAAATGAGTCTAGGCCTCAAGGGACCTTGCAGCTTCCAACCCTGCCCTCTTGAGGGTACCTTGAGACCAGTCTGGCCTCCTGGAGCACAGGTGAACCATCTCAGGTGAGGCCCCTACACCAGTGCTGTCCAATAGGGTAGTCTAGTCATTGACTGTATGTGGCTATTTAAATTTAAATGAATTAAACAAAATGTAAATTTCACACTAGCCACATTTAAGTGCTCAATATGCAGGGCTAGTAGTTAACTGTGTTGCACAGCAGAGATATCAAACATTCCCATCATCACAGAAAGTCCTGTTCGCTGGTGCTGCAGAAACAACCAGTGAGGGCCAGATGTGTGAGTGGCTCCATCTTAGACCCTCGGGCCCCAGTGGAATCACAAAGTGATGGCAGCTCTTTGAGGGACCCCAGGCAAGGCCGAAAGAAGAACCACTCAGCTGAACTTACCCCCAAATTGCTGACCCACAGAATTGTGAGCAAATAGATGAGCAAATGTAAGGCATTTGGGCAAGTAAGTTTGGGATGGTTTGTTCTGCAGCAAAGCCCGTCTGAAACCCAAGGTCTGACAGCCTCCTGTCTCTCCTGGACTGATGCTCAGGGAGCTTGCAGTCTTGGTCATGGGCCTGGAACCAGTGTCCCTGTCCTGTGACCCTCCCCCCTGCCTCAGGTGCTCCCTGAGGTCCAGGTACCCACTGCCTGGTAGGGGCCACACTGGCCACGGAAGGCCTGCCATCAAGGCAGGGGCTGACATGATGACCACGTGGGAGGTGTCCAGGCAGGTGGCCCAATGGTAAACAGCCAGGGAGGGTGAGCAACAGGGAGAATGTGGAAGGGCAGCAAGGGCTGAGGGAAGCAGGGGTGGGTCTGTGTACAAGCCTCAGTGCTTCCTCCCACCAGAGAACTCTTGGGAGCCATCAGTGGACCGACCAACAGATAGAAGGATGGCACTGCCTGGCCATGTGACCATGGGCCCACAGCTCACCTCTCACCTGGACAATGGTGACAGTCCCTCACTTGTCTCCCTGCTTCCCTGGGCTGCCTGCAGTCCTCTCCCATTCTCCACACAGCAGCCAGAGATCTTTGCAGAATATGGATCTGACCAGGTTACTACCCTGCTCAAACATGTCTGTGGCTCCCTACGGCCCCCGGGAGACTCCACACTCCCACCCCAGCCCACAAGGCCCTGGGCTTCTGGCCCCCACTGGCCTCTCTCTTTCACTTCACACCACTGCCTGCCCCTCTCACTTGACTCCAGCTTTGGGGGCCTCCAGCACCCAAGCTCCTTCCTGCCTTGGGGACTTGCTGAAACATCAGCTCCTCAGGCAAGCCGTCTAGTCATCCCGAATGCCCCTGCATTCGCTCTCTGTCCACCCGATCAGTAGCCATTCTTTAGTTTTAGAATTCCTTGTCCTGCAGCTACCTCCCCTACTGCTCTAAAAGCTCCAGGACGGCAAAGGTCCTGTTGGAATTTGCTAGCTGTTATCTCTAAGGCCTAGCACAGTGCCTGGTGTTCAGTAAATATCTGCTCCCTCTGAAGGCTAAGTCTGCTCGCCTCTACATGGGCAGGTCAGTTCACCAACTACCCGGCAAGGCTGTGGGTGAAGGTCCCCTGACAGCCAGCTGGGTCTCTCCAGAAGGAATCGGGAAGTGGCCCAGGCCTAGAACCTCAAAGTGGGAGCCAGGGAGGAACATACCTGTTTTGTGCAGCTTGGGCAGGAAGCGCAGGAAGATGGGGCGGGCATACAGGGGCAGCTCCTTCTCCAAGACCTGTGCAAAGTGCCCCAGGTCCCAGCTGCGAGTGGGGCTGGCCACAGCAGCCATTCCGGCCCGGCCCTCGGTTCCTGGGGGTGGCAGGGTGCACGGTGAAGGCAGGCGGTGCCCTCTGGTGGTGCTTCCCCACACACTCCTCCCACCTCCCCATGTGTACCTGGCACCTCGACGCCATATACCGCCACATCAGCCATGTCCAGCAGACGGCTGAGGGTACCCTCCACCTCAGTGGTAGACACATTCTCGCCCTTCCAGCGGAACGTGTCCCCCGTGCGGTCTCGGAAGTACAGGTAGCCCAGCTCGTCCATCACCAGCACATCACCTAGGGAGGGGTTGTATGAGGCAAGGATTGGGCCGGCCAGGCTCTCAGCCCAGCAGCTTGGGCCAGGCAGTCCTTGCTGGAGCCCAACAATCTGTTCTACCATTAGGGCTGGGACTGGAGGAGTCCTGGGCAGGTGTTCTCTAAAGGTGGTGAAGGACCCCTCGGCCCTCCCCACCCCCTCCAGAAGGGGCTGTGAAGGGCTGGGGACCCACCGGTGAGGTAGGCCTGGTCCCCCTTCTTGAAGACGTCCTTGGCAATCTTCTTGTTGTTGGCGCCATGGTTGAGGTAGCCGTCAAACCGGCGCAGGGGGTCTTGCTGGATGATGCGGCCCACCAGCTGGCCTGGCTCACCTGGGCAACAGGGAAGGCAGTTGGATTTGCCCAAGGTGGCCTCTTCCTCCTGCCCCCTGCCCGCCCCAGTGTACCCTGCATCTTGGTCTACTTGGTTCATACTGCTTGCCACAGAAATGCCCCCCAGCCTGGGAGCTCATCTTGGAAGATCTGATGCACTCAGGCATTTGGTGGCATCTGCTAGCTGAATGGATGAGATAAACACATAGTAAACAGGGGTCAGGCTCCACATGGACAGACTAACAAAGCTGGTGCCACTAAGCCCCTGCTCCATGCCCAGCTCTGCCCAAAGAACTTTATGTTCTTCATCATGCTTAATCAAGCGGATGAAGTGTGTGCTGCCATCAGATAAGGGGACTCAGGCACAGAGTGAAGGGGCTGAGCCAGAATCAATCCTAGGTGGCCTGGACTCGGGGTCTCCTCCAATCAACACAAAAATGAATGAATGGATGGATCCACAAAGAAATTAGCAACTTGTAACCCTAAAAGCAGTGCTGACAGATGGCCGCTGGTCAGAATAGGGCTGCCATCCACCCATACCTGTCCTACCTCCTTCCTGGGCTAACCCCTCCCATTCGGGCCCTAAATTCCAGCCCAGGGCAGACCTGGCTGGCAGGGAATGCAGACACCATCAGGCCCCCGGATCAGCTCCATGGTGTCCTCATTGACACGTACCAGCCGGATGGGATACACGAAGGACAGGATACGGCTGTTGAAGCCACAGGCCCCCACCTGCAAAGGCCAAGACTTAGGCCGGGTCTCTCCCACTGTGGACCAAATACTGGAGGGGCAAGGAGGACTCGAGCACTCAGTCTCATGTTAGAACTCTGCCTTCCCCTCTGCCGCCCAGTGCCTTCCATGATTCATCCCCGCAGTGGCTTCACCCGTTCCCCTGTGTGTTGCACCTGGCTGTCGAAGTTGCCCAGGCTGCAGTTGCACTCAGTGGCCCCGTAGAACTCAGCCACCTGGGGTATGTTGAAGCGGCTGGAAAAGTTGGTCCAGATGGATTGCCGGAGGCCATTGCCCAGTGCCATGCGCACCTGGTGCTGCTTTTCTGCCTCCCGGGATGGCTGGTTCAGGAGGTAGCGGCACAGCTCGCCAATGTACTGCACAATCTGGAGGTGGATTTGGTGTGATTCCAGGCTCCTGAGGTTGCTCTCACTTTACCACCTCCTGATCTGTCAAACCCCTTCCCTCCTCAGGGCCTGGCTGTGTGGTCCTTTCCCTTTCTGGGCCTCAGTCTCTCCATCTGAACAATGGGGATGTTACCTTAAATGAACCCTTCTGAATGACTGGCCACCTCTGTTGTAAGGCAGATGCTCCAAATCACGGTTGGTGGGAAGGTGACAAGGGGACAAGGAAAACTCATTCCCTTCCTGTCTCACTCACTGTGCAGTTGTACTTGATACAGTCATCCCAGAACCGGGAGGCTGAGAACTTCTTCCGTATCACCACCGTCATGCCATGGAGCAGGCACTGTCCGATTCCCACGATGTTTCCTGAAGGCAGAGGGATGGGCCCTGGAGGTCAGGGAGATGGAGACCCCCCACCTCTTGCCCAGGCCACCTCCTGCAGGTCCTTCCTGGGTCTCATTCCTGTCCTGTCCCACCTACACTAACTGATCATCTCTCTCCCCTATGCACACACCTTCCATGGCTCCCCAGTGCCTGTGGGATTGAATGCACACTCCTAAGACTGCACCGAAAGAGTCTGGGGCGGCTCCAAGCCTGTAATGCTGCCATTCAGCCAGGCAGGACTGAGCTACCCTGGCTGGCTTCTGCATCTCACATCCACCTGCCTTGGCTGACCTCCTCCAGGAAGCCTTCCTGGGCCCCCATCACTGGGCTCTTCCCTCATGCTGCACTCCTGCTCCCTGCCCCTCCACCACACTCACTTCTACACCAGACTCTGAGCACCCTGAGGCCAGAAACTGTTATGAGGGTACTTCAAAAAGCTCATGGAGGGTTGCGATCCGTGGCCGGACACGGAAAAAGACAAAAGACAAAAAAAAAAAAAAAAAGCTCATGGAAAGATTCGTATTATCTTTCAATTCCATTTTTCCACAAACTTTTTGAAGTACCCTCATATTTATGGAAGCTCTATCTTCCCTTAAGCCCCCACAACCAAGCAGCAATGCTGTGCACATCTGTGGGACACAATGAAATATCAGACCAGCCCAGGAGCTCGCCGGGCCACTGCTCATGTGTTTCCACAGCAGTACACTGCCTGACTGGAGGGTGGGGCTCCCGTGGCCCTGGGGGTGCTGGAGGCTGAGGGGTGGACGAAGGTTACCTGCTGAGTGGTAGAGGGGTAGGCAGTCATACACAATGTCGTTGGGCCTCATGCGGAACCCATAGTACACCAGGGCAGCCATGCGGTAATACCTGGTGGGCATAGGGCACAGGGCTCAGCGGGCCCCTGGAAAGGCAGGAGGAGGTTCCCAGCCCCTGCCTTGCCCACCCCCACTCTGGGGCACCTGGCCCTTACCTGCTATGCACCACGATGGCAGCTTTGGGCAGCCCTGTAGTGCCTGACGTGTAGATGTAGAAGAGCTTATCTGAAGAAAACAGACACATGAGTGGCTGTGAGAGGGCAGCACAGAGCGGGCATGGGTCAGATAGACGGGTGCCTGTACATGTGCATCCTTCACACCTGTGTCCATCACACTTGCTCCAGAAGGCCTACTCTGATGACCTCAGATACTGCCCTGCTCTAATGCCTGTGTCTGCTCCCTCGACAAACATTTCCCGGGCCCTTGCTGTGTTCCAGGCCCTGGGGAGAGAGACATCAATGACTTAGAAGGGCACAGACCCAGCCCTCCTGGAAGTCCCAGCTGAGTGGGCCGGTCAGAGGAGGACGCAGGCAATTTCACTGCTGAGCACCAAATGCCAGGGGGAGGGTGGGAGACATAGCACCTCCTGAAGCTGGGCAGCAACACTTGGCCCAGGCTTGCAGGAGGGGAGGCAGTGCCAGGTGGGCTTCCAGAAGGAGGTGGTGCCTGCCCCAAGATTTAGGGCACAGGGAGCATTAGCTGCAGGAAGTGGGGTATGGAGGTAGCTTCTGCACTGCTGACCATTTATTTATCCCAACCTGTAGCCCTGAATAGGGACTGCCACATTACAGATTCTACACAAGTCTCACTCAGCCCTACGAAGCTGGAGATTCCTGGAGGTCAGAAACTCCATGGGATAGATGGCTCTGCATGTTTACAGCAATCATCTCATGCTCTCTGGATGCCTGCTGTATGCCAGCCCTGGGCACCATAAGGGCACCAGAGTGAACCAGCCAGAGTCCCTGCCCTCCAGTAGTTTACAAAAACACCAGGAGACCAGATATGCATGAGAGAAGTTAACGATGATGATGATAACAACCAGTTACTGAGCCCTTCCCGCCACACCCTAGCTTCAGGATTCGACTCACTGTATTTCTTTTCAACCCTTAAAGCCACCCCATAAAGTAGGTTCTGTTACTTTCCCCAATTTTATAGCTGTGGGAACCAAGGCTCAGAGGGCCGGTCAGATGTCCAAGGTCACACAAGGGAAGCAGCAGAGCGAGGATGTGAACTCAGATCTGGACCAACAGCCCAAGCTCTGAGCCCCCAAGCAATGCAGCAAGCCAAGTGGCTTCACAAGGAGGAGAGTGAGAGAAGCCCAAGGACTGGGCAGACTGGCGTGTAGAAGGAGAGAGCTGAGGCGCAGGGAGGCTGCCTGGAGTAGCAGGCAGGGAAGAACCACACCTGGAGACCCAGCAGAGTCCTGCACTGCCCAGGTGCCTGATGCATATCCAAAGGGTCTTGCCCTTCACCCAACTCCCCTCTCCAACCCTAGCCAAAATTCTGGTGGAGCAGATTCCTGGAGCCCACATGATCCTGCGCATGTTAGGCATCAATAAAGGCTTGTTCAATGAATCAAAGAATTGGATTTTGTGAGCTCCCGTGTGCTCAGTTCTGTGCCTGGCACATTCACACACATCAGCTCATTGCACCGTCACAGTAACCCCAGAGTGACCCAGGGTTACTGTCCCCATTTTCCAGATAGAAAAAGAGAGATGATGTGACTGACTTGTTCAAGGCACACGGTAAATTTGCAGAAGAACCCAGGCCCTCTGTCCAAGGCCAGGGCTCTGTCCTCAGCCCATCTTCAAACCCCTCTGTGGGGGTGGGGGACTCACCTGTGAAGCCCTTGTCAGGGCGACTGGGCAAGTACTTGGGGGCATCTTTCAGCAGAGGGTCCAGGTGCTCTGTGCCAGAGGGCATGGCGCTGGGCTCCCAGGAGCCAGAGCAGAAGAGGCTGAGTGAGGTGTCCAGGCTGGCATGGATCTCACAGACAGCTACGGGGGAGACAAGGCAGGTCAGCAGGCAGGCCAGGAAGCCCCCCATGTTCCCTGGACTCTGCTTGTGCCAGGGCTGGGCATGCTGTCAGCAGACTGGCTGGCGAAGGGAGAGAGACAGGTGAAGCACCTGGGACTTCACTGCTGATAGAAGCAATAGTTCCCATCTGCTGCGGGCTAACTACATAGCAGCTCTACCTGCATTCTCCTGCTCTCATCCCCTAGGAAGTAGGTACCAGTGACAGCCCATTTTACAGATGAGGAAATTGAGGCTCTGCAAATGGGAGGGACTTGCTCACAGCTGGAATATGCTAGAACTGGGATTCAATGCTAGCCCTATCTCACCAAGGTCTGAGATCATACCCACTATACTACCCTCCTCTGTGCGGGGCTGGTTAGAAGGGAGGCGAGGTCAGAGGCCCTCCGTCCCCTTTGGAGAGTGGAAACCTTCTCTCAGGCTCCCCTGTGTATGACACAGACATCCAGACACTCATCTGCCCTGGGCGTGGGGCAGTCCTGGCCCACTCGGCCCCAGTTCCTCTGGCTTCCTTTTTTTTTTTTTTTTTTTTTTTTTCCTTTTTGAGACCAGCCGCACCGCGCTCAGCCAGTGAGCACTGTGAGTGCACCGGTCATCCCTATATAGGATCCGAACCCGCGGTGGGAGTGCTGCTGCGCTCCCAGCACCGCACTCTCCCGAGTGCGCTACGGGCTTGGCCCCCTCTGGCTTCCTTTTGATTCGTCCAACCCTCCCCGCTCCCTGCTGCATTCTCCCACCTCCCCTTTCAGCATCTTAATAACTTCCCTGTCTATTATCCAGCAACCACAGCAGTGTGGGGAGGAAGAACAAGGACACTGTGGACAAATCCCAGTTTTCCCACTTACCAACTCTGTGACCTTAGGTGAGCTCCTCACACCCTTTGAACCCCAGGCTCAGCATACATACAGCCGAGATGACAATCCCTACCTCACCTGGTCTTTGTGAAGGTTAGAGCTGCTCTGGAAGCACCAAGCCCAGCACTGTCAGTGCCCAGTGTGGCAGCAAATAAAACGCAAGCTCTTCGAGGACAGTGGGGAATGAGTCCTTGTTCCCATTATAGATATGAGGCAAATAAGGCCGAATTAGTCACAAGGATGGTTACCAGTATATCTGAGGAGCTGCCCAGCATCAGCCACTTTGCTAGTGCTTCAGGTGAAGTATCATTCAGAATACAGTAGGAGGTAGGTACTACAGATGAGGAAACTGAGGCTCAGAGAACTGGGGCCCTTATTCAGGATCTCCAGCTTACTGGCCATCTGACTCCAGGGTTCATGCCCTTAACCACTGACCCACACCCAGGGCTGGAAGGGAGTTGTGGTTGTGGTCTGTGCAAGGTCCAATGGGACTAGTGCCTGTACCCCACACGCCTGGGGCTCACCTGGGGCCATCTCGCTGCCAAAGATAAGGGCCTGTGCCCGAGAGGTGGTGAGGCAATGGCACAGGGCATCCCGCCGGAGGTTGGTGTTGATGAGTGCCGCCTCCACACCCAGCTTGGCCATGCCCAGCCACAGGCCCACGAACTCGTTGCGGTTCTCCATGAAGATGGCAGCCACATCGCCTGAGGCCAGGCCCCGGGCCTGCAGGAAGTTGGCCACGCTGTTCGAGTAGTCATCCAGCTGGCGGAAGGTCCAATGGGTGTCTGTACCCTCGAAGATCAGGGCTGTCTTGTCGGGGTGGCGCTGTACCGTAGAGGCAAACAAAATGGGCACTGTCCGCTTTTCCCGCAGGTACCGTCGTACCTTTGACTTCACCTTCAGGAGCACCAGGCCGCCGCTGTATGGGAGCAAACAAGGGAGCTGTGACTGTGGCGCTGGGAGGGTGGTGTCCTGATCCCCGTGCCCCGGGTGCTGCCCCACTGGCTGAAGCCTCATGAGCCAGAACTCTTAGCACACCCATTTCCCAGCTCCTCCTGAGTGCTTGGCACTATAACATGCACCATCTCACTGATGCCTCACAGTAACACTAAGAGACTGTAGGATTATTCCCTCCTCTTAAGGAGGAGGAAGCCGAGGCTCTCCAGGTGTCACAGCTTGCCCAGGACTTCTCTGGTGGAATGTGGCTGAGCTGTGAACACCAGGCCTCTCTGACTCCAGAATTCAACTTCTACTATGCTCTAAGCCTGCTGCTCTGGCAGAGCCTTCCAGGGCTCCAGAGCCCCAAAGTTCAAACTCCTCATCTGGAGACTCCCACAGCCTATATGTACCTCCCCCACCACCATCACCACAGCAAATAAAAGATGAGTCTGCTAATGAGTCTAGCCCTTCTCCCTGTGAGCCCAGCGGGGCTCTGTCTTGTTCATCACCTTGTCTACAGAGTAGACATCCAGAAAGTGTTTGTGGAATCACTTGGCAACATCCCCTTTCCTGCCTCAGCCTGCCACGTTCTGACCCCTTGAACTCTGCAAGCTCTCCAGTCTCAATACCTTTGCTGGTGCTGCGCGCTGGTGGGACTCCCCTCCTCCCACCACCTTCAAGGGACCTCTCAAGTACAACTCCTTTTCCTCCAGAGGCCTCTCCATTCCCCAAGCCCCACCTCTCCTAGCTCCCTGCTCCTGTAGCTCTCTGCTGCTGCCACCCTTCCTGCAATGCCACTGGATACTTTCTTTTGTCATCAACCCAGACTGGCAAATGCTGAACTGCCTGTGCTGGGTGTGGGTCACTGTGCTGGACGCCAGGACAGTAGTGAGCAAGACTCTCAGGGTCTCTGCCCACACGACAGCACCAGTTTAGGGATTTACTGTGTGCCCTTATCATCTTCCTGAGCAGTCAGAGCTTGGTAGACTGGCTCTGCCTTTTTGCTCTCGGTGGCCCAGAGCTCACCAAGCACCGGCACAGAACAGGAGCAGGAATTCCTGGTATAGGGTGTCCCTATGGATCATACCTGGCTTTCTCTGGGGAGTCAGTTCTCCCAGGCATCTGACGTGGGGCCCTGCTCTAGAACTCAGTGCCCCTTGTGATGTCTTAGACTCATGCCAACCTGAGGACAGGGCCTTTCCCACTGGGTTCCTCTTCACCCTCTCATAAACTACAGATTGTCCTCAGGGTCCCTTGCAGATGTCTCCTCAGCACACCTACTGTTCGATGTATGTCCCAGGCTCCCAAACCTGCCCCAGGCCAAAGAGCCTCAAGTTAGAGAAATTCCCTGGGGGAAGACTTTGACCTTTGAGATACCAGGAAGGTACCAGGTACTATTGCCAGGGGAAGGGTATGAAGCAGAAGCTGCTTTTTGGGGGCCCAGGTACCCTGTGCTAGTAGAAACCATGGGTCTGGTTTGAGGACATTTAGATTAGGAGTCCAGCATGGTGTGAGAGACCCCAGGAAGGGCTGGACCAGGTACTCACAAGACATCACGCCTGACGGTCTTGATGAAGACCCGGATGAAGCGCCAGCCGCCAGAGCCCAAATAGAGGAGCAGCAAGGAGAACCCCACCTGGGTCCAGGGCAGTTTCAGCACCAGCTTGGAGAAGAGCAGCACCCCCACCACAGAGGCCCCAAGTAGCATCATGGCCTGCGGGCACAGGGTGGTCAGTGGACTTAAACAGTCATGCTCCCCGGCCCTCTCACTCCTGGCTCAGGCAGTCAGGCCACTGTGATCCCAAAGGGTCAACCTGTGGCGAGGCTTTGCCATACTGAGTGGGGTGGCCGACGACAGGGTCCCTTTCCAGGCTTGGATCTGTGGCTGGCTGGAAGACCCAGGCTAGAGACACAGGACTAAAGATAAGGAGTTCCAGGCATGAGAAGCAGGAGGTTGGTTCTAGCTTCGTCATTCCATCTCTACCCACCACTCTCCAAGTGACGATGGATAAGTCCCTCTCCCATTTTAGGCCTTAGTCTCCCCCTCTGTGCAACAGGTACAGTGAGACTTGTTTTCAGAGTCCTTTCCAGCCAAAACAGGGCAGTCTACTCCCCTGACATCCAGGGTCCCTACCCAAGATGGCCTAGTGGTGAGTACTGACTTAAGTGCCTCTGGCTTGACTCCCCACCCAGAGATCCAAGGAGATTCTGTGGATGACCAGGTCAAGTCACAGCAGCCAAAGGGGCAGCTTCCTGGGAAGGGAGCCCTGCTCAGTCCTCTGCCCATAGGCTCAGGCAGAGTCATGCCTCTGCTGGTCGATAGAGGGAGACGGAGCAAATGGGTTCGAGCTGGAGGTGCCTGAGAGGTGACCGCTCAGGGGGTAAAGGTGATTGAGGGAGAACAGGGCCTTGAAGGCACCCCTCCACCCATACACCCACACACCCGTATATACACACAGCAAGCCACTCAGATGAATCTTTCGTGACTGGGGCTTAGGGAGATGGGAGCGGCTGACTGTGCCGCAGGGGCTGGGCTGAGATTAGGACTCCTCGGTTCTATTCCTGGCTCTTTGCGGACATACTCAAGGGGACAGCTGGTGGGACTCGAGTTTTTCTTCCGGTTTTCTAATTATTGGGAGGAGCTGAAGGTCATGGCTGTGAAGTAGTCTCAGAGCCTCCAAGCCAAGATGAGGACATGGTCTGGACCACGGGGAGCCCTTACAGATCACCTCTCCCGCCTCCTCACGAAAACCAAGAGCTGGGGCCAGGAGGACTGACCCAGCGCCCCCAACCTCAATACCAGGGTCTTCAAGGTCCTCAGACCTCTGGTCTCCCAGAGCCCGCCAGAGCAGAGGGCAGGGGCCCGTCCAGGAAGGATGCGGGATGGGGCGGGGAGAGGAGGGGCTACCCAGTTCCCTCTGGCCCCCGTCCCGGGTTCTGCGTACCGCCCTCGCTCTTGGACAGCCAGGAACAGAGCTTCCGGCAGGGAGACCGAGCGGCAGGGCGCGCCCCCCACCCCAGCCGGCAATGCCATCTTCCTCACACTTGACTCGGCATGTTAACCCGCCCGGGGACCCACCGACCAGCCTGTGCTCACCCGGCGTCGGTCCCGCCGCGCGACGCCCCGTCCAGATGCGGCCCGGTTGCGACAGCGGAGTGGGGAGCGCGGCGGGCATCAGCCGTCCCTGGACGCGCAGAGCCGGGTCTCAGCAGCGCTTGGCCGGCTCCGAGCCCTGCACGGCCCGGTCGCCCGGCCAGCCCCA
>NW_007726191.1:65126-176539 GCF_000696425.1 Galeopterus variegatus | reverse complement strand
AGCCCCCAGCACCCGACACCGCCCGGCCCCAGGCCGCCCTGCGCGCGCGACGGTCTCGGGCGGCGCCGCCGTGCAGCACGCTGGGAGTTGTAGTCCGTGCCGCGCGGCCCCGGAGGAGACTGGTGGGCTCTGCCTGGGCCCTCCCTTCCCCCGGGCGTCCGGACGTGGGGGAGAGCACCCCCATCTGCACCGTCAGCCGAGAATCCGGAGCTCGCGCCCACGCCGGGAAGAGTTTAACAAAGGCCCAGCGCCACGCCTAGAAGAGCGCTAAAAGGGCGGTTTCAGGCAGCGAGGTGAGCTGGGAGGCAGGTCCCATTAGCCGGCTCTGTGGCGCAATGGATAGCGCATTGGACTTCTAGCCGAGCCTGGTGTGGTCATTCAAAGGTTGTGGGTTCGAGTCCCACTAGAGTCGAGTTTTGACAGCTCCCTCCCTCACTTCCCATTGGGATATTTTACGGCCTCCAGTACCTTTATAAGGTTCAGAACGAAGAACCGCAGCTCCTGCAGACCTGAAGCTGTTGCATCCAGCAGGCTTGACATCTCTGCACCCCACCCTGCTTCTCTACAGCAATAAACTTAAACTTGGCGTCTGGGTTACTACGTAGAAATCTTTCTCATCCATGGTATCTTGTAAGCAGCCCAGCACATCTGTTGGTACAAAGGGCACGGATTTGGAGGCCCTTAGTTAACTTCCTCCTCTGATCACTCTGAACCTTGCTGTAAATCAGTCAACCTATAAACCTATGGCCTTATTTGTCATGCCACCTGGCGAGCCAGAGGCAATCGGCCAGATTCCCAGCCCCTTGGGGGCTCTGGGCCTCTGAAAGCTTGGTTCCTTGATAACCAAACATGTTGGGCATCCACAGTTGCCGCTGCTCCTTAAATAGATCTCTTAATCCCTTAGTCCAGTAGAAATCTTTAAAAGGGGGGAAGGGCAGTTTTCAGGGTCTATTTATAGGTTTTAAAGATGAAATTTTATTCAGATCCCGGAACCAGCCAGCCACCAAAAAATAATAAAAATAAAAAAATAAAGATGAAATTTTAGCCTGATAAGGATTTGGACCTATATCTTCTGGAGTATGGAGTGCCTCCTTTTGTGAAACCTGGGCAAATTCAATTAACACCTCCTCCATGGGTATCACATTCAGGGGGCAATAGTGCAGTGGTTATGGGCATGGGCATTGGCATTCAATAGACTTGGGTTCAACTTCTCGTTGACAGTTCCAAGTCTCAGTTTCTTATATATAAAAATCGGGACACACTCATAGTGCTTACCTCATAGGGTTGGTATGGAGATTCATAGGGAGCATTTGAAGTAGTGCTTGACATATTTATTATTGTAGCTTATAGGCTCATTGAGCACAAAGCACATACAAGATCAGAATCTAGACATGAAGATTATGTCTGATTGTGTCCACAGGGCTAATAGAAGCTCAATAAATGTTTGTTGAATGAATGAAAGGGAGAGTGAATTGCAGGATCTGACTTCATCCACACCAGGATCCATAGGTATAAACATGATTATTTCCACATCGACTGCTGAAGTTGTATGCAAAATGGGCCAGGTGAGAGTTTGGGGGAGGGTGCTGGTGACCAGCCATCTGCTCTCTTCCACCCAGGCTTGTTACACTGGTGAGCCAAGGCAGTAACCCACCAGACACTGGGCCAGGCCTGGGGGAGAAGCAAAAGGACATAGAGGGAACAAAACAGTCTGCCTTCAACTTACTTACTGTCTAGCTGGACAGAGAGGGCGGAAGGAGATGAGACTAGAATAGGTTGTCCCTCACCAAGTGCTCATGTACTTCTGGCGTAACACTCACTGCACAGAATTGTGATTATTTATTTAACCGTTTTAGCTTTCTAGTCAGAAACAGCTGGGGTGCACTCTCAGGCCCGCTGTAAGACTTTGAGCAAGTCACCTCTCCCCATGGAGCCTCGGTGTCCTCACCTGCTGAATGGCAATACAGTCATCAACGGCACCTGCCTTCTGGGACTGAGCAAGGATTCAGGGAGGTGATGCACATCAAGCTATCAGCTCAGGGCTGGCACAAGAAAGGCCCTCAGCTGGCATAACTGCTCAACTCCAGGAGGGCAGGGATGGAGCTGTCTTGATCATTGCTGAACCTCCAGCATCTGCCTTCAGCAAAGGCTCAGAAGATATCAGTGAAATGATTGAAGACTAGTGGGCTTGTGCATTACATTAGGATACATGGGGAGGGGAGGGCCATATGGTGATAAAAGTGATTGGAAAGGCCTTTGTCTGCCAAACTGAGGAGTTTATCCCAGGGCAACCATCAAGGGGGTTCTCATCAGGAGAACCATCAAGGGTCTCTAAGAAGGGCAGGGGCTGAGTACTGTTGTTTGTGGGACAGGCCTAGCTTAGGCTGATTTCACAGTGGGATCCCTGCCACTGACCTGTCCCCCATCTCCACTGCATTAGGAAATGAGTGTCAGTGCTGAAATCTCCAGACTTACTAGAAGCTGGCATTTGGACACACATGAAAGAGTTTAGGCACCCCAGGGCACTAAAGTGGTTTGGCCACTGTCACAGAGTAGGTGTCTACCCTGTAGATATGCCAGTTCCAGTTGGCATTAGAACCTCTGAGCTCTAGAAGTCCTCCCACTCTGGGCATGTGCATCACCTCCCTCAATCCTTGCTCAGTCCCAGAAGGCAGGAGCCATGATGACTGTATTGCCACATATAATACATGGCTTGACTCTGTACATGGTGACTTCAGAGGCCTTGAAAGGCCTTCCTGGCAAATAACACCTTCCATTTCCTAAGTGCTTATGGTGTACTAATAAAGCACTAACTATGCATCATTTTACTAAGCCTCACAACGGCCCTGCTCTGAAGTAGGTATACTATGTCCCCATTTTACAGATGAGAAAACAGGCTGAAAGGGGTGATGTGACTACTGCAAGTGCACAAAGCTGGTCAGTGGCAGGGCCAGGTCTGTCTGCCTTCAGAGCCCGGGCCCTCAAACACTGTTCTGAGGTCAGCTATATATGGTTTTTATCAAGCAAAGGGAAAGGGGGCTTTCTCTTGGCTATTAGGAGAGAACTCAAGACCTGGCTGTCCCACACTGGGATCTACCACAGCTCAGCTGTGATCCTAGGAGACTCATTGAACCCAAGACCCGGGGTCTTCATCATAAGGTGAGGCTACCATTGGGGACCGAATGAAATCTCACATGTAGGGTGTTCAGCACAGGGTTTGGTATCCATTTCTTCAACAATGAAATACCAAACCCCTATTATGTGTCAAGCACTGTTCACAACAGGAAAGGAAAAGGGCAAGGTACCTGCCCTCCTGGGGCAGACACGGAACTCATAAGTAATGAAATAACATCATTTCAGAGTTGGTAAGGGCTCAAAAGAAAATAAGGTGGGACTGGCTAGTTAGCTCAACTGGAGTGCAGCCTCATAACCCTAAGGTCACAGGCTGAGATCCCTATACTGGCCAGCTGAAAAAAAAAAAGAAGGTGATGGCATGGAGTGAGGGGTGAGGGACTGCTTCAGATGGTGTGGTCAGGGAAGGCCTCTTGAAGGAAGTGACATTGAAGCAGAGATGTGAATGACAAGGAGCTGACCATGTAATGATCTGGGGACAGAATGCTGTTGCCAAATGCAGGAAGAAGCCTGGTATATTCAGAAGGCAGGATGGATGGATGGTTAGTTCGGTTGGTCAGAGTGTGGTATAATACCAAGGTAAAGGTAGCTGTCAGAAAAAAAGCAGGATGAAGGCAAGTTTAGTGTATTGAGATAGGAGAATGTAAGTCTCTAGGCAGAAGTCGGCAGGGCATCACAGGCTTTGGTAAGAACTCAGTAAGTGGTAACTATTGCCAGTATAATTTTTCTTCAATTGTGACACAAATGCCACTCTATGAGCAGGAGACAAGACCCTATTCCCAGCTAATCCTCATGCCCAGTACCCATCCCACAAGTGCTGTAAAGGCCCAGGGTCATCTAGGCACCAACAGGCTGGAGCAGGTGAGCTACCCAGCTGGGCACCTGAGTCTGACCTCCCCTTGCTGCCTGGCACCATTGACTTACTGAGCTGTGGTGGGGATGCGTGGGATCCCGGGAAGATGTGGAAACAGCTGGCAGGTCTGGAAAGGTGGCCTAGAGTACAGATTGATGAGGTACAGGGAACTGACCCCCATTGTCTCCCCTTTCTGCAGAAATTCAAGGAGCTCAGGATGGAGATTCCCTCTCGAAAAGCCCATGGTTCCGAGGTGGGCCTTCAGCCTCCCAAACCTTCCCTCTGCCCCTGGAATCCCTGAACTGGATGTGGTGGGCATAGGGAAGGCTGGGGCCCTGGTGTGGCAGGTCTGGGCAGGTCATCATAGGGCTTTCTGGGCAGGTCTTTGGACAACCCCCGGTTCCAGCCCCAGCTGTTTCTATTGCCTCATTAGTAAAACACAAGCAAGAGTACCACCTCTCTCCTTGGGTGGTGGCCTTGAGGTGTCAATGCAATAATGCTTCTCACGTGCTTGGCATTGCCTGGCACATAGTATGGTTGTAAATGAACTGTAGCCATAATTATAGATAGGGAAACTGAGGCATAGGAAAACCAACCAGGAGGACTGCAGCCCATGTTCTACTCAAGGCAATTCCTTGCTTACCTCTGGCTTCAATTAACCTATCCACACAATGAGGAGTTGGCCCTGAAAAACTTAAAGGCTCTGCCATCTTGGGAGTTTTTCTGGTTCTAAATCCCAAGACAAAGGGCCAACCCGTGGCTCACTTGGGAGAGTGCGGTGCTGATAACACCAAGGTCACGGGTTCAGATCCCTACATAGGGATGGCTGGTTAGCTCACTTGGGAGAGCGTGGTGTTGACAACACCAAGTCAAGGGTTAAGATCCCCTTACCGGTCATCTTCTTAATAAATAAATAAACCCCAAGACAGGGCCATCCATTCTTCCAATGATACTTTTCATCTTGCCTGTCCCCACTCCTTGGCGCTGACCCAAGCAAAATGCCTGTTTGCCACTCCAAAATGAACTGCAGTCTTGCACCTTTTCATACAGTAAGGACAAAACAGCTCCTGCTTCTCAGGCCCTTTCTCGGAAGCCCTTCTTCTGAGCATCACCTCGGTAACCCTAGGAGGTGGGTGCTGTTATTATTCCCCTTTCATTGATGATAAAACTAGGGCTGAGAAAGGGGAAGGGACTTACCTTAAGTACACTGCGAGAAAATGATGGAGGAGCTGGGAATTTGAATCCCAGTCTGCCCAACTTCAGGCCAGAGGAGAAGGGATAGGCAGCTGCAGCTCAGGCTGGGTGGGGAATTTCTGCCCTCAGCGCTGGAAGACCCAAAGCTGCCGGAGTCATGGGTAGCACTGGGCCAAGGAGGACAAGCAGATACTTGACCTTATGGGAACTTTTATTCAGACAGCGGGCTTGTCTCCCCCTCCATGTCCCTCTTCTCAGGCCTTTGGAATTGGGTGCAGCCCTCATTCCTGTGAGGACACCCAATCTGACCCCCAGAAAACCCTGACTGGTAGGGGGAATCCAGAACAGCGGTTGCAGACCTGAGACTTCCCAGCACAAGCCCAGACCACTGATCCCTTGTTCACATGTTGTTGTCTTTGGGCAGCTCCATCCTGGGCTGGGTCTCAAGGCCACTTGGCAGTGGTTATGACAAATTATGATAACAAAGTCCTGGGGTCAATGTTCAAAGAAAAGGAACAAAGATAGCAGTGCAGCAACCCTCTGGTCTCGGGAGAAGCAGAGGGTGGGGGAGGCAGGCCTAGCCCTCTTGGCTCAGCAGCACACGGCCTAGGCCAGGCCCTGGACATGAATAGGGGGCACCGTGATGCCCAGCTCCTCCCGCAGAGCCCTCAGGGGCTGCTCCCAGCGCCGCTCGTAGTACAGGTTGAGGACACATGGGGCTTGGCGCCCGTTCTGAACTGCCCATGGGATCAGCTCTGAGACCAGCACGTGCAGGCTCCTGTGGGCAGCAGAGGATAAGAAAACACAGGTCCCCAAAGGCCAGGCACTCTATGGGCTCAGCAGTTGCAATATGTTTTCTCAGTTAATCCTCACACAGACCTAAGATGGAGGTAGTTATTATCCCCACTGTTCAGATGAGAGAACAGAAGCTCAGTGAGGTAAAATTTCATGCTCAAAGCCATTTCTCTTGAAAGTGCCAAAGCCCAGATGTAAACCAAGGGCTACCTAACTCTAGAAACTAATGCTAACTTGCTTTCCCACTGACTGCAATCATTCTGAACCAGCACAGAGGGTCCCTAGGGTCCTGTGAACCATCCAGGCTTTATTCATTGCCCTAGAGACACCTGCCACAGGCCACTGTCACCTTTCTGCTCCATTCTTTCTATGCTTGCTTCCTGGAGAGCCATCTGGGGCTACTCAGGGGCCTGCTTGCCCTTCCTGTTTCCTGGAGCCCTGACTCCTCTGAGATCTCTCCTGATCCCCTACCACTTGAAAACTTACTGAACACTGAGTCGGATCGGTCCAAATAGTGCACCCAGGATGCACATGGGCAGGCCCGTCTGGACAGCCTCAAACCATTTCACCACGATCTCCCCTGAGGGGATGAGAAATGGAGTGGGAGGTGAACAAGTGCCAGAGGGAGAGGCCAGTAGTGCTCACCGTAGGGCACAGAAGGCCATCTGGTCCTCTCTAATCTCTACCAGGGGTCAGCTGGGCCCTGGGACACTCAGATTGAGGTGGAGGAGAGGGTCCAGGAGCGAGCAGAGGAAATAAGAGCTGGAAAGAAAGCTTGGGGGAAGAATACAGAGGACCCCAAGAGCCAGTCTGACAAGTCCAGGATGGTTCCGACAGGCCTTAGGGAGTTGCTGAAGGATTCAGAGCAGGGAGGCACCTAAAGGCCAGAATGAGGCAGGGAGCCCTGGTGTTTGGACACTGCTACATCAGTGTAAAATCCATAAAGGAGCAGTGGGGATGGAGAAGAGGAGAGGTGTGGTAGAGATGCTCTCAGGGTGTTCAGGTACAGCAGAAAATGAGGCATCGAGCCCACTGATGGGTGGCTGGCATGCCCCACCCATCCCCTACTCTGGAGGCATCTGGCTTGGTGGCACTCACCCAGGATGTTGGTGGGCATCCCCAGCAGGGTGTGGAGCATGTCGTGTACCTCCCGGTACCGCTGGATCACGTACGCTAGCTCCTCATCGTCCACAAAGCGGGTGGGCACTCGGGTGTCTGGAGAGACCCTCTGACAACCATGAGCCTCCCCTAGACCCCTCCCCAACAGTTCCCAGGGCCCAACTTGCCAGCCTCTCTTTGACTCTGTTAACCACTCCCAAACCCATACCTCACCAGAAAACCCTGGGGACTTTGTTTCTGTTCACGTCTGCCAACAGGAGAGGCCCAAGCAGGGAATACATGGGATTGGCAGCCCCCCTTGGTTTACCCCAACTCACACATGTATGTAGCCTGTTGGAACCTATGGCGAAGAAGAAGCCCCTAGTGGGGAGGGGGAATGGGGAGTTATTTAATAGGTACAGAGTTTCAATTTTGCAAGGTGAAAAAGTTCTGGAGATTGGTTGTACAACAATGTGAATGTAATTAACACTATTAAACTGTACACTTAAAATGATTAAGATGGTAAATTGCATGTTATGTGCTTTTTTTTTTTTTGGCAGCTGTCATGCAGGGATCCAAACCCACAACCTTGCTATTCTAACACTGCATTCTCACCAACTGAGCTAACCGGCCAGCCCTCCCCTGCCCTTTTTTAACAATTAAAAATAAATAAATAAATAATAAAAAAAGAGGGCTGGCCGGTTAGCTCAGTTGGTTAGTGTGTGGTGCTGATAACACCAAGGTCCAGAGTTCAATCCCTTTACTGGCTAGCCACCAAAACAAAACAAAACAAAAATAAAGTTAAAAAAAGAAGGCTTAAGGCTCCTGATCCTTAGCACCAGCTGCTTCCAGCCTGTGGTGCTTTCTCCCACCACCCCCATCTTTACCTTGACAATTCCTACTTATCTTTCATGACCTGATTTATGTGTTCCTCACCCCTAACCCCCGCCCCGTAGGGAGGTTGTTCCTAACTTTCAGACTGATCGGGTCCAAGTTATGGTCTCTTGAAGCATGCTGCACCTCTTTGTGGCACTTGAAAGGACTGCACCTTGATGTTTACTGCATGTGACTGTTAATGTCTCCTAGACCTGCACTGTCCAGTATGGCAGCCACTCACCACATGTAGCCATTAAGCTTGGAAATGTGACAAGTTCCAATTGAGATGTGCTGTACGTGGAAAATACACACAGGATTTCAAAGATTTAGTATGAAAAAAAGAATGTGAAATCTCAATAATTTAAAAATATTGGTTACTTGTTGAAATGGTAATTTTTAGATATATTAGGCTAAACAAAATGTATTATAAAAATTAACTCCAGGCTGGCCGGTTAGCTCAGTTGGTTGGAGCGTGGTGCTGATAACAGCAAGGTCCAGGGTTCCATCCCTGTACTGGCCAGCTGTCAAAAAAAAAAAAAAGAAAAATCACTTGTTTTGTTTTGCTTTTATTAAAAAGGCCAGTAGAAAATCTTAAATTCCCCATGTGGCTCGCATTCTGTTTCTGTGAACAGTATTGTGGCAAACTTCCGGCGCACCAGTGCAGAGCTGGCATTGTTTTGCTCACTATTGTATCCCCAGTGCCTAGTCCGAGGCCCAGATAAACAAACAGCTCTTGAATGCACAAGTAAAAGGCCTGCCCTGGGTACTTTTCTTTTTTTATTTTTATTTATTTATTATTATTATTATTATTATTATTATTATTTTTTTTTTTTAAAGATGACCGGTAAGGGGATCTTAACCCTTGACTTGGTGTCGTCAGCACCATGCTCACCCAGTGAGCGAACCGGCCATCCCTATATAGGGATCTGAACCCGCGACCTTGGTGTTATCAGCACCGCACTCTCCCGAGTGAGCCACGGGCCGGCCCTATTATTATTTTTTTTAGAAGATGACCAGTAAGGGGATTTTAACCCTTGGCTTGGTGTTGTCAGCACCATGCTCACCCAGTGAGCGAACCGGCCATCCCTATATAGGGATCTGAACCCGCGACCTTGGTGTTATCAGCACCGCACTCTCCTGAGTGAGCCACAGGCCGGCCCTGCCCTGAGTACTTTTCTGACCCCAGGCAGGATGTCCACTATCCTCTGACCAACCTACCCACTGCCTCTCTGACTCTTTAGCAGCACCCATACAGAGTGGGAAGAGGCTGGTGTTCCTATTCCAAAAGCATGGCCTTAGTCTGTCCAGAGGCCCAGGGATTTAATGTCTTCATTGCTTTGGGGATGTTGGCTTGGGGCCACAGTGGATCTGCCTCTGTGGCCTCACTGGCTCTCAGAATTTAATTTCCTTGGCAGTTCTACTTGCTGTGGAAAGCTGAAGGTGATCATAGCCATAGCAGCTACTTTTTTTGGAGTACCTACTAGGTGCCAGCATGGTACAATGTCCTTGCATGTATTATCGTACTTCTTTCTCTTTGGCTGGCTGCTATAGGGATCAGAACCCTTGACCTTGATATTACAATAACAGGCTCTAACAAACTGAGCTAACCGGCCAGCCCTTATTATATTTTATCCTAAAAACGATCTTTATTTTTTTTTCTCACATCAATCTAGGAGGTAGATACCATTATTAGACTTAAATATAGATAAGAACAGCAAGGCTCAGAAAGGTACAGTAATTTGCCAAAGATCCACAGCTACTAAAGTGGCTGAGTCATGATTTGAAACAAAGTCTGCAGGATCCCAAAGCCAGTAGCCTTAACATCCATTATCAATAAGTTGTATAGTACCCTGAAATATAAACTTTGTTTTGTTTTTGTGGTTGGCTGATACGTGGAAACATAAATATTAGTTCCCCTTACTTCAGATGAGGATTCTGAGGCTCAGAGAGGTTGAAGGATTTGTCCAGGGTGATAAAGCTGGGAAGAGAGGCAGGATTCTAACTCAGGCCCCTCTTAATTCCAGAGCCCATGCCTGTAATCTTCATGCCACATGATGATCACTTCCTTACCAATGCCAGCCTCAGCCTTGACTCTTTATCTCTGGTGGCCTCACCTTGACTCTTTATCTCTGGTGGGACAAAGGTACTCCTTTAAACTCTGTGGACTGCTAATTTCCTTGTTCTAGAAGTGTCACAATCTCCAGGGCTGTTACCACAACTAGGATTGTGGCTGGGCAAAGTGCCCAGGGTGGCCCATCCCTTTACCCCCTCCCCTCCACAGCAACATGACTAAAGGCTCTGGGGAAATTCAGAAGGCTGTTCCTCCCTGGGTGGCACTTGGGGCAGGTCCCTTGGCAGGCTTCCCATTGATGAAATAACTTGAATCCTGGTGAAATCTGAGGGAAATGGTATAATACAGGGCAGATGATTGCCCTGACAAGCCAACAGTGTCGGGAGAGTGTAAGGAACAGATTGTAGTCTCAGGGACAATAACCTTCTACAGCAGTGGTTTTCAACTTCCCACCAGGGGACATTTGCAATGTCTGGAGACATTTGTGGGATTGTTGGGGGGTGCTACTGGCATCTAGTGGGTAGTGGCCAGGGATGCTGCTAAATATCCTACAATGCGCAGGACAGTCCCCCACAACAAAGACTTATCCAGCCCCAAACATCAATAGTGCAAAGGTTAAGAAACTCTGGGCCGGCCTGTGGCTCACTTGGTAGAGTGCGGTGCTGATAACACCAAGGCCACGGGTTCGGATCCCATATAGGGATGGCCGGTTCACTCACTGGCTGAGCGTGGTGCTGACAACACCAAGTCGAGGGTTAAGATCCCCTTACCGGTCATTTTTTTAAAAAAAAAAAAAAAAAAAAAAAAAAAAGGTTAAGAAACTCTATTCTAGAGCAATCTTAGGTCAGTCCTTTACCTCCTCCAGCCTAGCTGGCTCCTGCAGCAGGGGTGGATAGCCACCTGGCAGAGGTGCTATGATGGACTGTGTATGTGTTGGAAGGAACAGGGTTGGGGCAGGGACAGGAAAGGTGGGCCACCTGGATCCTAAGGTCTTTTTATAAACCAGGTCATGTTGTCATCCTGCTCAAAACCTTCCAATGTCTTCCTATTACTCCTATTACAAAACAGACTCCTCAGGACTGGCCAGTTAGCTCTGTTGATTAAAGTCCAGCCTTATAATACCAAGGTTATGGGTTGAGTCCCCAAACCCACCAGCCACCAGAAAAAAAAAAAAGACTCGTTCGGGTGGTCTGCAGAGCCTGGCCCTGGCGGACCTCCCAGCCCACTTGCTACGTGGCCCCACTCACTCCTTGTGGCCACACTGGTTGATTTTCCTTTTCTTGAACACACAGAGCTTTTGCACCTACTATTCCCTCTGTCTGGAATGCTCTTCCCCAGCACTCCACAGGGCTGCCTCCTCCTCATCCTGCAAGTCTCCTTGGAGGGTCCACCCCAACCACCCTATCAGAAGTGGTTGTGCCCTCTCCCCACCAAAGCTGTCCTCTATCCCACTAACTTGTTTTCTTCATAGGACCCATCTGCTAGGACATAAGCTCCATAAAGGCAGGCTTTTTACTTGTTTTGTGCACTGTGTCCCAGTCACTGAGAACAGTGCCTGGTACATTCTAAGTACTCAGTAAATATTTTACCTGAATTTTTATATGAAAATTTTTTTTTACTACTTTATGTCTACCTCTCCAACTAGAGTATAAACTCCGTGAGGGCAGGAACCTTGGCTGGCTAGTTCACCATTATATCCCCAGCACATGGGACAGTGGAGGACACATGGCAGATGCTGAATAAATGAACGAGTTCTTCACTGTTGGAAACACACCTTCCCCACCCCACCACTGCCTCTGTCCCCCTGCTTGGGGCTGGAGAGTGCCACACTAGTCATACCCTAGGAAAAGCAAATGTCCCTAGAATAGGGGACACAGTGCAGCAGTTAAAGCATGATCTGGAGTTGAATGTTGACTTCATTAATACTGGCTGTATGAAATTGGCAAGCTGCATAACTGCTCTGAGCCTCCGTTTCCTCATCTACTAAAAGAGGATAATAAGAGAATATACTTGACAGGGTTTGTGACAGGATTCAGCAAGATCACATATGAGCCTGGCACCTGGCATGCAGTAAGCGGTTAATAAACACTGACCAGTATTATAATTTGGAGCAATGTTCCCACCCCATATGCCTGTCTGATAAAAAATGACAAAGCCTTGGCATGAGACTGAAAAGTACTCCTGTCCATGGCAGCAGCTCAGGGTGTCACTCCTGTACCATTCCTCTGCCCTTCCTAGTGACTGGCAGATGCACAGAAGCTGGAAACTCACATTCACGTCCAGGAAACGGAGATACTCCCGGCCAAGGGAGCCTTCAGGCAGACTCTGGAGCTTGCCCAGGTCAAGGGTGGACAGAGAGATTCTGGGACGCTCCCTGAAAGGCAGAAGGCAGTACTTGGGTATTGGGAGGGTACCTGCAAAGGCAGGTAAAAGGCCGACTACTGCAAGCTTGAGGGAAGGGGTGCACAGAGCAGCACTGTGGCCACAAGCCTTAATGGAGCACCTACTAAAGGCCAGGCCAGTGTGAGGGACTGAAGAGACTACTACAAACCAAGGACATGATTCCTGCCTGCAGGATGTGATCAGAGTACTCACAAAAAGTACTGCAGGGGAAGGATACAGCTAGCACATATTATGGGAACTTAATGAAGGCACAGAGCTCTTTGGCTGGAACTGGGAGGAGGCCGCCACATTGCATAACCCAGAGGTCATCATAGTGCATACACATATATGTGAATGATACCCCTACAGTTGGGTGGTGCCCAGCTTGTGAAACTACCCATTGCCAGGGTAACAAGAAGGAACAGGACTGATACACTGTAACTCTAGAGAGGTCAGGATCCCTAGAGAATTCCCCCAATCCCCCACGCAGAGCTGGCACGTACTGTAGGATCTGGGCACCCTCTGGATCCCTCCTCATCTGGTCCCTGAGGATCTTCAGGGTTCGGTGTCCTGTGGTCTCCCCTAGAACTGCAACCATGTCTGAAAGGACAGAAAGGAGCACAAATGGGGAATGTGATCTTAGGTAAGTTCCCTGACCTGGTCTGAGCCTTAGCTTCCTATACAATAAGGACTCATGTTGTTCAATGCTTAGCAAATCACCTGGTCCACAGCAAGGGCTGAATATATCTACAGTTATCATTCCTAATTTTTTTTTTTTTTTAAGATGACCGGTAAGGGTATCTTAGCCCTTGACTTGGTGTTGTCAACATCACGCTCTCCCAAGTGAGCTAACCAGCCATCCCTATATAGGGATCCAAACCCGTGGCCTTGGTGTTATCAGCACCACACTGTCCTGAGTGAGCCACAGGCCGGCCCATCATTCCTAACGTTTTTAATCTACTGGGGTGGGATGGCTATGGTTAGCACAAAGCTCCAAAGAATTTATAAATCACTTCCCCATCCATTATCACAACAAAATACCATGTCTCCATTGACTGGTACAAGCACTGGTATCAGAGAGTGCCAGGTTTGAGCCAGACACAATCACAGTCTAGGTGACCTTGGGCAAATTGCTTCACATTTATAAACCTCAATGTCCTAATTTGTGAAGGGCAGATAACACCCTTTTTATAGGGTTAATGTGAGAAATCAAGAAAATTATGCAAATAAAACAGCACACTAAGCAGCCAAAATAAGTGTTCGATGAGCAGTTAGCGTTATTTTATTTGATTTTATTTTTGGCGGCTGGCCAGTACAAGGATCCGTGTTTTTATTAGTAGGAGTAATAGTACTTCCCAGAACTTAAAAATCCTAGGAGAGATGAGAAAAGCATTGTAGAATCCTAGAAGGTTCTAGTCACACATCCAGCAAACATTTACTGAGCATTTACTATGTGCGAGGCACTATCCAAAACGAAGCAGATACAGTGAAACAGGGCAGTCATGGTCCTTGACCTCATAAGGTTACTTTCTTATGGAATGTTATAATCTGATGAGTGCTTATAAATCATCGATTTAGTCCAGACGTTCTCAATATGGCTAGATGACAGAATCTCCAGGGAAGTAGTTGACAAAGGCAGACGTTCAGATTCCACGCCCCTTTCTCCCTCCCTCCTCCTGCCCTGCCGATTCGGATTCGGCGAGTTGAGGTGGGACCCAGGCATCTGCATTTCTAGAAACGTTCTGGTGATTGTGAGGTGCTGCCAGGTTTGGGTACCCGGACCTAGTCTATTCTCCGGTTACCCCATAGGAAACGGAGGCCTTGGCAGAGCTCGTGACCTGCCCAGGTTTCCAAGGCAAGGGTCCCCACGGGAGCGCCGAGTGCAGGTGGCCCTACCGTGGCGATAGGGGTTGTAGAGCGCCATGCCTGCAGAGCCGGCGGCCAGCAGTGCCTTCTGCAGCGGGGAGGTGGGGATATGGTCCGGGTACAGCAGGCCAGCGCCATGGCTCCGGGCCCGGAGGGGCACATCTGCGGGGCAAGAAAAAGGCCGAGATCAGAGGAGCCGCGCGCCCCAGTCCCCTTCCCGCCTGCGCCAGGGGCCCGGTGCCACTTGCCTGCAGCAGGCCCGGGGCGACCAGGCAGCCGACCGAGGGGGCGCAGGACCCGGCGCAGCAGCGTCGCCATGGCAGCGAGCGTCCGCGGGAGGATGGCGGGGCAAGACGACGCCCCAAATTTCTCTGGCGACGGAGCAGCGCCGGAGTCAAGTAACACTCACTCGGCTCCGACTGCGCTGTCTACGGACTTTTGAGAGGAAACATCGTCGCACGGACAGGAAGAGGTCCTATCGCCAAGCGCGAGAAGGAAACCCACGCGACCAGTACGAGGCCCTCCTCATTTCACCTCATCCCCGGAACCGGTCTCCCAAGGAAACGTATCCCGCCCTCTTTGAGGCTTAACACCGGACCCTCCTTTCTTCTCTGCTTCACGTTTCCCCCGAGGACAATTAGGTGCAAACCTCTTCCGGCTGCGGAAAGCGGAGGCGCCCGTTGTAAGGACAGCATTTGGCGGCGGGGCCGCAGGGCACTTCCGTCTAGAAACCAGGACTTCCGGAAGTCAGGGCCACAGGCTTCTGGCATGGGGTCTGCCGGCCTGGCGCGGCTGCATGGACTCTTCGCAGCCTATAAGCCCCCAGGGCTAAAGTGGATGCACCTGCGGGATACCGTGGAGCTGCAGCTTCTGAAGGGTGAGTGCTGCGAAACAGACCCACGATCCCGCTCCCGTTCTCCTGGGAGTCCATCTCCGTTACTGATCGTTCTTTCAGAATAACGTTATGTGTCTTTGTCGCCGGGGCAGAACGCTTTCGTAATCATCTGTTCTATACACTTCGTAACTCCTCACTTTCCCTTATTTTCAGGTGGGGAAACTGACTCAGTATCGTCTGTTGTCACACGGTTAATAACTAGTAGAGTCAGAATGTGAATCCAACTCTCTTTGTTTCCTATTTCTATTCTGTTTTCTACACGGTGGGCTTCTCGTCTGTCTTCTACATCGTACATCCCCGCCTCGTGTCCCCCAGGTGTTCCGACAGAATTGACAAGATATTCTTTACCTGTATGTGTTCAGGTCTCAATGCTGGGAGGCGTCCTTCCCCTGAACAGCGTGTTCGCTTCTTGCTCAGTCCCACGGAAGGCAGCGAAGAGAAGGCGCTGACCCTCGTAGCCACCAGTGTGCCCACCCTCACCAACCATCCTCTGGGTAAGCCAAATTTGAGCAGGATCCAGGGTGTCACTTCGCAGGAAATCCCTGAGTAGAATCAGCGCCCCAGTTCTCAGATTCCTGTCCCAGACCCTGAATGACCGTAGATGGGATGAAGTGTTAGAGCAGGGATTGGCAACTTTCCTGGAAAGGGCCAGATACTGAATATTTTAGGCTTTGCAGGCCATGTGGTTTCTGTTGCAATTGCTGAACTCTGCCATTGTAGTGCAAAACAGCTATAGACAGTACCTAAAGGAATGAGGCTGGTTGTGTTCCAATAAAACTTCATTTAGCAACACTGACTTTGTTTTTCTTTTTTGGCAGCCGGCTGGTATGGGGATCTGATTTCTTGACCTTGGTGTTATCAGCACCTTGATCTAACCAAGTGAGCTAACTGGCCAGCCCAGGAACACTGACATTTAAGTTTCATGTAATTTCTATGTATCATGAAGTATTATTCTCTTGATTTATTTTGAACCATTGAAAAATGGAAAAACCATTCTTAACTCATGACCCATTAAAAAAAAAAAACAGGCTTGAGGATTTGGCCTGTGGATTATAGTTTGTTGACCCTTTTACTATTCTGGGAGTCCAGGTGGGAACTGAAACCCTCAGGTAGAAGTCCTAAGGAGGGGGTTTGGGGTTTCTGGGAAAGAGTGAGTTTTTATTCAACAAAGCTGCCCAACAGTGGAACTGGTTCTGGTAAATTGCTCCCCATCACTAGATATGATTAAGACATGTGTCAACCAAGGGGTTTGACCAGAAACGTCTAGTCCCCCTTCTACAGGTGATATTCAGTGACTCCACAGTATAACAACAATACCAAGAAATGTATTGACACTTGCTCTATACTAGGCGTTGAATTTTCACCACAGTCCTATGAGATAGGTCCTACTCCCATTTCACAAATGAGGAAACTGAGGCTCAATGTTGACATTAACTAACATAGCCTAGATTCAGTAGTCTCTTAACTGGTACTCTTCTCCTAGATCCTCTTGATCTAGAGAAGTGTAAACACTTTGGTGAGAGTGGTGCTGGTAACACTGAGGTCATGGGTTCAGATCCCCATGCTGGCCAGCTGCCAAAAAAAACCCCGAAACCAAAAAAAAAAAGAAAGGAAATGCTTTGCACTTGGCATCATATTAAACTTTCCCCAAACTGTGATGTCATTGAATCTTCACCATAATGCTATGGGATAGGTCCTATTTCCAGTTCACAAATGAGGAAACTGAGGCTCAATGTTGACATTAATTAATGTAGCCTAGATTCAGTAGGTTCTTAACGTGTACTCTTTCCCCTAAATTCTCTTGATCTATACAAGTGTGAACACTTTGGTTGGAGCATGGTGCTGGTAACACCAAGGTCAAGGGTTCAAGTTCTCTTACTGACCAGCCGCCAAAAAAAAAAAAGTGTAAATATTTGTGGCTCATTCCTTATTCGTTCTTTCAATAGTCAGAAGTTATTTCTTGAGCAGCTAGTGAGTTCTGAACTCTGGGGGTAAAACTCAAGAGACATCCAGTTCCTGCCGTAGGGAGCTAACAGCCTCCATTTTCTCACTGGGATAGTGGCCAGGATTCTCCTTCAGCAGGAGCCTCGGGGAACTGAAGAAATGGTTCAGGGCCCCAGATTCCATGGTGGGGAAGCCTGAGAGTCTAAACTGATCCTAGTTGGGCCTCATTGTGGCTCAGTTCTAGGAATGAGGTCATCATGCAGCCCAAAGCCATTCTAGAGGCTAGATTTTAGCTGAAGAAATGAACCTTGTTTGTTTCTTTCCAGTACGTGGACCAGCATTCACCAGCCTAAAGGTTGGTGTGGGACACCGGCTGGATGCCCAGGCTTCTGGGGTGCTTGGTAGGTGATGTGGTAAGCCTGGGGGTGTACAACGATATGTGCCTGAGTAAGAATCAGGGAGTTCCCAGGTGCCTGGCCCACTTCTTATCTGACAGCCACTTCCTACCACTGCCCTCCTGCCCTGATTCCTGCCCAAGTCTCTGATTAGCTGGGGAGATGATTGGTGGAAGGGAGGGTGTCACAGGATAATAATCACAATTGCCCACCTTTATCAAATGATTCCTGCATGTGACATGTGGCTGGAGGCCTTTTGTGCACATTTATTCAGCACAACAGCTTTATTAGGTAGATACCATTTGATTTTAAGGATGAAGAAAGTAAGGCTTCATGGGCCGGCCCGGTGGCGCACTGCTACAGTGCGCCACTTGGGAGCGCGGCGGCGCTCCCACCGAGGGTTCGGATCCCACATACAGACCGGTTCCGCTCACTGGCTGAGCGAGGTGCGGGCGCAACACCGAGGGTTGCGATCCCGTTGCCGGTCCCGGGCCGGTACGGGCGCGACACTGAGGGTTGCGATCCGTTGCCGGACACGAAAAAAGACAAAAAGGAAAAAAAAAAAAAAAAGTAAGGCTTCAGGAGTTTAGGTGACTTGTCCTGGGTCACATGGCTAGTGAAAGCCCCTGGTCCAGAGAGGGAAAACCATTATTGTGTCATGGGGCAGCTAGGCACATGACTCTGGCTTTACTGACCAGGGTCTGGATGTTGCTGGAGCTAGACACACAAAGCCCTGAATCATGAGCCATCTGTGTCCGCAGAGTCAGGTGGTGGCTACATCCTCCAGCCTCAAAAATCACAATCCCCTTGTCTTGCTTTCTGGGGCTCAGGCAGGCAGATATGATCTCATAACCCCCTCCCTGTTCTCCCTCTCTCAGAGTGAATGGAGGGTCAGTCTCTCCTTTAGCCAGAGGGAGGAACAGAAGGGAAGAAAGGCAGGAAGTGGCCACAGTGGCCACCATTTATTGGGTCCTTCCTTTGTGCTGACTGCCTCCTGTGTACTGCCTCCCTTAATATGCACAACACTCACAGGGATCAGACAGTATTTTCAACCTCATTTTACTGAAGAGGGGCTTGAGGCCCAAAGATGTTATGGGTTATACTCAGAGCCATCCCAGATTTGAGTGTAGGTCTGTCTGACTGGGCCAATAATGTCTTACTTTTGGGAGTATCACAATACCCTGGGAAGGGGAGGGGGGAGAGGGAGGGGTGAAAAAGGGAAATTGGTAAAGGGATACGAAAATCAACTACATTGTATGTTGAAAAATTAAAATTAAGAAAAAGAAAAGAAAAAAATGAATCCCGCAGGGAGTTTGCTAAGAATCCCCAGCCCCCTCTCCACCATGAGCAGATGTAGTACATATGAGCGAGGCCCAGAAATCTGCATTTTAAAAAAATTTTTTGTTGAATCAGAATTCATTATACATATTTTTGAGGTTCAACATTGAGCTATGTTGATTAAATCAATATTACTAGCATATATGTTGTTACAAATCGTAATTATTCTTTGTCTTTTGTCTTTTTCCGTGTCTGGCAACGGATCGCAACCCTCAGTGTTGCCCCCGTACCGGACCGGGGACCGGCAACGGGATCGCAACCCTCGGCGTTGCTCCCGCGCCTCGCTCAGCCAGTGAGCGGGAACCGGTCTGTATGTGGGATCCGAACCCTCGGGCGGGAGCGCCGCTGCGCTTTCCAAGCGGCGCACTATCCAGTGCGCCACCGGGCTGGCCCTAAATCGTAATTATTCTTTATGCCACTTTTCTAATCTCTCCCCATCCCCCTCTCCCTCCCTGCTCTCTGTCTAATTACCCTAGATTTCTTCTCTCCTGAAAGAATAATAGTTACTCTGATGACTTGTTGCCTAGGTGATCTATCCAATGCTGAGAGGTATGATCAGGTCTCCCAATATTATCATAGAGCAGATGCTTCTTCTGTCACTCTGAAATGGGCTTTGTGGAGAGAGATATCCTCTTCTTTTCTTTATCTCTGCTGGTGACTCTCCTTGTGTCAATGCACTCCAGTAGCTGGTGGACCATCTGCATGGTGGTTGTGTCTAGCCGCTTTCGTGGCAGCCATGGTTATTGTGGTGGCTGAAGTGGGCCACCCACATGGAGGTGATGTTTTTGGCATGCTCCTTGGTGCTGGTGGGGAGTGTCTGGTCCCCGTTCCATGCCTTGGGTCCCTGGGCAGGCCCTGAGGCACTGGCACAGTGTGCCTGGTTGTGGGCGGGGGTTTTGTCCCTGGCTCCATGCTTCATGTCCCCTGGTGGGCCCCAAGTTGCTGATGGTATGCCTGGGCCGGAATTAACTTTTTGTCCTTTGCTTACTTCTAACATGGGGGAACTTCCTGTGGGAACCAGTACTTGAGCTCTATGGTTGGGCTAAATTGCTGCTTTGCTGCTGATTCCCCTGGGAAGGCTTTTTGTGCAGCTCAGGATTTAATGATTGACCTTATAGGTACTTCCGGCTCTCCAGAGATTTGGTGCACCTGGGTTGTGTAGAAACTCTGATCTGGGCCTGAGTTTTTTCATCAAACTGCACCCCATGCAATTCTGCATTCCCAACCAGTCTCCTCTGAGTGGTCCTGTGCTGATTGGGGGGCAGATTGGCTGTCCTTGCTGTGTCCCTGTGTTCTCCTGGTGGGCACTTCTCCTCCACTGCCCATGCTCCAAACACTTCCCATGGGACGGGCCGTGTGCTGGTCCCTTGTGATGACTCACCAGCCTCTGAGTGGCTCCCCTTTTTCATCTGCTCTGGCTTCTCTCTCCTGCGTGGGTCCACGTGAACCCTATTAGTGGTCTTGCTGTCCTGGGGGCCACCAAAGTCTTCTCCCCTGCAGCCTCCAAGTAACTCCATCTGAAGAGCACAGCTGCGGCTTCTGCCAGCTCCTGCTCCGTGTGCTCAGCAGTTCCAGCATTAAAGCAGCCGCAGCCTGAAACACTCAGAGCAGTTTTTTCTTTCTCTTATCGTGGTTTCTCCTGCCTTCATGAACTCTGTAGGTCTCTCCTCCTCTTCCCCTGAGCTCCAGTGGCCCCAGCTTGGCTAATGTTACATTTTTATAGTTGTAAATTGGTTGATTTGTGGGAGAGAGTGATACTGGGGACTGTCTATTCTGCCATCTTGACTGGAACTCGAAATCTGCATTTTGACATATACCCAGAGGAACTTGCTTGCTCCCCTTAGAAGTTCTCCTTGCCAAATACACAAATAAACTGGGGGTGGGGGGGAAGGAAGAAGACACAACAATTACAATTCCTTGAAGTTGATACGACAAGCGGACAGATATGAGGTTGTTGGGAGGGAGGTTTCAGTAAGGGTCCACAATAATCAACCACATTGTATATTGACAAAATAAAATAAAATAAAATAAAAAATTCACAAGACATTTTATATAGTTTAATAAAATAATTCTTAATTTCAAAATTTTTTTAAAAAAAGTTCTCCTTGTCCCCTTGCTGGCTTTATCACCATCCGAGGAGGGAGTATTCTGATGATGGGGTGGGGGTTCCCAAGGGAACGGGTAGGGCTGCCAGGTGTGACATGATGCTGGCTGTCTTTCAGTGCTCGGCGTGGGACATGGACGCAGCCTCCTCACCGACATGTATGATGCTCATCTCACCAAGGTACAGGGGTCTCGGGACAGCCTGCTTATCTTTTGGTCTTTTCCTGGGAGTCACCAGCAGAATTCTGAAGCTTAGAGGATTCCATGGAGAACAGCTAGGCCATCAGCAAGCATTTTTTTATAGTCATGTACTAGGGGAGACTTTAGTAATAATGATAATAATAACAACTGGCATTGTACTGGCGGGTTAGCATACTTGATTAGAATGCAGTGCTGGTAACACCAAGGTCAAGGGCCATACCGGCCAGCCACCTGAACAAAAAATGAAAAACAAAACTACTATCATTATTGCATGCCAACTACTCTGTGGTGAGCCCTGTATGTGGATTCCCTCATGGAAGCCTCACAGCTTCCCCGTAAAGTGGAATTTGTTGTTACCCATTTCACAAATGCAAAAAGTGAGGCTCAGAGAAGGGACATTCCTTGCTCAGAGCCACGCCGTTTTTAGAGCTTTAAGAGCTGGGATTAGAACCTGGATCTGTCTGACACCAGAGTTTGATCGTGATACTATTTCATTTTCTCCCCAAGACTGAGAAGTGGGCATCACCATCCAGCCCTCAGGGAGCTGCCATCCAGGTGGGGCTGTGGAATCTGGTACCACAGGGGGTGTGCACGAGCGCCACATTAGGGGGGACCATGTTGTTAGTGGTTAAGAGCACAAATTCAGGAGCCAGATGGCTTCAGTTCCAAACCTATCCTCTACCACTCTGCCAGCTGTGTTCTTGGGTGGATTACTTAAAATCTGTGTGCCTCAGTTTCCTCATCTCTAAAATGGAAATGATAATAGTATTTCCTCTATAAGGTTACTCTGAAGATTAAGTTAATGACGACATGTAAAGTGCTTAGCACAGTCCCTGGCATATAGTGAATGCTCATGTAATGTCACCGTTGTTACCACCTCCATCATCATCATCATCATCACTCTTATTTGTGGCGGAGGCAGTAAGCCACACAGATTTAGATTAAGGGGAGTTCCTGTGAATGGAGAGGAGGAAGGGCTTGATCTGGGCCTTGAAACCTTAGCCACATATAGAGGGATGGAGCCACAACGGGGCATACTAGGAGGTGCTTGCGGTGATAAATTGCCAGGTTAGCTGGAGTGGAGAGACTTGGAGACGTATAGTGGTCTCAGGATGGCCCTTTGCAAGTTGCTGATGCTCATTGCCATGGGAACCCAGCCAGCAATCTGCAAGGAAGCCCACTGATTGGGAGCTAGGCACCATGTCTCACTGAATCTAGGCAATAGCACTGTGAGATTGGCCCTGTCACCATCCTGAGGTCACAGAGAACTTGGGTACAAAGAGAGCAGGAGAGCTGCCCACAGCCACACAGAACCAGAGCCCCTCCCCGGGGGTGGGGGGCAGCAGAGTTGCAGGGTAGGGGCTGAGCTGTGAGCTGCCTAAGGGGAGACCCGAGGGACCCCACCACCAGCCTATCTAGTACCTCTGGGGCATGAGTTTCTGGGCCAGGTCTCCCTCCTCAGCACTGTGGCCTAGAGTGGGGACATGGACCAGATCTTCCCCTTTCTATCCTTAAAGGATTACACAGTGCGTGGCCTCCTGGGCAAAGCCACGGATGACTTCTGTGAGGACGGGCGGCTGGTGGAGAAGACCACATATGGTGAGAGCCCTGGCAGCCAGGTGGAGGTGGAGGCAGCTGCTGCCATCTGCCTTCACGTTTGCTTTCTCTGGACTCCTCACCCTCACCTGGGCCTCGCTTGTCCTTCTCAGTTGCTTGTGACACAGCAAGCTCAAGCTGGGGCTTTGGACATACCATCTGTTTTCCAGGAACACCCTTGCTCACCTCCTCAGCTGTCTCAAATGCCACCTCCCCGGAGAAGCCTCTTCCACCCTTGGACTGGATAGACTCTCAGAATAGTAGCCAACTAATAATTCATGATAATTTAGTATGTCTCCCCACCAGACTGTCACCTTTGAGAGCAGGGACTCACTCCTCTGGTCACACACATGGCATAGGGCCTGGGATGTGGGAGGTGCCTGTTAGATGCTGATGGATGGATGGGTGGGGGTGGATGGCTCACTGTCCCCACATTCCAAGCCATTCTATGGGATCTGTCGCATTTGCTCACTTGACAGATGTTTCATGAGCACCAACCATGTGCTAGGCCTGGGAGCCATGTGGTGAATGAGATGGGGTCCCCAGTCTCATGCTCTTTGTCTAGCACATACACCCCACATCATCTGTAGAGGATAGAAAACATGTGGCAAAGCAACACTGTGTATCTGTGCATGTAGGTATGTGTCAACATCCACAACAACATCTAGGGAAAATTGCCAAGTTGATACTTCTGGGAGGGAGGAAGCCCAGAATTTGAGGGGTTGGGGAGGGGTGTTTGTTGCTGCTGATCTAAATTTTTACAAGAAGATTGATGTATCAATTATGCAACTAAAAGATAAGGTAAAAATCAAAGAAAATTACATTCTTGGAAAGAGACCCAGGTGCAGAGTGGCAGGAGCCAGGAGGAAGTGACGTGATCCAGGAGGGGCTTCCTGGAGGAGGCAGCACTTGGGCTGGGCTGCCAGTGAGGGGTGAGGAGACAGTGGCAGATACATTCCAGCTAAGACAATAGCCTGAGTAGAGCCAGACAAGAGGGGCCAGAGGCTTCGATCCTCCAGGCTAGCCAGCATTCGATCCTCACATATGCTCCCAGAGCTCTGTCACTTGAACTGGAAGTTGATACACGCCCCAGCTGGGCCCCTGGACCAGGGCCTCCTGGCAGAGTTTGTGAGAGTCCCCTGGCTTTGCTGCTGCCATCACTCCATGGGAGCAGCAGGCAGAGCCACTCCCGCTTCTTGCAGCTGTTTCTGTATTTAGGCTGATGGCACCCTCCCTCCCAGGGCCTCTGGCCCAGAAATCCCCAAAATGGGGCTTAAGAGATCTGGCTTAGAATATTGAGCAAGTCAAATCTTTGGGCCTCCATTTCCAGAAGAAAATGTTCTTAACCGGGAGTGTGAATGGCTTCAGGGGCTCTGAGCAGATGTTAAGTTCATGTGTATCTTTTCTTTTTTTTTTTTTTTTTTCCTTTTTGTCTTTTTTCGTGACCAGCAACGGATCGCAACCCTCAGTGTCGCACCCGTACCGGACCGGGACCGGCAACGGGATCGCAACCCTCGGTGTTGCTCCTGCACCTCGCTCAGCCAGTGAGTGGCTGGTCTGTATGTGGGATCTGAACCCTTGGCGGGAGCGCTGCTGCGCTTCCCAAGCGGCGCACTGTAGCAGTGTGCCACCGGGCTGGCCCGAAGTTCATGTGTATCTTTTCTGAGAAGAGAGTCCAGAGCTTTCATAAAGGGTTTTTTCAGGGCCGAGCCCATGGCACACTCGGGAGAGTGCGGCGCTGGGAGTGCAGCAGCACTCCCGCCGCGGGTTCGGATCCTGTATAGGGATGGCTGGTCTGCTCACTGGCTGAGCACGGTGCGGCCCGTCTCAAAAAGAACAAAAAAAGAAAAAAAAAGAGTTTTTTCAAAGGACACTGAACACTTCCATCCCATGGGAACCCCCCAAATGGGTGCTGTGACACTCCTCCAGGTTCCAAGGATGGGATTGGTTTGGGGGAAAGGAGTTTGCTAGTTTGCTGTCACCCATCCTCACGGTGTACCTGTGCATTGATGACCCCCTGCCTTTTCCAGACCATGTGACCAGAGAGAAGCTGGACCGGATCCTGGCCGTGATCCAAGGCTCGCATCAGAAGGCCTTGGTGATGTAAGTGGGGCCCTCGAGGAGGTTCTGGGGGGAGTAAGGAGAAGTGCCCATGGGGCTTGCATAGGCTCTGCCCACCCTGGGACAGATTCCACAGATCCTGTTTTCAGAACCCAAATCCAGAGGGAACTACTCATTCCTTCCATGATATGCCAAAGTGTTTTTGTGTGCCAGGTCTGCAGGCAGCTACTGAGGAAACCTAGGAGAACAAGAGGTCCCAGCTGTCTATTGAGGGAGTATATGATTTAATGGAAGGGAAACCAGTGATCCCATCATCATAGCACAGAGCGGGAGCGGGTGGTAGGGTTACCTAGTAGCTAAGAGGTTGGGCTCTGGAGCAAGCCTACCTGGGACTCCTGATTCTGCCAGGCACCAGTGGTGAGGCCTTGAGTCAGTGCTATGAGCCTCACTTTCCTTGTCTATAAACTGGGGACAAGAAGTGCCCTGGCCTATGGACATCTGCTGAGGACTCAAGGGCATCAGGCAGGTACCTGAGCACAGTGACTTCGAGGAACTGGGTGACACTAGCAAAACCACCATATGAGGTGAGGAGGCTGCTAGGGTCAGAGGAACTGCCCTAAGGAGCATCATTTAAAGGATGAAGACATGGGCCGAGCCTGTGGCGCACTCGGGAGAGTGCGGCGCTGGGAGCGCAGCGGCGCTGGGAGTGCAGCGGCGCTGGGAGTGCAGCAGCGCTCCCGCCGCGGGTTCGGATCTTATATAGGGATGACCGGTGCGCTCACTGGCTGAGTGCGGTGCGGCCGGTCTCAAAAAATAAATAAATAAATAAATAAATAAATAAAAGGATGAAGACAGGACGATGTGGTTGGCAGGGAGAAGAAGAGACTGGGGGACACCCTGGGCCATGGGGGTGTTGGGACAGAGAAGAGGAACCTGTGTAGAGGGAAGATGTTGAGTTCTCTTTGGGTTGGGTTGAGAGTGAGGTTCCTGTGGGCTGGCCAGGCAGAGACCGTGGAGCACAGGCTACAGCAGAGGTTCAGAAGTGGTGAAGAATGTGCAGAGGCTGCATTGGGTGATTGGAGGGGACAGAGAAAGAGCCTCCTGCAAAGGTGGCTGGAGGAGCAGGGGATGGCAGGGAACACGGAATGCAAATCAGTGGGGCAGGGGCCGGGGTGGCAGCCCAGCTTCCCACCCCTCCTCATCCACGCAACTGTAGCCCCTCTTGGTCCCCAGGTACTCCAACGTCGACCTGAAGACCCAGGAGGCCTATGAGATGGCCATGAGAGGCTTGATCCGCCCCATGAACAAGTCCCCGATGCTGATAACTGGCATCCGATGCCTCCATTTTGCGCCTCCAGAATTCCTTTTAGGTAAGTTTCCCCAGGAAGTTGGAGTGGTGAGATGGGGGCTCTTGGTCTGGGGAGGCACGGTGAAATGCTCTTGCAAAGGCTGCTCTTCTCTAACTCAGCCGAGGCTGGCATATGCCAGCCCTGACCTCTGCTGGCCAACGCATCAGGGGCCGGCTTCCTTCCCAGCCCTGGCCCAACTTGGCTGATCATAGAGCACACAGAACAAAAGCTCTCCTGCCTCCTGCTGAGTGACTCTTTGAAGCCAGACCTTAACAAGCAAGGTTCTTTTTAGCTGCTTGTTTCCAGAGCTCTCTGGGTGTTTCAAGTTGTCATGGGCAGATCAGACACCACTGTCATCTCCCCAGTCCCGCCCAACTCAGCCCCCATTATCTTTATTCCTTTTGTCTGCTCCACACCCCCCACTGCTTTTTCTCTGTTGATGATATCAACAAGGACTCCTTTTGTTGAGCACTGACCAAGACTCTCCCAAAGCTAAGCACCTTATATAAATGATCTCTTTACCCCATTTTACAGATGAGCAAACCAAGTCTTAGAGTAGCACGTCTCAAACTCTAACCTACCCACAGATCACCAGATGCTGACTCAGCAGGTCTAGGTGGGGTCTGAGATCCCAAATATCTAACACACTTTTGGGTGGCACCCACAGGGCTGGCCCTCAGAGTAGCAGAGCCTAGAGAGCTAAGGTTATTACACAGTCAGGAGGTGTCCAAGGGACATGGATCCAGATCAGGCAGACACCAGTGGCTATGCTCCTGACCACTGTGTCCGGCATTGTGTATCCCTGGCAGAAGTGCAGTGCATGCACGAGACGCAGAAGCAGCTGCGAAAGCTGGTGCACGAGATTGGCCTGGAGCTAAAGACCACAGCTGTCTGCTCCCAAGTGCGGCGCACTCGCGACGGCTTCTTCACACTGGACGATGCCCTCCTGAGGACTCAGTGGGACTTACACAGCATTCAGGATGCCATCCGGGCTGCAGCCCCTCGAGTGGCAGCAGAGCTGGAGAAAAACTTGAGTCCAGGGCTGGACACCCAGCAGCTCCCCAGTGCAGGCCGGCCCTGGGACTCCCAGGGCCCAAGCTCTGCTCTGGGGCTAGAGGGCTGCACGGGGCATTGACAGGCCAGGCAGCTGGCGAGAGAGCATGTGGATAAAGGTAAGAACCACTTCTGAGCTGGGACTGATGGCTGCGCACAAAGTGAGAGTAGGAAGCTTTCCTACATGTGACACAAAACTGAGAAGCTGTGACAGAAAAGATCGATGGACTTCACTCAGCCAAAAAGGGACAACCTGTATGGAGGAAAAGACAATAAAGGAATGATGGACCAGTAAAAGTACTTGTCCTATCTTTAACTGAGAACTAATATCCTTAGGACATGAAAAGCTCCTAGAAAGCAGTAAATGAAAGATGAAGATGATATGCAGTATGGGTGATGGGGTGAGAAAATGGGCAGTCTGTACTGTTGGTAGGAATGTGAAACTGCACCCTGTAGGAGTCATTGGTAGTATGCATCAAAATTGAAAATATCCCTGCCCTATGACCAGCAGTTGCTCTTTTGGTAATCTCGCTTGCAGCATGCTTACAGATGGTTATAGGTGTTACAGGGAGTTGTTTTTGTTTTTTGGGGTTTTTTTTATGCCAATGTTATTTCCTTAGGCTTTGGACACCTTGGCCCCACATGGTTTTTTTCGTTTGTGTGTTGCTTGGTTGTCTTTTTACAGTTATCCATTTGGGTATTTCCCCCTTGGAACACTTGAGCTAGAAGGAGATAGTTGGCCTCTTGTTAGAGCTCTAGTGTGCCCCTGAGGGGAAGGAGTGAAATATCTCTTGTTCACACTTGTCACCCCTGAAAAGGAGGCCCCAGCCACCATGGCTCCTTCACCTGCTCACAGAATCACCTACCTCCAGGACAGCGCACAGATCTGAGCAGTGTTGAGCAGGTCTGGCTCTAGGTTTCTGGCTGTAAGTCCTCAAAAGCTCAGCTTTCTTATCCATAAAATGGGAATAATGATTTCACCCATCTTGTAGGGTTGTTGTGGGACAGAGGAAATCATGTGTCAGGTGTCAATCATGGCAGCTGGCACGTCAGATATGCTCTGTCTGTGAGCTGCCTGCTCGTTGTGGCTGCTTGTCCTAAGCAACAACTTAAAAGCCAGTGCTGTCATAGGTAGAGAATTAGGTCCCCTCTCCATCGCCTCTTGTTTCTCTGGCATAAAAATCAGCTGGGGGTGGAGGGTGGAGTGGCCAGTTAACTCAGCTGGTTAGATTCCTGTACTGGCCAGGCTCCCCGCCCCACAAAAAATCATTTGGGAACCTGACACACACTATCTCAAAGTCAGTATCAGCAGTCATAAATCATGTTGATAGTTTATACACTTCATATGATGTGATTAAATTGGCCCTTTACATCTGTTATTTTTTTCCCAATAACTCATAACCCCAGTCTTATCTTGAGAAAAACATCTCATACAAAATACCTGATCAGTACTCAAAATTATCAAGGTCATCAAAAGCAAGGAAAGTCTGAAAAATTGCCACATCCAAGTGGAACCTAAAGAGATATAACGACTATATGTAATGTGGTCTGGATTGGATCTTGGAACAGAAAAAGGACATTAGGGTAAGACTAAGGAAATCTAAATAAACTATTGAATTTGGTTAACAATGTATAGATATTGGTTCATTAGTGTAACAAATGTATCATCCTATGTAAGATGTTAATATTGTAATATGAGAAACTAGATGCTGAGTATATGGAATTCTCTCTACTATATCCTCTCAATTTTTCTGTATATAACTGTTCTAAAAAAGAAAAATTTGAAAAAAATAAAGATCACCTGGAGAGATCTTTGAAAATCTGGATTCTAGTCCCAACCCTTGGATTCTGACTTGGTAGGTCTGGAGTAGGGCCCAGAAATCTGCATTTTATCAAGTTTCCTAAGTGAATATGATAACAGGGCTTTAAGAAACAGAGGCCATACAGGGGCTGTCTTTCCCACCTGGTGTTCAGGAATAACACTGATGGCTATCTGAGAGGCCATGTAAGAAGTACCCAACCACCATGGGTGGTGTGGCATGGTGTGTGTTTACCCGGGATGCCCTAAGAAAGTACCAGAAATGGAGTGATTGAAACCATAGAAATGCATTGAATCGCAGTTCTGGAGGCTAGAAGTCTGAGGTTCAGGTGTTGGCAGGGTGGTTCCTTCTAGAAGCTGTGAGGCAGAATCTGTTCCAGGCCTCTCCCCTAGCTTCTGGTGGTTCGCTGGCGGTCTTTGGCGCTCCCTGGCTTATAGAAGCAAGCTTCACCCCATCTCTACCTTCATCTTCACATGGTATTCTCCCTGTGTTTGTGTCTTTGTCCAAATTTCCCATTTTTATAAGGATACCAGTCAAATTAAGGGCCCACTCCTCTCTAGTGTAACCTCATCTTAACTAATTACATTCGTGACCACCCTGTTTCCAAAGAACATCACCAAGGGTTCGGTGTTACAAAACAAAACAAAACCTAAAGGCAGAATTCTGTCTTACTCAGGGACCTCTGTCTTTTTTCTCTTAAGGCCTTCAGTTGATTAGTTGAGCCATGCCCAAGTTATAGAGGATAATCTACTTTACTGAAAGTCTACTGATTTAAATGTTAATCTCATTTAAATAATACCTTCACAGCAATATATAGACTGGTGTTTGACCAAGGATATGGGTACTGTGGCCTAGTCAATTTAACACACAAAATTGTTCACCACAGGATGTATCTTTTTCATTTAGGAACATGATGTGTTCTCCCTGTGTCAGGGGCCTGTGGGATCGAACACCTGGGTTTCCTCATCTGTCATATGGAAGTGATGGCAATAGTGCCTGTCCCACATAGGTGACAGGACGAGCCCAAGGCCACAAGGCAAATGCTTACAGAGAGCTTGTCATGTACCAGGCCCTGGGCTAACAGTGGTTAAGTACCTGATCTCATTTAATTCTCAAATGGGGCTAGGGTTTAGGCATTGTGGTTATCCCTGTTTTATAGATTAGGAGACTGAAGTATGATGAGGGCAAATGGCATGCCCAAGGACACTCAGTGCTATGGTCCCAATGTTTGTGTCCCCTCCCCAATTCATATGTTGAAATCCTAACCCTCTAGATGATGGTATTAGGAATTGGGGACTGGTCAGGTCATGAGGGTGGAGGGATTAGTGCCCCTTCCACCGTGTGAGGACATAGTGAAAAGAAGTGGGTCCTACCTAACCCACACTGCATCTGCTTGTGCCTTGATCTTGGACTTCTTCCCCTAGACCTGTGAGAAATAAGTGATGTTTATAAGGTACCCAGTTTATGGTCTTTTCTTATAGCAGCCCAAATGGACTATGATACCCAGCAAAGGAGTTCAGAGCCAGGGATCAAATCTATGCTGTCCCGCCCCAGAGTCAGCACTCCTGACCTACATACCATCCTGCCTCTGCTGGAGCTATTGCCGCTTCCCTGGTGGTTGTTACTAATATTAGTATTGATAATATAGTCATGTTCCCTCCAAAAAAAAAATCTGTTTTCTGTTAATGAGTGTGTGTGTAACCGTCCAGAGATATCTCTATGCTTATATGTTTGTAGATTGTAAATTCCATGAGGGGTGGGTGTCAGGCTAGGGCCCACAGACCCTTCAAACCTGTTGTGCAGACTGGGTGGCAAAGCCCTTACATGCAGGTCCACAAGCTAGGTAATAAGAAAAAGATCCTGGGAGCTGTGGGTAAAAATTGATAGGCTTTATTCAGATGCAAGCTCAGGTAGCTAGCAGCAGCTGCCCTAGTGGCCTCCCAGGGTGTCCCAAGGGCACTGTGGATCGGAGCCATGTTTTTTTTTTTTTTTTGACTGGTAAGGGGATCGCAACCCTCGCCATGGTGTGGTCTGCACCACGCTCAGCCAGTGAGCGCACTGGCCATCCCTATATAGGATCCAAACTTGCGGCCTTGGTGCTACCAGCGCCGTACTCTCCCGGGTGAGCCAAGGGGCCGGCCCCGGTCCCCGTGTGTTCTTTATACTTCGCAAGTCAGATAACCAAAGAACACCTGGGTACTCATGCGCATATTTACATTAAACAGGCTAGGTCATGCTCAGCAAGATTCTGAACATTTGAGGGATACTGACCATTTTCCTATATTTTCCCTAACAGTGGGATCTTGTTAAATCCTCAGACCCAGTCCGAGGCACATAGTAGGTGCTTAGTAAATATTTAAGAAATGAATACCTCTATATAAAAGTGTTCAGTATATATGTGTTGAATGAATGAATAACCCTAATGGTTAATTTTTTTTTTTTTTTTTTTTTTTTTTGCGGCTAGCCGACACAGGGATCGAACCCTGGACCTTGGTGTTAATAGCATCATCGTCTAACCAATTGAGCTAACCGGCTAGCCCAAAATGTTAATTTTTTAACAAAGTGGATTGTAATGTACGCAGCACGTTGCAACTTGCTTCTTTCATTTAACGGAGCGTGGCCATTTCTCTACACCTTTTCGTCAGACATGGGCACTTCTCCAGACTCAGTGGCAGTGGCCAAGAGACTGGGCTCACTCCGAGGAAGGGCCTAGCTCTGCGTTCATTCCCATTGAACAAACTGTTGCAGCGGGGATGAGATGAACTTTCCAAAGGCCCGGGCTCCAGCCAGTTTATTTAACATTCACGCAACACATATTTATTTAGCAACTACCATGTGTCGTTGTAGGCACCAGAGTACACGAGTGTTAGCCCAAACATGAAGCAGGGGAGAGGGAGGGTGGTAGTGTTAAATGGGTCTGCCTGAAAAGTGTTATTTGAATAAAGACGTGAAGGAGATGAGGGAGCAAGGCGGGAAATGCAGTTGGGAGGGTATCTGACTTATCAGGGGGAAATAATGTCCCAGGTGGAACTGCATTGTCTGCTGATTGTCTTGATTACCTGGGAATGAGGATCACCTGGAGAGCTTTTACATCTGACGGGCAAGTGTCCTGTATTCCAGAATGTGGGGCCTTGGACATTTGCATTGGGCCTGGGGAGCCAGCTTAAAATGCATGCACCTGTGTGCTGGGCACCTTCTCTCAGCCCTGTGATTCGGAATCCACCAACCCTGCTAACCTCAGGTTCACCATCCATGCGTTTGATTTAATGTCACAGGGTTAAGAGCTAGTGTGAGTGGTCCAATTCTAGTATATGTGCTGATGAAAAGCACTCAATTCTATTTTTCCGTGAATGTTTATTTTGGGGGGGAGGTCTAGTATAGGAATACAACCTTTGACCTTGGTGTTATAACACCAGGCTCTAACCAACTGAGCTAATTGGCCAGCCCTACCACAAACTTTTTGTAGTACCCTAATATGTTTCTGAATATAGAAAATCCAGAATAAAATCAGCAGTACTTACATCAGTGAAATCCAGTCTAATGGGGAGGAAACCTAGGTGGGATTGGAAGGTGTTTGCAAATCTCAATTAGTTGGAAAAATTAGGTAACTGGAAACTGGGGTAGGTGGGCTGTCATACCACCCCATTTGGAGTCCTTATGTAACAGCCTGAACAGAAATGACTCCATTTTGTTAAGCCTTTGAATTTAAAAACTTGTTCTGTCCTGTAACCCAAACCACTTAGCCTACAGCTAATTGCCAAAACACAATGACTTGCTCTCACATTGCAGACGAATAAATAGAGGGAAAATTATTAACCCAGATGGCCATTCTTTACTAGCTTACTAACCTCATTTTACTTGAGAATAACAGGAACTGAGCTCATGGAGAACGAAGTATGATTCTGGTCAACTCCCACCTGGGAAGCTCCTTGATGATTATCTGAAACACTGAAGCATGTCTGCACATCCCAACATGGTCACCATAAATCAACTTTCCACCCCAGATCCCTATAAAACCCTTTGGCAAACCTGGAAGAGGCAGAGATGGTCTTTGAGACATGAGTCCATCATTTCTCCAGGCTGCCGGCTTCCTGACTAAAGGCTACCTTTCCTTACACCAACACTTGTCTCTCCATTATTGGCTATTGACCAGCAAGCAAACGGACCTTTGGGGTTTTGGTAACACTTACTGGCACAGAGATTATCAAGGAGATTATCAAATGTGGCTTGTCGCGACCTCAAGAGGGGGAACCCTGAGTCCTGGCCAAAATATTCATCTACCTGCAGCTTCAGTCTGCTGGGAAAAGCACTCCAAATCACTTGTGATGGCAAAATGTTTTCCTCTGCAGATGCCTTTAACCCTGAAAAGGCTAGGACTTAATTATTTTTTAAATGTACGAAATGTGTAAACAGCATGAGATTTGTTAATTAGCTTTCAAATTTATGTTATGCTATTGACTTTATTTCAAGATACAATTTTTTTTTTTTTTTTTAATAAAGATGACCGGTAAGGGGATCTTAACCCTTGACTTGGTATTGTCAGCACCACGCTCTCCCGAGTGAGCCAACCGGCCATCCCTATATAGGGATCCGAACCCGCGGCCCTGGTGCCATCAGCACCACACTTCCAACTGAGCCATGGGCCGGCCCCCAAGATAGAGACAATTTTTAGAAGCAAAGAAACTGCTTTTTTTTTTTCCTTTTTGTCTTTTTCGTGACCAGTAACGGGATCGCAACCCTCGGTGTCGCGCCCTCACCGCGCTCAACCAGTGAGCAGACCGGTCTCTATATGGGATCCGAGCCCTCGGTGGGAGCGCCGCCGCGCTCTCAAGCACCGCACTCTACCGAGTGCGCCACCGGGCCGGCCCAAAGAAACTGCTTTTAACAGTCCTTTCTGTATACAAAACCCACTCTCAAGAACACCAGCAACCTTGTTGACACACCCACAGCCTCCACATTTGCCAGTGGCCTGAGTGAGGGGGCCCCTGGAGGAGAGGTGTGGCCCGGGCTGCACATCTGGGCTTAAAGAGTGTGGGGGTGAGCCCCAACTTGCCCTGTTTACTGAGGGGGCGCTTTGACCTCTGTGAGGCTGGTCACCTGTCTGTAAAATGGGTATTAAAACAACACCCACTTGGTCATTCCCTGCTTCATCCCTCCCACATGCATTAGTCGTGTACTCCCATGGGCCAGCCTCTGCACTGCAGGCTGGGGACTTGGTCTCATGGAGCTTGTGTCTGTAGGAGCAGTCAAGAAAATAACGGAGTGATGAGTGCTTGGAAGGAAATCAAGCCGGGTGAGTGAAGGAAGCAGAGCTTTAGACCAGGTGTTAGATTAGGGCCATTCATAACTAAAGCCAAAACGTTTCATTATTTTAGTTATACTAAGTTTCCATTTGTATTTATTTATTTATTTTTTTTGTCTTTTTTCGTGTCCGGCAACGGATCGCAACCCTCAGTGTTGCCCCCGTACCGGACCGGGACCGGCAACGGGATCACAACCCTCGGCATTGCGCCCACACCTCGCTCAGCCAGTGAGCGGGAACCGGTCTGTATGTGGGATCTGAACCCTCGGCGGGAGCGTCACCGTGCTCACAAGCGGCGCACTGTAGCAGTGCGCCACCAGGCTGGCTCCAAAGTTTCCATTTGTATTGTCAGGGCTAGGACTCAGACCCTTCAAACCTGTTGTACAGAGGGGGTCACAGACCCCTCACATGCCAGGATGGGTCACCAGACCCTTCACATGTAGGTCCACACTAGGTAATTGGGAAAGATCCTGGGAGCCATTGGCACATGACACGAGCTTAGTCCTCAGCTTCCTCAGCAACAGCAGCAGCTTACAGCAGATCGGGCGGCGGCAGCGGTGGCTGCCTTCTCAGGGCATCCTGGGGGCACTGGCAGCAACAGCTTGCAGCAACAGCCTCCAGCAGTAGTAGCTGCCTTCCCGTGGCAAGAATGAGGGGCTTTACCATTTTCCTTCACTTTTCCTATACCAGGCAACCAGGAGGGCCTTTTAGAGGCAGTGACATATAAAGATGGGACCTGGACGCCAGAAGGAGCAGCCCATGTAGGTGTCTGTGGGCAGAGTTTTCTACACAGAGGAACACAGATATCAAGCCCTGAGGTAGTGTGGCCTGCCCAGGGTGGGCAAAGTGGGGAAGTCTGGATTGAGAAAGGGTGGGGTGGATAAGGACTTAAGGCTATGAGAACCCCGGAGAGAACCCCTTGGGCCCTGAGCTGAGTGGACCCAGGTGGCTTGGGGCCTGAAGCTTAAACAATTTGGGGGCCCTCTAGGAGAAAGAATGAAGCTTGAACATAGCTTCATGGTGACCTGCCTCTGCCCTGTATGTGCTATCAGGTTTTTCAGAAAGAGGAGCAGAATGTGCTTTTTCCCCAAAGTATCAATCTCTATTCTTTTTTAGTTGTTTTTTTTACACTGTTTTCAGTTACATACAGTCAGGTTCACTGTTTCTCATGTGCAGTTGTAGACAAGTGCATGTAGTTACCACAATCAGGACACAGAACAGTTCTGTCACCCCTAAAAGTCCCTTATGCTGTCACCCCCTCCCTCACCCCCAGCCTGTGGTAACTCCGTCTCTGCTTTCTGTTTCTGTGAGTTTCTCTTTTCCAGAATGTCTTTGTACATGGAATTGCACAGTATATAATCTTCCGACATTGGCCTCAGTGTCACGAATCTGAGATCTACCCCTGTTGGACACATGAGCGGTGTGGCCCTTTTTTGCTGTGTGGCAGTCTATTGCATAGACGTGCTGCACTTTCTTGGCTCGCTCACCAGCTGCAGGGCTCCTCCACACAGTTTTTAGTGACTACGAACAATGCTGGAGAGCTCTTTCTTTCTTTGATATGTATTATTGCCTCCTACTTCACGGGGGAAATAGAAGCAATTGAAAGAGGGCTTACTGTAATTAAAAAAAAAGAAAGAAAGAAAGAGGGCTTGGACAAGCTCTCTCTACCACATCCCCACCTCCCCACATCCAGGACTATAAAATCTGTCTTTCCTCCTGTAATAAAGGATCAACTTTCAAGGCTGCTAACCCTTATCTCTTCAACTCAAGTTCATCATCCTGGCACGTCTCTGGCTTCATCAGTTTCCTACTTTTTACTTGATCACTCTTATCAGCATAGAAACATGCATTATATCCCCTGTCTTAAAAACAAACAAACAAAATTGTTTGTCATTCCTGAAAAAGTTAAACATATGCTGACAACATCAAGGTCAAGGGTTTGGATCCCTTTACCAGCCAGTGACCAAAAAAAAAAAAAAGTTAAACAGAATTACCACATGACCCACCAGTCCACTTCTGGGTATACACCAAAAAGAATTGAAAGCAGGGACTCAAACAGATAAAAGTGTACTTCAAAAAGTTCATGGAAACGGCTGGCCCGTGGCTCACTTGGGAGAGTGTGGGGCTAATAACACCAAGGCCACGGGTTTGGATCCCTATATAGGGATGGCCGGTTAGCTCACTGGGTGAGCGTGGTGCTGACAACACCAAGTCAAGGGTTAAGATCCCCTTACCGGTCATCTTAAAAAAAAAAAAAATTAAAATTAAAATTAAAAGATAATACAAAACTTTCCATGAACTTTTTTTTCTTTTTTTTCTTTTTAAAAAAGATGACCGGTAAGGGGATCTTAACCCTTGACTTGGTGTTGTCAGCACCACGCTCACCCAGTGAGCTAACCGGCCATCCCTATATGGGATCCGAACCCGGGGCCTTGGTGTTATCAGCACCGCACTCTCCCGAGTGAGCCACGGGCCGGCCCCTCCATGAACTTTTTGAAGCACCCTCATGTGTGTACATCCATCCTCATAGCACCACTATTCACAGTAGCAGTAGGTGGGCATAACCCAAGTGTCCATCGACAAATGAATGGATAAACCAAATATGGAATATACATGCTGTGGAATATTATTCAGCCTTAAAGAGGAAATTCTGATACATGCTACCCAGGTGAAACTTGAAGACATTATGCTAAGTGAAATAAGCCAGACACAAAGGGACAAATACTGCATGATCCCACTTCTATGAGTCCCTAGAGTAGTTGAACAAAGAGACAGAAAGTAGAACGGTGGTTCCCAGGGTCTGGAGGAGGGGAATGGAGTTTTGGTGATTCATGGGGACAGGGTTTCAGCTGGGGAAGATGAAGAAGTTCTGGAGTGGATAGTAGTGATGGTTGCACAACCATGTGCATGTACTTAATGCCACTGAACTGTACACTCGGAAATGGCTAAATTCATAAATTTTGTGTTGTATATATTACCACACACACACGAACAGAAAAAAGTATAAACTCTCTCTTGACCTCTCATTTCTCTCCGGTTCCTGCATTCCTCTGCCTCCTTTAGAGCAAATCCATTGGAAAGGTTGTCTCTGGTTGCTGTCCCCAAGTCCTCTCTCCCCATAGTCCCTGAACCCAACCTAATCAGACTGTCACTCTCCCTCACTGCTGAAACTGTTCTTGTCAAGGTCAAGTGACCTCCTCGTTAAATCCGCAGCCCCTTCTCAGCAGCATCTGACACAGTTGGTCACCTCCTCCCAAAACACAGTTTTCAGGAGGCCTCTGCTGTGTCTCCTCCCCCTCCCTGGTTCCTCCTCAGTCTCTTTTGCTGGGTACCCCTCCTCTCCCCAGCTCTCCTTCTTGGCACCCTCAAGCTCCAGCCCTGGCCCTCTTCTCTGTCCACACCCACTCCCTTGGAGACATCAGCTCCATATTGCCACAGTTTTCAATACCACCTGTACACTGCACCAGTGGTGCCCACAATTGTACCTCTAGCCTGACTTCTGCTGTGAACTCCATTCCCAACTATCCACCGCTTTGACATTTCCACTTAGATGCTGAGTTGGCACTTCAAACTTAATTCATCTAAAGTCGATCTCATCCTCCTCTGAAACCTGCTCTTCCCACAACTTCCTCATTCCAATACATCACAACTCCACCCTTCTAGTTGCTCAAGGCAAAAATCCAGGCAGGGTCCCCTTTCCTCACACCCCATATTTAATCCTTCAGGTTCTCCCTTCAAAATACTGCTGGGTCCAGAATCCAACCACTTCTCACCATTCACCTGCTTCCATGCTTGCGCAGCCCCACTCAGTGGGTAGAAGGGTCTTGTAAAAATGCAATCTGATCTTGTCACTTTTCTGCTCAAAACCCTTCCCATCTCACTTAGAATAGAGCCCAAGTCCTTACAATGGCCTGAGTAGCCCTCACAATCTGTCACCCCCATTTCCTCTCTAATCTCATCTCCTCTCTCCTCTCCTCCTTAATGGTCCTGATGAGTCCACACTGGCTTCTTCAGCAAACACGCCTGCCTCAGGACCGTCGCCACCTGCTGTTGTCCCTCCTGGAGCACTCTTCCCCCAGGTAGCCACAAGGCTCCCTCGCTCACCTCCTACAGGTCTCCACTGATACCTTCCCACCCTATTTAAAACTACCCTTGATGCCCCCCTTTGTAGGCTTTGGACCTGAATTCATTCAATATAATTTAGGGGAGGTGGGGAGGCCCAAATTTTGTAAGCTTCAGGTCCTACCCCTCTTCCTTGATTTATTTGTGTCTCTAGCACTTACCACCATCTGAACAAAGATTTCTTTATTTATTTGCTTTATTGTCCATCCCCTTCCCTTAGAATGTCAGCTCCCAGAAGGCAGGGATGTTTGTCTGTTTAGCTCACTATTGCATCCCTAGAGTTTAGAGCAGTGCCTGAAGAAATACGTGTTGGTGAATGAATGAATGTGGATATCTATGTAGCTACAGTTTTCCAGGTAAGTTTCCCTTCATACTCTCCCTGGCCCATTCCCCCTTTCCCTTCTCCTGAGTGTCCCCTCTCTTACTCCTTCCCAGACCTCCTCTCCACCCACTGCCTCAGACCCCACTCAACAGTACTTCCAGGGCCTGGAGTGTTGGCTTCTTAAGGTCCCACTTTAAACTTTAAGGACCTTGCCTCCCCACAGGGCCAGGAGTATGCTTAGAACACACAAAGCATCATCATCATAATGAGCTGACATTTACCCACATCTGTGCAATCATTAGGTCAGTCTCCATACAGGAGATCACTTGTGAAGTGGGCACAGCATGTATTATTTTATCTATTTTATAGATGAAACTGAGGCCTGGTGAGGTGAAGCCACCAGCCAGCCCCCTGGGTCTCTTTATACCTGCCATGGCCTGCTGAGCTTTCTCTGCTTGGCCTCAGATTTAAAAACAAACAGAAGGGCCAGCCCCGTGGCTCACTCAGGAGAGTGCGGCGCTGAGAGCGCCAAGCCGCGGGTTCGGATCCTATATAGGGATGGCTGGTGCGCTCACTGGCTGAATGTGGTGCGGACCACACCGTGCCAAGGGTTGCTGAGGGTTGCGATCTCCTTACCGGTCAAAAAAGAAAAGAAAAGAAAAACAGAAAACCACATTCTCCACCGTATCACCATCTTGATCTCCTCTACAGTATCCTGTCAGTCCCTGGCTAACCCTATCCATTGAGCACCTTGGCAGGAGGCTCAGGACTTATCTCTGAGATGGGCTGGATAACAGGAGGAACCAACATTAGTCACACCAAAGGAGTTCCTTTATAGGTGACTGGCTCAGGATGCTGCTGTGGGTGGTGGCAGTTGACTAAGAGAGACAAGCATCACAGGTGGGCGGCTGGGGTGTGATGGGTGGGGTGGGGGTCTGTCCTGGGGCCTTGTGACCCCCTTGGGATCTGCAAAGCAGGCTGCAGTCAAAGCGACCTGCCCAGCACTCCTATCCATGTGGTCCCCACCTCCAACCCCTACATGTACTTCTTGAGCTCCTAATAAATCAGAAGCAAGGAGAACCCTAGGATGGCAAAACAGGTCTAGCTCCTCCCTGGCAATCCAGCTGAGCAGGTTTGCTGATATCAATGTAGAGGGTGGAGCGTGGAGGAGCAAGTCGATTCTAGGGAACTAATGGAGCCAACCAATGCCAAGAGCGGCGTGATGGCTCTGAGAAGAATCCAGATAAAATAACACTAGGGTGTGATCTAGAGCTGGCCACAGCTGGCTTCTAGGTGGCTTTAGAGATGTGTTTGGAGATGGGCTAGTTCTGAGGCAGGATTTGATAGGACATCATTACTAGTGCTTAGAAGCAATTTCGTCAGCCATCAAGGAACTTTCAGCAAAGAGGCAAAATATCAAGAACACTTAGGGAGCTTGGTAAAAAAATACATTTCTGGGTCTGCAAAATCAGAATCCCTAGAGGCTGGGGACCCAAAGCTTGGTTTTTAAAAGCCCTCTCAGATAATCCTGATACTTAGGGGTTTGGAAATTATTATCTGCTCTTTAAAGAGCATGTCTCTGGAACCCCTTTAACCTCTGAGTCTGCTACTTAGCTGTGTTTTTGCTGAAAAGTGACTTAACCTTTCTGAGCTTCATTTGCCTCAATTAGAAAATGGGGATAACTCCACTTACCTCTTAGGGCTGCCACTAGGAATACATATGATAGGCAGGCAGGCAGATAGGCTCAGGGCTTGGTACAAGAGGATGTGCTCCAAGTGTTGGCTGCTACAATTATTATTCCAGCCAGGATGCTTTGGGATTCTGGGATGAAGAGCAGAGGCTGAGGGATTAAAGGTCAGGAGGGGCTCAGAGTTTGTGATGCTTGGAATGAGAGGCTCATTGGGAAGAGAGCAAAGCCTCCTGCTCAGAGGAATCAGGACAGAGAGGCCAGGGCCCAGCACAAGGCAGAGGCTGTTCACCTCTGGCCACTTGCCTGGCTGCTCGGTCAGGGACTTGAGCACGTACAATTTACAAGAAGCACAGCAGAGATTTGTGGTTAAGGCCTTGGGCTTAAGGGCTCAGAGAGTTCTGGGTTCAAGCTCTGACTCCTCTTAGTAAGGCATGACCTTGGGTGAGAGACTCACTGTGGTCACTCAGCCAGGCTCTACAGCTAGACAGCTCAGCTACTGGTAGGACCTGGGACCTTGAGCAAGTGCTGCACTGCTCTGAGCCTCAGTTTGCTCATCTGGAAATGGGGATACTCCACTCCGTAGCTAAACGGAGTCAACGAGATATTGCAGGATTGGCTCCTTGTCTGTCCCAGAGTTGTGTAAATGATCGTTATTGCGGCCATCAACCCTTTCTCTGGTGAAATCTTCAGCTTGTAACTGGTTTGGGTATGGGATTATCACCTTTCCCCTCATTCTCAGTCCCTGACCACCTGCTGCAGAACCTGGAGCTTTCCTCACAATGCCTGCAGGGCATCAGGGTTGGGAGCTCCACCAGTCCCCTTCCCCCACCACAGAGGGGCACTGGATCCCTGGCCTGGGCTTCCTCCCTTCCTTCTCTCTCCAGTCCCCTTCTTCTAGGCAAAGCTGCAGTGCGGTGATATTTGGTGACTCTGCCTCTGTGAGTTTGGACTGCCCAGAAATGACCCTTTTCAGTCCTCAGGGACTGGAGTGAGGACTGTCTTGCCTTAGTGTTTTGAACTCCATAGGTGCTGGATGATAAATATATTTGAGTAGGGTCTACAATGGATAAATCAAACAATGAATCTGTACACACTGCCTTAGAATTGACCTCTGCTGCCTGCCTTCCAGCACGGTCAAGGCATGCCCTGAGAAATGCACATCTCACAACTAGTTGGCTCCTTCCTGCCCCTGGTCGCTTCGGACCCCTGGGAGGGGTGCTACCAGAGAGAACCCCTCTTCTATGTGGGGCACTCTGAGGCTCTAGCCTGCAGCAAGAAAGCCCTCCCAGGGGTTGCTTCCTGAGTCTGTTGGGCGCGTCCTTGAGCAGACACTGCCCCTCTGAGGCCTATGCCCGCCATGACACATGGGAGAGCCTACCTGGCACAAGAGAAAGGACCCAAAGGATTGCTTTCCTTCCAAGCTTCCTCCTTGGGTGCTCAAGATTGGCCCGAAATGCAGAGCCGGGTTACAATTATATTTGGGTGAGGCTCTCGCAGCAAGAATCCAAGTGAACATGGAAAGCAAATCACTTTCCCTAATCACTGTTCAACAGAACGAATCCCTTTGGGTCTTGGGCCCATTAAGTTTTCTGCCTCTGGGCCTTTGCAAATTCCTGTTCCCTGTCTGGGATACCCTCCCACATTCTTGTCTAGATGAGTCCTTTTACTGCACAGACATGGATGTCTTTTCCCATGGGAAGTTTCCCCAGTGTCACAAATTGGTTAGGTGCCGCTCAGACGTGCTCCTGTAACCCCATGGCAGCCTTTTGTTTTTGGTGGCTGGCTGGTATGGGGATCCAAATCCTTGACCTTGGTGTTATCAGTACCATGCTCTAACCGAATGAGCTAACTGGTCAACCCCATGACAGTCCTTTATCATGGCATTTTGTCATGGTTCCTATGGGGAAAATAGGATAATTTAGTCAGGCTCCCTCGACATTCCTTGTAAACAAGTTGTGTGGGTGGAGTTAGTGTGCATGTACACCCATGTATCTTTCTAGTTTATTGCTATTGTGTGTTCTGCAGTTTGTGAAGCAGAAGCTGGCAGGCAGAGCTCGTGTCTAAAAATAGAGCATGTTTACTCTTGGGCAGCTGCTCTGTTTTTCTTTGGACTTTGCCAGTAGCAGTTGAGTTTCTGAGTTTCTCTTTGTACTGTTTAGCTGTTAGATGTATGTGTGCTGAATAAAGACTCCTCTTTCTTCAACCAAGGCTCCAAGGACCTTTTTGCCAGTTACCTATCTCATAGACCTGCGTGTGAAGGGTTTGTGAAGGGGCTCGAGGGGTCTGTGAGCTCCAGACCCTAGCCCTAGTTCTACAGCTCCTTAGGTCCCTGATTTCCTGCTGCCAGGCAGGTGTTGCAGAGCCCCAGAGACCATGGCTCCCCAGCACCTCACACTGAGAGACTTTTTGTGTGGGCGGAGGCAAGACAAGCCAGCTCTCCACATGGAGAAAATGAGGTGATGTGGTGGACCTCAAGGAAGGGATCACGTCTTCTGGGGCTCCCACCCACTCCAAGCCTGGCCTCATACCTCTCTTCCTCCATCGCCATAAACGATGAGGGCCAGGAAGTTGAGAGGGGAGCGAGTAAAGCACTCACTGCCTCAGGTGGGGTGACTGCTGTGTAGGGTCTAAGAAGCTCATCCCAGTCCTGGTTCCAGCTCCTGTTAGGCTGCTCTCATCCAAGACCTAAGGGAACAGGACCATTATTTAGACAAATACTGAACACATGTGAGATGCAGGTGGGAAAGGTGTTACTGGACATGAATCTGACAGTGTCTTGTTCTCAAAGGGCATCCAGCATGGTAAGAGAGTCTGGTATAAGGCCTCATGGGGTGGTCTCTAGGTTAGGAGCCTGGGACAGACCAAGCTCTGGTCCTGGCTCAGCCACTGGTTCACTGCGTGACTTTGACAGGTTGCTTTCCCTTTTGGAACCCGTTTCCTCATCTGCAAAACAGGGACAACAATGGAATGTCTCATCAAGTAGTTGTGAAAACCTGTTGACATTATGATGTGAAAGTATAAGGTGCAAAGTACTTCAAAAAGGTCACGGAAGAATTTATATTATGTTTTAATTCCATTTTTCCATGACCTTTTTGAAGTACCCTTGCATAAGAAATGGCAAGGAAAGCCCAGAAATGAGAATGCCTCCTGCCTGGGGCCAGCGTCGCAGGGGTTTCATGGTGAATCTAGAAGGGTGGACAGATGCAGACAAGCATCTGAAGTTTGGAACGGGATCAGAGCACGGGCATGGGTCGCTGGGGGGACGGATTGCTGTCTAGCACAACCCTAGGTGCCAGGTCCTGTGCAGTTGCTCATAAATACTCAAAGAACCGTTTGGAGGTGGGTCATCATGGCCAAGACAGCTAGTCCCCATCAAACATCCATGTGCTCATCCCCATTTCCCAGCCTCCCTCATGGCCAGTTTGGGCCATGCGACAAATTCTGGACAATGGGCTGTGAGGGGAAGGGATGTCTACCAATTCTGGAGTGAGTCAGTTCAGAGTGGATGTGTCCTCATCCCTCTCTTCCCCTGCCATGGTCTCTGGTGCCACATGTTCCAGTGATGTAGCTACAAAATGGAAGAGGGCAACCTGACTCCGTGACTTTGTGAGACAAATAGACCCTTATAGTGTTCAGCCACGGAGACGGGGGATTGTTTGTAGAGGCAGCTAATGCTGATTGCCCTGATGACTACAGTACTACTACAATTTCTACTTCATAGAAGCCCAGTCAGTTGCCTGCAGTCAAACAGCTTGTACGTGGGCAGAGCTGGAACTCATACCCAGGCCTGACTCTCATGGCCAGTTTTTAGCAACTATTCTTCCTCCACCTCATGACAGGTTGTCCCCAAGCTCTGTTTTCCCATCTGAAATTTTATGGGAATATCCAGCAGGGACAGGGACAGGGAGCAGCTGGAGCCTCAGAACACTGAGCGAGTCTGGTGTGAAATCCTGCTGTTCTGGATTGCACCAAGCAGGTGCTTTGCTCCAGCTTCTCTGTTGCTGGTGATGATCACTCATGATAAGCAACATGCGATGAAGAAGGTGACAGTGGCTCGCTCTTGCTTGGCAGAGAATTGCAAGTGGGTTCTGCACAGTGACTCCCAAGGGAGGAACTCTCTCAATGTCGCCATTGCTCACTCTCAGCTCTAACCTGCTTCTCCCCCACCCAGAAAGGTAGGATTGTAAAGCACAAGCTTCAGAGTCAGACTTGGGTTCAAATCCCTTTTCTGCTACTTACTGGCTCTGTGACCTTGGGCAAGTCACTTTAACTATCCGAGTCTCAATTTCTTCATCTGTAAGATGGGGATAGAAATACTAATTCCTTATAGGGTGGTTTTAGGCATCAGAGACGACAGATGGAAGCACTCAGCACAGTGCCTGGCATGGGTAAGTCTGCACAATCCAAGGCAGGCTCTCTTTCTCCTGGGTGTGTTCAGGGGCTATCATAGGGGAGGGAATCAGCACATAGACTCACACCAAGATTAGTTAAATGTTTATTGACAAAATAGGATACACATACCTGTACACAGGTATCACTGGGACATTTCAAGAACCTACCCCCCTCTTTTCTAGGCTCCCTCCTGATTCAGTGTGGGCTCTCTAGAAAAGGGTTTCTGGCATTTTCTTGCTGGAAACCTTGTAGGTGTGTTGGCTGGGCTCTCACTGCTTCTCATGTCCACATCTGCCTGTCCCTGTGGGCTGTGGACAAGGGGCAACGAGCCTCTGCTCAGTCACTCATGTCCAGACCAAATTCTGGATATAACTCTTTGGTGGTGACACTTCGGATCACAGCTGAAAGGAAGGAAGGATGGATGTCTAGTGGGGAGAAGTGGGGGAGAGCATGGCCAAAGCTCTGGGCTAGCCTCGTGGCCCTGACCCACCCAGGACCAGCACCTCTGGCTCCAAGCCAGTGCCCACATGTGCATCTCCCCTGATTAGCCAAGGTCACCTCCCTCCTTCTAGGCCTCATTCCCTGGGCCCTGCCTGGCTGCCCAACATGCCAGGCATTGTATACTCAACACTTGACCTGTGAGGACTCCCTGAACCCTCACCCCATCTTGCAGAGTAAAGCGAAACTTCCATAGAATCCGATCTCAATACACAGCAGCTGGAATCATCTGCTTCAAATGTAAACTGACAATCTCCGCACATGCTGAAAACCCGACTCCTCAGCACGGTCTGCATGCTGGCCCTTGCCCATCTGCAGCCCCAGGATGCTGTCCCTCCTCTGTTTGCCCACAAAGACTCATCATTTCCTCCCCTGGGAAGGGTTCTCCTCAGAGGTCTCTCCTGACCACCTTATCTCACCCCCACAACCCGGTTCATACCTCAATATTCTCCCCATCTCTGCCCCCTGTCTCCTTCGTAGCACTTAACACATTTTGTAATTAATTTGTTGTGTTCATTTACTTATTGCCCATTTCCCCCACCCCCAACACCAAAACCTAAGCAATAGGAGAACAGGGACCTTCAAGTGTCTGGTTCACCCAAGTGTCCCCAGCACCCTATTGAGTGCCAGGCACACAGTAGGTGCTCAATAAATATTCACTGAATGAACAAAAATGGATAGGCCACAGCTCCAGGTCTCAAGCTATCTAATATGAGCTTATACTCCTCAACACTAGGCTACACTTCCCTCACATTCCTTTCTTCTTGGACCCTGGTCATCCTCGTCTCTTTATCTGTCTATATTTCTCTCCTGTTTTCTCCTTCCCCTCCTCTGGGACCCATTCTCCAAAGAAACACAGAGAAGCCCTCCCTGCTGTGGAATCCTGCAGGCTGACGGGCACTTCTGCGACATGTGCTAAAACTCAGGTGTCAGCTGGGCAGACAGCCCCAGCTCTGCATACTATCCCAGTGGTCACTGGCTGCTGAACCCCAGTGCCCACCACTCCAAGCCAGCTGATGGAAATGAAGTTTGTACAAAGCGATCTACACATTTCCTTACCTCCAAGGTGGGCTGTTCTAACCAGCCCAGATACACAGGTGTCCGTGCCTTGGCTAAAGCCCTCTGGATAGTGAGATTTTGTTCAAGGAGGAACAAATACCCCTTTAAGCCACAAAGGGTCACCCTTACACTTTCTGCCTCTTTAGCAACTCAGCCATTTGAGGCAAGAATATCACTTTCAGCATGCCCCATAAGACTGGGAACCCTTAGTCCTCAGCCGAGCAGGTGGACATGCCCTACTCAAACCTGCCTGTAGCTCGAAAGCAGGCTCAGTACTGGAGGAGAAACCCCAGGAGCTCAGGTAAGAGCTGTACAGTTGCTTTGCTGTGAGCAGAGGGGCTAGGGCATTCCCGGAGCTGGTGAGCTGAGAAGGGAGGCAGGGTTGACAAGTTAGGAGGCCCAGGAGCAAAATCCAACAGCCCTAGGGGAGAGGACACTCTCAGAGCTCTGGTCGCTTCTCTGGAGTCCTGCTGCTCACCTAGTCTGCCCAGTAGCATCTGCCCCACATCCTTGATGTCATTATACTCGTGGAGCTGGGAGATGTGGTCCTCCAATTCATCCACACTGTAGCCTCTGGGGTGAGGATGGAGAGAGAAGGAGAGAAAGCCAGTTAAGAAAGCTGATGGATGAGGAGGGCTGGCCCGTGGCTCACTCGGGAGAGTGTGGTGCTGATAATACCAAGGCCATGGGTTCGGATCCCATATAGGGATGGCCGGTTAGCTCACCAGGTGAGCGTGGTGCTGACAACACTAAGTCGAGGGTTAAGATCACCTTACCAGTCATCTTTTTAAAAAAAAAAAAAAAAAAGAAAGCTGATGAGGATCCCAGGCTCAGACAGTAATGAGGCATCTTGGGCTGATGGTTAGCTCACTTGATTACAGCATGGTGCTGATAACATCAAGGTCAAGTGTTCAGATTCCTGAATCAGCCAGCCACCAAAAAAAAAGACAGTAATGTGGCATCTGTTCAACAAATGTTCACTAAGGGCCTACTAGGTGCTAGGAACTGGGCATGTAGTGATGGCAAAATAGACCCTGTCCTCATGAAGATCACAGCAGGGCAGGGGATCTGCCCAGCTCCTCACTCCTGGCAAATGTGCCCTGTCCCCTTAGGGAGGGATCCCCAACCACATTGGTACTATGTGGCTCTGGCCACAGTTAAGGGACTGAGAGATGGGCACATGATCCAAGCAGCCAGGCAGATTCCCTAAAGTGTGAAATGCACATTCAAAGGCTGCTCAGTCTTGGCCATATGGCTGGAACGAGGAGCATGGGGAACTCCAGGAGTTGTGGAAAAGCCAGCTTCCCCTACACACTGATGCCCCATCTGCAGAGAGAGAACGGAGTCCACGTGGAGATGAAAGCAGAGGCAGAGAGTGTGGCTCCAGAGAGAGACTGGGACAGCGACAGCATCCATTCCCCACAGCTTTCCAGTTTCTGGTTCTAGGCCCTCCACAGCCTGACCACCTGCCTACCCGACAGGCTCCTGAGACACCCTGAATCCAATGGCATAGTCCTGTTTTGATGGTAAGCTAGTGCCACTGGGTTTCAGTTACTGGGCACTAGTTAAATGTCATTTTAACCATGCTGATGAACCCAAGGAAACTTACTCAGATATTAATTGAGAGATCTCTTTGTCCAGCATGTTGCTCTTCTCCTTCAGTTTCTGAATGTCAACATGCAGAGACTCCTCGTTGGTCCCATTAGCCTGGCCAGAGTTGGGAGATGGACGCTGAGTGGCAGAAAAAGGCATCAGCTGGACTGATGAATTATCCACAATTCAGAGCCCCCAATAGCCACTCCCTGCTTCTGCTTGGTAATAGACCCCCAACCCCACAAAATAAGACTACAATTCCCAGCTTCCCTTGGAATGGGTGTGGCCCTAGGATTAAGTTCTGACAAGTGGAACTTAGTCAGAAATGGTGTATGCATCATGTGGGAACTGTCCTTCCAGGGACAGGGCATGCCTTTCTCTGGCCTTCCTACTTTCTGCTGGCGGGAATGTGGATGTGACGCTGGAGCTGAACAGCTCTCTTAGGTGATGATAAGCCACATGCTGAGAAGGTGGTAGAACAAGATGGAGGCCTGGGTCCCTGAGGACTATTTAAGACACTGTTATTTGGGGTTTTCTTTCACTCCCAGCCAAACCCAATCCTAACTAATGGGCCCACCCTGGCCCCCAGTCTGACCCCAGAGAATCCACTCCAGGTATCCTTCTTGCATTCTCCTCTCAAGGCTGCGATGTCACTGGGTTTATAATCTCACTGGATAATAAAACCCTTCTCAGGGGCTACAGTTCATCTTCATGCTTTCTGCCTCTAAAAGCTGCAAAGTCCTGTGCCCAGTACACAGCTAATCTTCAGGATATGTATGTTGGATGAACTGTCTACATGTGATACAAGAAGAGACTGAGGCAGATGTGGTTCTTGTTCTTAGGTCAGTGGCTTGTAACAAATACTGAGTGAGCGCCATCTGCTAGGCACTAGCAAAGACTCTGGGGGACAGGAATGGCCAAGACATCAAGCCTGGCCTCAAAGAGAAAACACCCCACAGTTATGATCTTCCTCCAGCTATCTCCATTTAAAGCTCTACTCACGTGTCACCTCATCAGAAAGGCCTTCCCTGACCACCCTGTCTAAAACAGTAACGCCTCTATCCCTTTGTCCTAATGTATTATCTCATTTCTCACCACCTGATCTGTTACATATTTCATTATTATTTTCATTGTCTGCCTTTCACCACTGGAGGGTAAACTTCACAGAAGCAGGAACTGTTTTTTTCACTGCAGGTTGCACAGTGTCTACGACAGTACCTGGCACATAGTAGGCACTAAATAAATATTTGCTAAATGAATGGGTGACTAATAACTAATCAACTCATTATAAACCTGAAAAGTGCTTTGAAATTGAAGTATAGTGTGCTAAGGGAGTGTCTAATGGGGCAACTGGACTGAGCAACTGGAGTGGGGGTAAAGCTTCTCTGAGGAAGCTGAACTTTAAAGGATGAGTAGGCATTTGGCAAAACGTTGGAGGAAAGTATTGCAGACAGAGGGGACAGTAAGTATACCCAAATGCCCTAACCCAGAAGCGGGCACATGTTTGGGGGGAATGAGTGCTTTCCACGTGGGTGGAATGGTGAGGGGATGGTGGTGTGAAAAAGAACGAAAGCAAGTGCTTGTGGTGCTATTTATTAGAAAGGAGAGGAGGCAGAGCCCAATTCCAGAGCCTGGAGTACCAGGTATGACAGATGTGAGGAGTTGGTTTGTGGTCCTGCTTAGGACACCGAGTGTGGTTTCAGACTTGGCAAGTGGGAAGGCAAAGATATTCTGCAGGCAGCTCTGAGTGTCCAGAGAAAGGTCAAGCTGGAGAGAGATGGGAAGGTTGTGGGCACTGGGGTGTTGAAGGCATAGGAGTGAGACTTTTTTTTTTTTGTAGCTTTGAGGAGTGTATAGAAAGAGAACAGCAGAGAGAGGAGAGCAGAACCCCCCAGAAACCTACTGTTTACATGGTAGGAGCAGCAGGAGGCAAAGAAAACCAGAGGCAGGCGATCGGGATGAGGCACCTGCAAAGAGGCCCAAAGAGGAGAAAGCACAGGGTACTGGGTGACAGCTCAGGCTCTGGAGTGGGACTACTTCAGTTCAAAGCTCAATCAACTGGATCCTTTGGCAAACTGGTGGCTTCCCACCCACATCGTCTGGGCTCACTGCAGCTTATCTATCAGGCCTTGCCTGCGACCTTACCACCTCTGGGGGGCCCTCCTTGTAACCCCAAGCCTGGACTCCCCCTCTCCCCGTCACAGAATCGTAGTCATACTGTCCTGGAATTTTTTTTGCCTTTTCATCCCCCTCAGCCCGTGGCTCCTGGAGGGCAGGGGCTTTCTGGCACCCACCTGCGGCCCAAGCACCTGGCTCCGAGCAGTTGCTTAGTCAATAAACAAACCAATAAAAGTCTTTCTCGATCTAACTCGGGCAACCCCGCCGTGGGGGATGAGAGAAGAAGGAAAAGGAGGCAGGGTTTTGGGGCAGCTTGCCGGAGAAGGAGAGACTATCATCAGCTAAAGGAGCGGACAGCGTGAACGCCAAGCGTCTTCCTGACTGAGGGGTTGGGGGTATATTCAGAGGCAGGGCTGGGTGACGGGCGACACCAGTGAGCAGGGGCGATGACAGGTGCTGGAGAGGGGTAAAGGCATCTGAGGAGACGTGGGAGGGAGGTGACCTCGCACGGGACAGGACACCCCTTCTTCTTTGAAGATTGGAGGCAGGAGGAAAGGAAGGGGACGGGCTGGGAAAGACCTGGAGGCTCTCGGCAGATCAGGTCCTGCCGGGGGAAGCCCTGGAGAGGGCTGGGGTGGAGAAAAGGGCCGGGGGCAGCAGACGGACTCACGGGCGGGGCCCAGACATACTCACAGGGGATCGGAAGGCCCCGCGGCAGCTTCGGTGAAGGCCCGGTTCCGTCCTGGAGAGGAATCCGAGGGGAAAGGCTGATGGGGCCGAGGACCGGCGCTGAGGGGAGGGGTGGGGTGGGGTGCGATAGGAGCCGCAGCTGGGAAGCAGGAGCGAGCGACGGGCCCCGGCTGGGAGGGGGCAGGCACCCTCCCCGGGCCGCTGAAGGGACCCTCCAGGAAGAGGGCGAGCGGGCAAGCGTCTGGAGCGGGGTCTTTGCAGGGGATTTGTGGGACCAGAGAGTCGGGGCAGAACTGTGAGGAGTCAGGAAAGGAGCTGTGAAGTGAGACGCTTTCCCCTGCTGTCCATTCCTCGCCCACCTTCTGAGCCCTGGGGTCCGAGCCCCCCGGGTCAGGGGTTTATGTGACACAGGAGGGTCCAGGACGGGGGCTGGAGAGCGGCCTCTCAGGTCTGCCAGCTGATTAGAATCCCGTGAGGGTCACCACCAACGGTCGCACAGAAAGCTGCGCGCGCACCCAGCGAGGGCCCCGCCCCTCCCCGGGAGGGCGGGAACCGCGATTGCGCGCGCAGCTTTCATTGCGGCTCCACCAGTCCCTCCTGTCCCGCGGCGGTCTGGCTACGCTCCCTTTCCCTTCATTTTGCTCATCCGCCAATGGGCTGCGAGCATTGGGGCCACGCCCATTTTGATACTGCCTAGTACCGCCCTGGTTCCGCCTATTCTGGCTCAGTGGCACATCCGCTCGGTCGTTGCCGGAAACAATTCGCAGTGGTTGCTGGGATCGTGGTGATGTGGCCCCCCCTTCCCTCTCCCCGCCCCGGAATGTCGGAAGAAACCCGACAGCGCAAATTGGCCGCGGCCAAGAAAAAGGTAAAGCGCGCCGGGTCGCGGCCCCCTAATCGAGCCCGAGGCCCCTCTGACGGTGGGACCTTGGCCAGAGTCTGTGCCACTCCTGAGGCACACCGGGCTTGTCCCTCTGCGCCTCTTGACTCCCCCCACCAAAGTCTTCTCAGCCTGCCCCGCCCCTTCAACAGCCCAGCCCCCTCCCTCGCCCGGCGCCCCCGGGTGACATTGGGCCGGAGACTCCCGGGGCTCCCCGCCCTGGGCTCGTCCCTGGCCTCCTGCCACCCCAAACTGGACCTTCCTGGGCTCCTGAGTCCCCTAGGTTCCCGTCTCCAAGGTCCTCGGTCATATCCCTGAGCTCCCCTCCCCCTCGACGAGGAGTAGGAGGTAGTTACGTCACTGCCCCCCTCGGGGCTGTCACAGTCTCCCTGCGAACTGTCATTACTGCCTGGAGCCCGGCCTTTGATCTGACGACCCAGTTCCCTAAGTGTTTTCACCCCTTTCCGGCTTGTGTGGTCATGGCACAAATTTCTATTTCGAAGGATACTCAGGAGTATGGGACCTAGGACCGAGAGGTTTCTGGCTCCCTTATTCCCTTATCTTAGACATTGACAACGTGAAAAGCCTACACTTCACCAGTGAGCTTGAAATGTTGACAATATTTGTGGGTGACAGTTGGGAGAACGGGTTTGATTTGGTTTTCTCCCGGGTTTCTACTCTCTAGAGACACTTTACAATTTGTTTCTGAGTCTCTATCTCACATTCGAATTCCCTATGATTGTGGGACCAGAGTATCTTTCCATCATTGCTTTCTGGAGTGAGATATGCTTATCTTCTGTGGAACAGATCCTCGGCAACCAAACTTCACAGCTTGAATCTTGCCTACATCATTTCAATCTGGGGTGCCACAGGATCAATATGGGGCATCTTTCTGAAGCATCACTTTTGCTTGTTTCCATTGAGAAAAAAACGTATTAATGTACTTAGGGGTGACATTCACATAGATTGTGAGATTATAATAGACTTCTCTCTGAAATGATGCTTGGGTTGTCCTCTTTCTGTTAGGTTCCCAGATGCACTAGGGGTGTGCCTTCACTGCCTTCTGCCATTAGGATACATGATGTAAATGTTTGAGAAGTACTGGGTGCAGCAATAACAGCTGTGTAAGAAAGGACCCCAGTGTCTGATTTCTAAACCACACAATATATACGGTTCCTGCTTAATGTTTACTTTTCCACCTCTACCTCTGGTGTTGCCTCCTGGCAGGTGCTGATTCATGGCAAAGCTCCAGAAGACTGAATTTAAATTCTATTATTGCCTTTTTTAGTCATGTTATCAGTCCATTTCTTCAGTCATTAAGTGATCACTACAACACCTTGTAGGGTTGCTGGTGGCATTAAATCAGACGGTACAAAAAAGAATATTTTGTAAAAACAGTAAAGTAGGATGTGAATATAGGGGTGTATAGTTCTCATGAATATTTCTGTTTTTCCTTTTCACAGTTGAGAGAATATCAGCAGAAGAACAGCCCTGGTAGTCCTGCAGGAGCAAAGAAGAAGAAAAAAATAAAAAATGGCAGTAGCCCTGAGTCAACCGCTTCTGGTGATTGCCACTCACCTGAGGATGTGAGTCTTGGCTGGCTAGGCTCCTGGGAACAGGGGGCTTAAGGGGCAGTAGGTGGTAATGGTTGAGATTGTGGAGTAAGTGTCAGGCACTGGTTAAGAATTCTGGGTTTGAATACTACCTCTCCCTCTGCTAGGGATATGATTTAGGGCAAATTGTTTAAGCTCTCTGGGCCTCTCCACATCTGTAAAATAAGGGTAATATTGTTTTACTTACAGTTAGGAAGTTTAAAGGAGATTTGTTTTTATGTCAATTCCTAGTAAAGGACCTGGTACAGAGTGCACATGTAATAAATGGTAGTTGCTATTTGATTTTCCTCATCCCCAGCCGCAAGGGGAAGCCAGGCCAGTGAGACAGCCACTTGCCATGAAGCTCTCCCTTTAGGAAGCATGGAATGAGCCCCAGGCTGTGGTGAGGAAAGCCCCAGGCACTAGGATTAGGTAAAGATCTGAGTTTTGAGTCCATCTTTGCCATCAGCTTGCTGGATGACCTCAGAAAAGTGACTTCCTCCCCTTGGCCTCAGTTTCCTCCTCTGTAAGATGATATTGTTGGATGAGATCAGTGTCTTTCAAACTTACTTTTTAGCTATAGCCCCTTTGTTTAAGTGAACCCTTCCTTAGAAGTCTGGTTTTTAAAATGGAGATGGGGTTGAGGAACCCTACCAGATTCATCCCCCACATTCTGGGCCTGAGGAGAGCGTCCAGTGTGTGTGTGAAGAGCTGCATCGGTTGAGTGACTCCACTCTGCGTGACTGCGTCACTCAGGGGATTTTTCCTTCTCTTTGTTTCTGCCTCTGGCAGGGCAGCAAGTGGCCTTTGGGAAGGATGGCACGGGCCATGGGATTGATTTCCTCTGCTTTTCTTCAACATTCGTTTCTCTGAAGCCACCTCTTCCTCCTTCCCTGACTCTCTTGCCTCTCTCTAAGCCACTTCTTTCTTCCCCCTGCCCTTGTTTCCCCTTTTCGCCTCCTGTAGATTCAGGACATTCTGAAGGTGCTGGTGTCCGACCTTAATCGTTCCAATGGGGTAGCGCTGCCCCCATTGGACAAGTGGAAGGTGAGCCAGTGCTGAGCCCCCCTTTCTGTCTTGCTCTCTCCTGGCGGTGCATGCCCCTAAGGCTTCTGTGGTTTGGGGGACTGTTTGCCTCTGGCTGATTTTATGTTGCTGCCGTTAACCCTCGGCCTGTTTGTCTGCTTCTTCACCTGCTTGGCTGGTTGGGTTTTTTCCCCTTCCCCTACATCTTTTGTCATCTTGGAGAAGATGAGACATACCTCGAAGGTTAAAGGTAATTTGGGAATAACTTTCAGAGCAGAAGTGTGGGATTTGGTCTTTTGAGTGCCCAGTGTGGTGCTATCAGACTAGGAGAGATTGAAAAAAAAAAAAAACAAACCTTCAGGTCTTTCCCTCTGGGCATCTGTCCCCAAAAAACTAGTAGACCACATGGAAGGTTGTAATTTTATTGAATTGATTAATTCATTTTCATTTCAGAGTAGGATCCATAGGGTTGAGAGAAAGTGAGTTTGCATTACAGTTGCAAGGAGTAAGTTTATTTTTTTCAGAGGAACTAACTGTAAAGGATGTGAAATTAACCAAACAGATGAGTGACCAGGACATTCTGCCCCTAATCTCTTTTAAAAATCAAATGGACAATTTGCCATATTCATTGGGCTCTTGATAGCAAAGGCACTTTGCTAACCAGTGGAGAAGATAGATGAACAACTAGGATGCACACCGAGGGAGGCAGACAAGAGACAAGGGAGGATGTGACAACTGGGGGGAGGCTGGAGGGGGTGGCATTTAAGACCAGTTTGAAGGTTAAAGATAGCTAATGGGCCTCCATGTGGAGAGTGGAGGAGGCAGGGGGAGCGGTAGGGTCGTGGCCAGCATTATCACAGACCTTCTTTCAGGGACACAAGGAGCCTGGCAGGACAGGGGATTGGGGTACATAGAGCTAAGAGATGACCTCCTCCGATGTGATGTTGGCAATACCTCCTTAGCTAACTTGCCCAGGAGACATCTGCCAAGGCACAGGAACTGGGCTGAAATAGGCTAGATCCTGTTGGAGATGGGCCCGGGGGAGGGACTGGGACAGGGCCCTGCTGGCTGGTATTAGAATGTTTTCCAATCATCATAACCATTCCCATCCAGTCAGGTAGGTCTGTCCAGGCCTGTCCAGGTGCTATGACTCACCTCATGGGCTCAGAGGAGACACCGAGTGGCACGGTGGGAGGAGCACATGCCTAGAGGCGTCCTTCAGCCATGAATTTGGCTTTTGCTCTGCCTGTGGTCCAGTTGGGTAGGGGATCTGGGGGGCCTCAGTTTCCTCATGGGAAAAATATTAGTGTGCTCTATGCCTGGCACAGGTCCCTCTGCTGTGGAAATGAAGACCCAGATCCCCATATTCCCTTCTTGTTTTAAAATCCTCTCTACATCAGTACCTTTCCCACGTAAATTTTCTACTCCAGGAATGCAGGCCTGTGTTTGCTGTCTCCTGAGTAGAACTGATAACATTTTTAGAAATGGGGAATAATGGAGAAAGAAAAATAGGATGTGACATTTTGAGGGGAGTGGACATTTAAAACTCCATAATTAGCTACAAGACTTAAAATTATGAAATAACTTGGTTGCTCACAAAACAATCATGTTACATATATTTAAAAGTCCTCAGAAAAATACTTTTCCCCCTCTGAGCATTCCTATGTCTATTCCTAGAAATGAGTGGGAGCCCAAGATTCCAGGAGGGACCCAGAGCCTGTCAGAGTCCCTGGCTGGGAGTGCCAACCTCTCCTAAAGTCTCATGCCTGGTCAGCTACTGAAGCTCTGCTCTACCTATTAGATTCAGTTGTAGAGACTGCCAGGGCAACTCCAGGTTCCAGGGTCAATAGTCACACCATGGACACCAGGTTCTGGGGCCATGGTCATAGTCAACATGCAAAGACACCTTGGCTCATCCTCAGTTCCCTCAGGATCTGCAGTACTTCCTTGCTCTAAGGGGGCAGTGGATTTGGGTTTTCAGAGGTGAGGGTGATAGGTCCAGAGAGCAGGCAGCCCTTTCCACAGAGAGGTGCAGCCACTTCCTCCCCAGGCCTAGCTTCCCTGGCCAGGCCTTGGGTCCCTAGTTCTCTTCCCTTGTCAAGCTCCAGCTAGTCGTCCATCGTTCCCGTTCTGTGTCCATCTGGCCCACTGGACATTAGACGATCTCTAGAGCCAGAGGCTTGGACTAAGAGATAGGCCTGAGCCTGGAGAGAGGCTGGGTGGAGGTCTGGTCAAGCAAGTGGGTCCAGTTGGGGAAGAGGGAGAGGCTTCCACATGGCTCTGAAGTCCAAAATCTGAGGTTTGTTCCTTAGCTGCTATTTTTGAGAAAGAGGCCCCACCACCTCCAGGATGCCCAGAGTCAAAGGGCAGACCTCTTGCCCCTGGTTTCTCAGGTTTTCTCTTGGTGGATATCTGTTTCTGGAGCTGGGAAGTTAGGGTGGGGGTACTGGCTATGGTTTATTTTCTTTCTGCCTCCAGAGAGCAGGTAGACGCTTCTAGTTGGGCAGCTTTTTGCCCTAAAAGGCCTGAATCAGAGACATGCAGCCAGTGGTTGGTGGGGAGGGGGGGCTGCGGAGAGGAGGACAGGGAGGAAAGGAGAGCGGGAGAAGAGAGAAGCAGACAGCCATGTTGACCATGACTCCTGCTTCAGACCACTATCCGCCACCCAGCAGGGGCCCAGGGGTGGAGGCAGTCTGTGACACCACTGGCTTTCTGGAAGAACAGGGCCCTTCTTCTCCCTGACTTTGGCACACCTCCCTCCTGCCTGCTGTGGCTGCCACAGGTCAGAGCCTGGTACTGTCTTCTGCCAAACTGTAGGGAGACAAGGTGCTTGTGTGTTCATGGAGGAGGTCTTGCAGCCCTTGCTTTGAGCTTTGGCTGTCTAGAATGCTGCCAAGGTGCTAAGACCTGAGTGAGCCATCTCCACAGCCCCCTGTCTCCACAGTGGCTCCCAACATGTGTGATTGTCACTCTGACTGCAGCAAGGCCTGTCCTGCCTCCTCCACATCCTTGTGTCCAAGAAACTGAAGTGCCTTCTCTCCTGCATTGCCCCCTAACCCCTTGCACTGTTCTGTGACAGGCATCCAAAGACTGCACTGCTCCTGTGCCACCAACTACTGATGACACCGTGTCATCTGGCAGTGTCCCTTCACCCAGTGCTAGTCTCACTAGCATGACATCACCTCAGGTTGGTGTCCGCTGCCCTCCTGTGTGTTCGCCCCTTCCTCCTTCCCAATGGACTGTACCTACTATGGATTCTCTTGTCCTTTCTCCAGGTGGCTTGATTCCTAGAGCCAAGTGCCCTTCTTGGGGACTGGGATGGGGGAGGTCAAGACAGGGCTTTTCCTTGAGGTCCAGGGAGATGAAAGGTTGTTGGAATGAGCTTGGCTCGCCTTTCCTGTGTGACTCTTACTGGAAATTGAATGATGACCTCATATGTCTCTTCCCAAACAGAACCATGATGCTGACAATGGCCCTAACCACATGGATGAGACCAAGTGAGTGTCTCCTAGCGGGGCAGCAGTCCCTAGGCCGGGACTCAGGGAAGGCCACTTTTTCCCACTGAGCCACCTGCACCCCTGACCCATGTCTCCATCCCTAGGACTTTGTCATCGACTGAGAGTCTGCGACAACTCTCTCAACAGCTCAATGGTCTTGTGTCTGAGGTACCCCAGAAATTGGGGCCCAGAGGGGGAGAGTGGGGAGGAAAGTAGGATAGAAGGAAAATGAGACAGGGATTTACAAGAGAGAAGATCCTGCACCAGCTGACTTGTTGGAGAATGTTGCATTCGTCACCTCTCCTCTGAGTCTTCTCCCTTGAAGCTGTACTCATGAAGGATGGGCTACGAGCTTGGCTTCCTCATTTGTTCCTGCTGCAGAAAGCACAGGATGATGTTGATAACATCAAGGTCTAGGGTTCAATCCCAGTGCTGGACACCACCAAAAAAAAAAAAAAAAGTACAGGATGAGAGGTGCTCAGGAGGGGAGGGGTGATGGGGGAGGAAAGACCTTGAGAAGTTAGCACGAAGGGGTTACATAGGAGGGCCTGGTCCAAATTAGGCAGGAAAGAAAATTTTGCCAGTTGACTGGGAAGAAAGGAAGTCAGAGGGCTTTGTCATCGAGGGCAACAGTCTCTCCATGTGCGCTCTCATGTCTTCTAGTCCACATCTTACATCAACGGGGAGGGCCTTGCGTCTTCTGCTAACATGAAGGATCTGGAGGTGAGTGCCCCTGCAGGCAGCCCCCCAACCAACTCCCACAGTGGGGGCTGGGTGCCCCGCTGCCAGCTGAGACAGCCCCTCCCCCCACCCCTAATGATTGCTCTCTCTACCTTTCCCCCCAACCCTCCTCCAACTCCTCCTCTCTGCATGCGCCTCAGAGCCGGTACCAAGAGCTAGCAGTAGCCCTGGACTCCAGCTATCTAGCAAACAAACAACTCAGTAGCACGATAGAGGAATTGGTAAGAGTCCAGTGGGGTCCCCCAATCCCACACTGCCAATCCTGGGCTCCAATTTCCCCTTGGGGCTCTGAAGGGGCTGGGGAACCCTGTTGCCAAGGGAGAATGGGGTGCTGGGGGGCCTAGGTCTCAGCTGGAGGGACCCCAGAGCATGCAGCATGGCTCTTTCTGTTGCTGCCCTGTCTGCCTACTGTCTCTTCTCCAGACACTCCTGCTTTAGTCCTCGCCACACTTGCCCTTGGCTGTCCCTCTGGTGGAAACACTAGGCTGACTGTTGTTAGGAGCCCTGTGTTCCCACCCTGGCTTAGTTCCTGCTTTGCTCTGTCTTTGGTTTTGGACAAGCCACCTCTCCTACCTGGGCTTGAGTGTTCTGAGATAGAATTAAAGGGTGTCAAAGGTCCTTTTCAGCTCTAAGAATCAAAGATTTCAAGTCACACTTGAAATGTCAGGGAGAAGGAGAGCTTTCCTGTCCTTTTCTTTCCTAGATCCCTGCTATTAAAAACAGTCCCTGTCCCATGGTGTGTGGTTAGTGGTGAATGAATGCACCCTTCTGAATTACAGGCTGGCAGAAGGGTACTCTTTCTTTTCTCAGACTCCATTTCTAGAGGTTTCTGTTATTGTTTAAAGAGAATCCAGATTCAGATGTTCAGCTCTGTAGCTGTGAGTGAAAACCAACAAAGACCCAAATTCTGTTTCCTTGGGAACTTGAGAAGAGTTTGTCAGTTCATGTCCCCGTAGGGTCTGAGAGCTTTTCCTTCAAAATCCATTCCTGGCCCCTGCCCACCCCTTCCTGGTCTGGGGAATGGAGCCAAGGGGGACAACCTCAGTCACCTTCCTTTTACTCTCCCCACAGAAACAGCAGCACCAGGAAACTCTGGATCAACTGGAAAAAGTAACATGATTTCTTTGTTTGCGCATTCTACGGCTGATGGGTTAGGGAAAGACTCAGATGGAGAGGCCCCAGTCTTGTCTTGCCCACTCCCAACCTGGAGAAGACTCATTCCCTGTGCCCCACCCCCAGCCCCACAAGGTCCCTGAGAATCTGGTCTCATTGGTGGACCTGTCCCTGGGCCATTATTGGCATTCTAGGGTCATGTTCCGTGTTATTGTATTTCTGCCTCCCCCAGTAAGAGACATTTCTTTCCTCTTCTTATAGGAGAAGAAAGAATGTCAGCAGAAGTTGGCAAAGGAACAGGGGTCCCTCCGGGAACAACTGCAGGTGAGTGGACTGTATGGTATTCCCTCATGTCACCTAGAAAACCTTCCTTCCCTCTCTTTCAGCACCTGTTTGGGTTTCTCCCAAAGGTTCACATTCAGACCATAGGGATCCTAGTGTCTGAGAAGGCAGAATTACAGACAGCCTTGGCCCACACTCACCAGGCAGCCAGACAGAAAGCAGGTGGGAATCTGGGCACTCCTTCCTCCCTCAACCTGGTGCCTTGGCAGGTCTTTGGGGGAGTCTTTTGGGCTCCATCTCAATCTCTGTCATTCTAGAAGAGTCTGAGGATCTTGCCAGCCGCCTGCGGTCATCTCGGCAGCGCATAGGAGAGCTGGAGCGGACTCTGTCTGCTGTCTCCACACAGCAGAAGCAGGCCGAAAGGGTGAGCCCAGCCATCTGCCCTCACGTTTGTGCCTCCACCCCCAGGGGAAAAATGAGCTTAAAGAATTAGATAGACCTGGGTGTTCAAATCCCAGCTGTAAGTGATCTTAGCACTTAACCTCTAATACTCTTGCATTTTTCACCTACAAAATGGAGATAATCATAGTAACTGCCTCCTATGGTGGTTGTGAGGATTAGATGGGATTGTTAGCATGGTGCCCGGTGAAGCACTCAATACAGGTTCAAACAGTGGTGATAATAGTAGTAACAATAGCAATGTTACCTGATATCTCTGGGCCTGTGTCAGCCAGCTGTAAATCAGATCTCTTACCCTGCCTTTTCCACCCTTACTGAGTTCTTTTTTTTTTTTTTAAAAGATGACCGGTAAGGGGATCTCAACCCTTGGCTTGGTGTTGTCAGCACCACGCTCAGCCAGTGAGCAAACTGGCCATCCCTATATAGGATCCGAACCCGCGGCCTTGGTGTTATCAGCACCGCACTCTACCGAGTGAGCCATGGGCCAGCCCGTTACTGAGTTCTTATTAAAACCAAATAAGCACATGGGCTTGGAAATGCCTTGAAAAAGACGTAAAGTGTGATTCAGGGCAAGGGAATGTTAGTGCCCAATAGTTGCTGTAGCTCTCGGTATAGTGTGCCCCAACTACATCTTCTACCTGCCAACTCCTGACTTCACCCTTCTGTATTTGCAGTGCAATAAGGAGTTAACCAAAGAGCGAGATGCTCTCAAGCTGGACTTGTACAACAGCAAGTAGGAGGGGAAGGTGGATGGGAGGTCTGGGGGGCCCCAACACGGGTGATGTGGTGGGAGGTGGGAGGGGTACAGGAGAGCAGGACGAGGTAGTTGCACAGGTTTGGATGTGTGTAGAGCCAAGCTCTGGTTCCAGCTGTGCCAGCGACTTGGGTGTAGCCTCAGGCAATTCATGTCTTCTCTCTGGACTGTCACTTGTGACTGATGATTGCTGGGGTCCCTTTCCCATGCCACAGTTCTGTGGTTGTGTGGCAAAGATAGCGTGTTCCTTTCTGTTCTTCCTCCACTGCTTCTGGCCATAGGAAAAACAGTGAGGACCTGAAGCAGCACAACTCTGAACTTGAGGAGAAGCTTCGAGTTTTAGTGACTGAGAAGGCAGCCATGCAGCTTGGGATGGAAGAGCTACAAAAGAAGCTGGAGATGTCCGAGCTCCTGCTGCAACAAGTGAGTGGCTGAGCCCCATCCAGCTGGGGCCGCGGTTGCGAGGGTTTATCAGTGGTGACCTCTAGCCAAGAGCTGAAAAGTTTGAGTCCTGGTTTTGGTTCTGCCGTAAGATCCTCCAGAGATTGCTAAAAATCCACAAATTGATTCCTGGCCCAGAACTGTAGAATCAGACTTTCAGAGATAGGTCTTTAAAAAAATGTTTTGGTTTTGAAAGGATCCTGGTTGAAAACCATTGTTATGTAGATTACATTTATATGGCTAGCCCATGAGTCTCTTTACTTCCTCCTGAGGGCCAAGGCAACACTTTATTATTACTGGGATAGTAATAATAGAGGATAGAGGTCTTTATTGACCCTGAGTTGTACTTTGGTCCTAGCTCAGACCCTCGTGGGGTGCATTGCACGGAATTGTCTGAGCTCCTCAGATCTAAACTTCTCACTTGTCAACCATCCAGCTCTCTAGCCAGTCTGAAGCCCCTGATAGTAACCAGCAGTTACAGCAGGCCATGGAAGAGCGGGCCAAGCTGGAGACACACGTGGGGCAGGTGAGGCTTTGCAGAGGGAGGGATGTGGAAGGAAGATGACCCAGGTGGCCAGGAGCAGGAGAGGACCAGTGACAGCTCCTCCTAACTTCTGCACCCATTCTTGCAGCTGATGGAGTCGCTTCAGCAACTCCAGCTGGAGAGAGATCAGTACGTGGGGCACCTGGAAGGAGAGCGTGCCGTCTGGCAGCAGAGGATGCAGCAGATGGCAGAGCAGGTGAGGTCTGGCCCTTCCTTCAGCCCCCCACTTTGGAAAGGTCACTTAATCTTTCCGGGTATCTGTAAAATGGGAATCGCATCACTTGCTGTGGAGTGCGGCCAGAGGCCATGTGTGTTTTGGTTTTATGGGGGTGGGGGTAAGAGGGAGGTTGCAGCCTGTCCCTCCTGCAGCCCCTGCCTCCATGGCTCTTCCTCCTGTACTCTGAGCAGGTGCGCACATTGAGGGAGGAGAAGGAGCATGGCCTGAGTCAGGTCCAGGAGCTGGAGACCTGCTTGGCTGAACTGAGGAGGCAGACAGGTAAGCTGGGGTTGGGGTGGCCTGGGAGCAGGCAGGGGGAAGAGAAAGAGGTCTGTGCCAGCAGATAGCAAGTCCTGTCATCGGAGCCTCAGTGTCTCCATCTGCAAAGAGGGTTGGAGTGCCCATTGTCAGTCACCCACTGTTGTCTTGAGCACAAAGTGAAGAAATCTATTTGAAAGTGGCTTGAAAGATTGACCATCATCTAGGTGTGAGGAATTATTAGCCAGGAAGCCATGGTTTGAGGCAAGGAGCCTGAATTAGGAGCTGTGGGCCAAGAAGAGGGTTTTTTGCAACTCCAGAGGCCAGAGGCCCTTTTGTCCGCTTCCTTTCTCAGCTGAGCCTCCACCCCCGGAGCCCCAAGTAGGGCCCTCTGAGGAAGAACAGCGGCTGCAGGCGGAGGTTGAACAGCTGCAGAAGCAGCTGGAGAGCCTGGCAGGTCAGCTCCATGCCCAGGTTAAGGACAACGAGGGTCTGAGCTGCCTGAATCGGGAGCAGGAGGAGCGGCTGCTGGAGCTGGAGCGGGCTGCGGAGCTCTGGGGCGAGCAGGCAGAGGAGCGCAAGCAGATGCTGGACAGCATGCAGAGCGATCGCACCACCATCAGCCGCGCGCTCTCCCAGAACCGCGAGCTCAAGGAGCAGCTGGCTGAGCTGCAGTCCGGCTTTGTCAGGCTGGTGCGCCACCTGCCCTGCCAGCCTAACCTCCACACTCGCCCCCTGGGCCTTTGTTTCCCCACTTGTAAAATGGGGTGGAGACCTCACACAAAATGGTACCTGTGAAGACACCCTGTGAGCCAGAGCCCTGTGCCCCACTCCCTGCACCCTGGGTCTCTAGCTGTATCGGGTGGCCACTGATAGCTTCTCTCTGTCCAGACCAATGAGAACATGGAGGTCACCAGTGCACTGCAGTCGGAGCAGCACGTGAAGACAGAGCTGGCCAAGAAGTTGGGCCAGCTGCAGGAAAAGCTGGGAGACCTGAAGGAGACGGTAATCCCTGCCCCATCTGGGAAGGGCTAGGAGACAGGCAGCAGCCTGTAGGGAGGGGAGGTGCCAGGGCCAGGACAGAGACAGCTCCAGCCTGGGGAACAGGTAACCCCAGAGTTCTGCACAGCAGTCCTGTGACTATTCATTGCTCCCTTTCCTCTAATTTTTATAGTGGGTAGCCCTGGGCTCCTGCCAGGTCTGGACATGGTCATCCCAGCCAGAAGCATTGAACCCTGCTGAGTAGGGAAAGAGATAGTGGTATGACAGGAGGCTCCTTGGATTCAGACTTGATTCTAATCTCGGTGCCACCAATCACTATTCACATACGTTGCACTGTTAAGCCTCAGTTTCCTTAACTTAAAAGGAGATTAGCATTGTCTCACTGAGGGATGGAGTATTAAGTGAGGTAATGCAGGTAAAGTATTAGTCATTTCGTGTGCCCTGAACAGAGGTTGTTGGTCCCCTCTGCTTCTCCACCAGCCTGTGGCCTGAAGTTAAAATGGTGGGAAAGAAGGTTTTGAGTGTGGGGCTGGGTGCAGGAGACCTGGGGCTCTGGGCAAGGGAGGCAGTCACTGAGGCCTGGAGCGAGGGGGTCAGGAGCCTGAGCAGGCAGCAGAGCCCATGGTGCCCCTCTACCCTACTTATGGGTACAGATGCTGGAAGGAAGCCACCACCTGTCCTCACTCCCAGGGTCTTCCTGCAGGTGGAGCTGAAGAACCAAGAGGTTCAGAGTCTGCAGCAGGAACGAGAGCTATACCTGGCCCACCTGCAGCAGTACATGGCCGCCTACCAGCAGCATGTGGCCACCTACCAGCAGCTGACCTCCGAGAAGGAGGTGCTACACAAGCAGCTGTTGCTGCAGACCCAACTCATGGACCAGCTGCAGCATGAGGAGGTTCAGGGCAAAGCGGCAGCTGAGGTGGTCCGCCAGGAGTTGCAGGAGACCCAGGTGAGGGAGCTGCTGAGTGCTGGCCCCAAGTGGGAGGGCCTGGCAGCCTCTGTGCCGTCTCACTCTCTGTCCTGGTCCCCAGGAGCGCCTGGAAGTGGCCAGCCAGCACAATCAGCAGCTGCAGGTCCAGCTGAGCCTCATGGCTATGTCTGGGGAAGGTGAGTGAGCCTGCCCAGAGGGAGAGGAGAGAGCCTGAGGAAGAAGAGGGGCCCTTAGCAGCATGGCCTCAAGGAGTGGGAACTGTCAGAGGAGCTGCTCAGTCTCCTCTGGGAGTGGCTGGCCAGGGTCACACAGTGAAGGTGGGAGCAGAGGTGGGCCCAGAGCCTTCTTCCCAGGCCCATTCTGTGTCCCTTGTTGGGTTGTCTGAGGACCACTCTGGCTGCCCCCAATAGGAGATGGATCGGAAGAGAAGGGTGAGGAGGTTGCTCGGTCCAGGCTGACCATCCCAGAGGACCTAGAGAGCCGAGAAGCCATGGTGAGCCTCGCTCTTGCCTGCTCCTTTTCCATCCCCCTTTCCTGCCTGCCTCTGTGCACTCCCAGGCACCCTTACTCCTCTTGGTTTCCCTGCCCTGTGATTTCTCTTGAACCCCACACCTTCCCTGGGAGCCAGTGGTGAGACGCCATGCCACCTGGGGCTGACAGGTGCACCCACTGAGGCCAAGAGGGGATGGGCTCCTCTCTGCCTCCCTGCCCTGTTCATCCTGCATATGCCCACACAAATACACATGCACCTCTTGCCCACAGGTGGCATTCTTTAACTCAGCCCTAGCCAGCGCCGAGGAAGAGCAGGCACGGCTGCGTGGGCAGCTGAGGGAGCAGAAGGCTCAGTGCCAGCGCCTGGCTCACCTGGCAGCCCCATTCCAGAATGAGCCGGGGAAGGAGGCCCCAGTCCCTGGGAGCGGGGATGACTGTGTGTCTGGGGAGACCCATCGAGCTTTGCAGGGGGCCATGGCAAAGCTGGAGGTGAGTGAGCCTCTTCTCACCTGGGCCAAGAAGGGTGGGGGCGGGGCGAAGCAGGTTACTGCCAAGACCTGACCCCGTTCTTCTGGCTCTAGAGCCGCTTTCTGGAGCTCATGCAGGAGAAGGCAGATTTAAAGGAGCGGGTAGAGGAACTGGAACACCGCTGCATCCAGCTCTCTGGAGAGACAGACACCATTGGTGAGTGGGAGAGGCCAGGGCCCATGGCAGGGGAGCTGCGCGGTGGGTCGGGGAGCCCCAGCATCTGAGCCCTGTCCTCCTGTGCACCCTCCCCACAGGTGAGTACATTGCTCTGTACCAGAGCCAGAGGGCAGTGCTGAAGGAACGACACAGGGAGAAGGAGGAGTACATCAGCCGGCTGGCCCAGGACAAGGAGGAAATGAAGGTGGGGGCCCTGGACATCTCTGTGGGAGGGGCTCGGGCGGGGCTCAGGCGCTAAGCACCTCTCTCTCCAGGTGAAGCTGCTGGAGCTGCAGGAGCTGGTGCTGCAGCTTGTGGGCGAGCGCAACCAGTGGCAGGGCAAGTTCTTGGCAGCTGCCCAGGGCCCTGCTGATGAGCCCACTCCAGTGTCTCCAGCCCCTCAGGAACTTGGATCTGCCAACAAACAGGGAGGTGAGTCGGGGCCGGCCTGTGGCTCACTCGGGAGAGTATGGTGCTGATAACACCAAGACCATGGGTTCAGATCCCATATAGGGATGGTTGGTTAGCTCACTGGGTGAGCATGGTGCTGACAACACCAAATCAAGGGTTAAGATCCCCTTACCGGTCATCTTTAAAAAACAAAACAAAACAGGGAGGTGAGTGGAACCCTAGGGAGGTGGGCACGCAGGTGGGCAGGAGCAGGGGAGTGCTTGTCCGACACTCAGCCCTGCCCCCTTCTCTCCAAAGATCTTTGTGAGGTGAGCCTCACTGACAACGTGGAGCCAGCACAAGGACAGGCTGGGGAGGGATCTCCGCCTGAGAATCCCACTGCACAGCAGATCATGCAGCTGCTGCGTGAGATCCAGAACCCCCAGGAGCGCCCAGTCTTGGGCAACAATCCCTGCATCCCCTTCTTCTATCGGGCAGACGAAAATGATGAGGTCAAGATCATGGTTATCTGACATGTGGGGCCGGGGGCTCTGCCCCCACCCTGTCCCTGCCACTCCTTCCCAGTCACCTCTTTATCCTTAGAACATTAAGACCCTGTTTAAAAAACAAAAAGAAAAAAAAAAAAAAAAAAGATCATGCAGCTGCTGTGTGAGATCCAGAACTCCCAGGAGCGCCCAGGCTTGGGCAACAACCCCTGCACCCTTTCGTCTATTGGGTGGATGAGAATGATTAGGTCAAGATCATTGGTTGTCTGACATGTCAGACAAAGCCCAAAGAAGTGGGGCCAGGGGCTCTCTCCTCATGCAGTTCCTGCCACTTCTTCCCAGTCACCCCTTTACAGTATTTAAGACCCCTGTCTAAAAATGAAAAAAAAAAGAAAAAGAAAAAAAAAGACCCTTGTCTAATGTGGGGACACGAACAGGTGCAAACCCTTTACCACCCTGGCCAGGTCTGATGAGGCAAGACAACAGGGCAGCTCTAAAGGCAGGCCAAGACAAGGGCATTGGGGAGGTGGGGCCCTAGTGGTAGGCCAGGCCAGAGGGGGCCTTAGTGGCAGGCTAAGTGAGGTCAGTCTTCCTTCTGGGGGCTCACATCTTCCTGAGAGGCACTTTGGGGCAAGAGAGCCATGCAGCAGTTTCCTGGGCCTTCAAATAGTTGGGGCTAGGTGTCAGCCAGTGAGGACTGTCAGTGCGGGCGGTCCTTCCTTCAAGTGGCTTCCATCCTCTCTCTCCAAGGCACTGAGGCTGGACCACCAGGCAGCGTTCTTTCTGGCCTGATGACAGTTGGGGCCAACTGTAAACGAGGTGTGGGCACAGGCTATTGGGGGGTGTGCTTCCCCTCCCTTAGTGTATATATTGTATCTGTGTAACATTTTGTATATTCTGGGGCTAGGGCCGCCCCCTGTATCATAGCAGAGGTTGGAGCTAGCACATGAGGAAGAGGTTCTAATAATTATTTGGGGCTGGGAAACTTATTTATTGATAGCACAGGACAGAGGAAGGAGGCGGGGACAGGGCTGTGGTGCCCTGGTGATGCGGCTCCTGTTTATTTTCCTTTTTATTTCGGAATAAATGGATTTAGCCATACTGCTTGGCCTTGCATGTTCCCGTTTCGCTCTCTGGGTCCTGGGGTTTGTGCCACTGAACAGGAGCAGGTCCTGCCAACTGGCAGGACTCTGCGTTGTGTGGAACCCCAGAACGTCTGAGCTCCAGTGTCTGAGCATGTCCAATGGGGCTGTTAGGGATCTTCCAGGCCTGTCTCCTGTATGCTGCTTGGTGAAGCTTGGGGAATTCCTAGTGGACTACAATGGGGGTTGTAGGGGGCGGTCCGACCCTAACAGCCAGCAGTCTCAGAAGCCGGAGATGGTGGGGAGGGAATGCAGGGGTCAGCATCCAAGAGTGCTGACTCCCGGTCTAGGCCTTTTCCATTTTGTCTGCCCTGCCCCCCTCGCCAGGCTGCATCTGGTGGCCTGTTACTCCTGTCAGCCCCTCCAAAGCACCAGACCCAGGCCCACATCCTCCCTCCAGGCTGGATTCCTGGCCTTGCCCTCTAGTGGCCAGAGCGGGGGTCACAGAATGAAGACGAGCTAAGTTTCGGGTGCTTTCCAAATGGGCCTTGGAAAGGGTGATGCTGGGTCCCTCCTAAGTTTAAACACTCCCCCTGAGCTCCACAGAGAACACAAGCCAGCAGAGGACACATTGTTCCCTGTTGTTCAGAAATAGGTTTTATTCTCAGCCAAGAGACAGCAAGACTGGTAGCAGAGAACCACACAGCTGCCAGTACAGCACCCCCATGCTTCAAGGGGGGCAGGAGAGGTGGCAGAGGAAGGCTGGCTGTCCACAGGCCGGGCATGACAGGGAGGCTCACTGGAGGTGGCACGCTTTGGAAGGGGGATGTCAGGGTGATAGCGTTCCCTTGTTGTAGGGCCACAAGACTCCACAAAGACGGCACGTTGATTGGTTTCCAACACTAGAGGTGAGGCCGGGTCAGCCATATATATGTATATATGTATATAAGTATTTATAGATATTTATAGAACAGGGTGGGAGCAATACCACAGAGGGGGTACAAGCTTTCACCAACATCACGCTGGGATGTGTCAGCTCACCACTATGACAGACTAAGTCACAAGTGAAGGGGGACGCTTTGGGGCTGGGGGAGCCACTGTCAAGTCACAAAACAGCCGTCCAGGCAGGCTTGCAAAGGGAGGTCTCCAAGGAAGAGGAGGGATCTGGTTAGAGGTCGAAGGGGGGCCTGGGGCTCTCAGGACGGGATGGACTTGCCTGACCCGATCGGCTGGCAGTTGGAGAGAAAGCAAAGAGAAAAGAGGAGAGAGAAAGAGAAGGAGAGAGCTGGTAAGGCAGAGCCGCCATGCTGTGGCAGCAGTGGGAGGGGACGGGCACAGGAAGAAGACGCAGGCGTGGGTGTGGGTGAGGTTTCTGGAAAAGAGACAGACAGGCGAGGGAAGGAAGATGGAGGGAGGAGCTGGAGCTAGGTGGGGCCGGAGCCTCACGGGCAGTCTGGGTGGAGGCTGGGGTGGCCCTCCCTCTGCCACACACGCTGGCCTCTCACACAGCACCCAGGCAGTGCACCCACAGTTCCAGACACCTGCCGGGCCCCCTCACGCTTCCCTCTTCTCTGGTCACCCTGTCTCCCAACCCACTGGCCCAGAGCCACCCCAAGCCATGGGGAGCCCCACACAACAGCCACCAGGCCTGATGGAGAAAGACAAGAGAAAGAACACTGCTTGAACCAAGAGGGTGAAGCTAGAAGGGATGGCTGGAGGGAGCACTGGAGGCCCCTCTGGGCAGTCAAAGCCCAGGAGTCCTCTGAAGGGACTCTGGGGGAGGCAGGGAAGGCAGGCAGCCAGATGCCAGTGGCCACAGACTTATAAGTCTAAGAGGGGAGCCTCAGCTGGTCGGGGGGCTGCAGGTCGCGTAGGTGAGGCTGGGCCTTTCCTGCTGGGGAAAAGCAGAAGAGCGACAGTCAATGGCCAGGGAAGAGCAACAGGCAAGCTCACTGGGCAGCACCTAGAGAAGCTGACGTGCCCAGGTCAGCAGACGCTGTCATCCCCTTGGCTGAAAAGCATCAGTCATCCCTAGGAGAAACAGGCCAAGGTGCATGAGCCCACAAGCTGACTACGGTGCTTCATCTGGGGCTGAACATGCTGTCTTCAGTTGCACACTAGCAGATGACAATACCAAGGAGGTAGGGAAGGGGGCTGTGTGTCTCTGCCTTATCTGAGATGTGTCAGGGGCTGACAGTGTATATGGGACTCCCAGGTTTTCAGAAATCATCAAGCAACCAGAGCCTTTGCCCCAGATCACTACTCACTTGCCAGCATGATAGAGGAGGTGGGACCCTGACTGTCACCCCTGCCCTGCTGCATATTTGCTTTCCAGAGTTCCCAGGCTGGGAGCTGGATGCCCTGCCCAGCAGCACGGCTCAAATCAGAGAATGGGTGTGGAGCACTCAGGATGAAGTTCGAAGGCCTCTGGCCGCCTTGGAGTTCAGCCCCACCCACAACCCACTCCAAGTTCCCAGCCCCTATACCATAAACCATGAGCTCTCTGCCCTTTCTGATGGCTCCAGAGAGCACCCACGTTGGCTTGGGTGTGGAGCCTGTCCCAAGAACCCCCAGGCTCAGCCATGGAGGCCTTGGGCAGTGGCACTGAGTCCCGAGGCTCACTGGGAAGGGAGGTGAGAGAGCCAGTTGGCACGAGGACAGAAAGAGGAAAGAGGAAGTCTGGAGCTGCAGGAGGGAGCAGGAGGGGAGCCTGGCTCTGAGGTCCCAGGTACGCCCCCAGTGTGGAGCTGGTGCAGTAGGGGGCAGACACACCGTTCATGCAGCAGGCGGAGAGGCATGTACCTACCGTGGCTGACGCTCCTCAGGGGTCACTGATAGTGATTCTGAAAGACAGCACGAAATCAACATGGCAGTTCACACGCACGGGTGGGGTAAGCCTGGGGGCAAGGGACACGCACACGCACACACCCGGGCGTGCACACACATGCTGTGAGGCCCCATGGCCTTGCGTGCACACGCTAACACACATGCCCACAAACACCACGCATACACCTCCTTCCCCCCACCTCCCAGTGCCCAGCACCCTCATTGGCCGGCACGTGCAGCACGGGCATGCAGCCACTCGGCACACAGAAGCACACGCATGGGCTGAGTCACAATACAGAAGCTCGCCCGCACACAGAAGGCATTTGCACCAGCTCCCTGCATACTCGTGCCTGGCATGCTCAGAGGACCACCGCACTGCTCCATAAGAGACGGGGCTTGCTTTCTAGGGTTCAGCTTTCATTTCTCTGCCCAAGAGCCTACCATAGCTCCCTACTATCTATAGCATTGAGCCCCCCAAAAAGTCAAACTGTTCTGTGAACTCTGAAGGCTCTCCAACCTGCCCCGCCCTAACCATAGAACTGTTCCTCATTCTAGCTGTACTACTCTCTGCTCTGGCCAGCGGCTCTCCTCAATGCATCCCACACTATACCTCTGCCCACAATGCTGCTCCCTATCTAAATGCCCTCCCGATTCCTCACCATCTGAGCCTGATCCCAATTATGCCCCAGATCTCACTGAAGTCAGGCTGCCTTGAAGAAGCTCTCCCAGACTGCTCTCTTCCCCGAGGCAGGGCCATGACTTGCCAAATGTTCCCCGTGTGTTTGCAAGACTGGAGTTAGAGCAAGTATCAAATCTTACAGTCCCATATGTCACTCCTCAGCATAGACCTGGGAATGTCAAATACCCTTAAGAGTCTGAACTCATGTTGGCAGTTAACAAAGTGTCCTATAGCCACATTTGCAGTTAACGCAGCATCCCTATGGCCACTGTCTCCCTTGATCCCCACACCAACCTTGGGAGAGAATGTTAATTATCATTTGATAGAAGGAAACGGGCCCTAGGAGGGAAAGTGACTTGCCTAAAGGCCCAGGGCGAACCAGCATCTCTGGACTCCCAGTCCAGTGCTCTTGCCCAATACCGTACTGCTGCCTTTACCCCATCTGCTTTGGTCATCAGATGACCACAGAGCAAGCCCCATCCCTGCTTCATTTTGATTTATGGAGGCTAGACCCACAGCCCTGCCCTCCAGCCATCAGGAAACATAAGCAGATGCTATTGTTCTGATATGTTCTTCAGAGAAAGTGGCCAGTGGAAACAGGGGAGTTAGATATTGGAGTGAATTTCTTTGAAAGAGGATCATAGATAAAGAAGGCAAAGCCAAAGGATGAAGTAGAATCCTTATCTCTGGAAATATCTGGGAATGGGGCAGCCTTCATGCCCTCCTGCCCCTGCCCCCACCTCCACCACACTGGTCCAGGCCAGATAGGACCAGAGGCAGTGGGAAGGAAGAAAGCGATCAGATTGCCCCAAGCCTCCAAGACCCCTTCCCCAGCTGTTTGCCTGGCCTACCCCATGCCTGGGTGCCACTCTTACACGCTCATACCCGTGTGCACGCCCACACGCACATCACACACCTTGCTGGTCACACAGTCACAGCCTGGCCTCTTCCTGGGGGCCAGAGGCCGGACACTCCAGTGGGACAACTTAAGAGTTAGGACTGGAAAATGGGGGCATTAGGGTAGCCCTGAGTGGAACTGTTTGTTTTTGTTTTTGGTGGCTGGCCAGTACAGGCATCGAACCCTGGACTTTGGTGTCATCAACACCACCCTTTTACCAACTGAGCTAACCGGCCAGCCTCTGAGTGTAACTGAACAAAATCCACACATCCAGAGAGGACCTGGGTTCAGACCCTCAGACCTGAGGTAGGCTCTCCAGGGGATGGGAGAGAAGTTGAGGAGGGAATGAAGAATGAAGGATGTAGGGGAAAGGAGGAAAAAAGCAATGAGTGAAAGGCGGCCAAGAGTGAGAAAAGAGGGAAGCGCCATGCAAGTGCTAGAAAGAAGGGGGCAGGTGGAATGAGCCCCACATCCCCCTCCCCAGAAACGACCACCTCCGGGACTCAGCGCTCCCTGGGGGTTAGGCTCTGCCAGCCCTCGGCCACATGTCCTGGGATGGAGATGGCAGGCTCTGGCTGCCAGGGCCGAAGTTCTAGAATCCGGCCCCACCTCCCTTCCGGCCACGCCCGCCCGGCGGCCTCTCCCGCCGCACTCAGCCCCCACTCACCTGGGGACCCCGGGCGGAGCACGGTTGGGGCGCGAGGGCACCTGGGGGGGAGGACCGAAGGGGTCAGGGGAAGCCCCCGGCCTGGAGGGCACGGGGGGCGCCCCCCCCAGGGCGGACCCAGCAGGCGGAGGCCCAGGAGCAGGGCCCCGCGACCCGGGCCGGGCTGGGGGCACGGCGGGGGCTCGGCGCTGCGGCGTGGGGCTGGACGTGGGCGACCTGCTGGAGACAGAGAGCCGAGGGCGAGGAGAGGAGAGAGATTGAGCGGCTCCACCCCAGCCAGAGGCTCCGCCCCCAGTCCAGTGCAGGCCCCGCCCATGCACGCAAGCCCCGCCCCACCGCGCCGCTTGGTGATTGCTGGAGCTTAAGCCCCGCCCCAGCGGCGCCAACGTTCCAGCTCCACCCGCCCCGCAGCCAGCGCTTCATGGCAAGCCCCGCCCCGCGACAAGCCCCGCCCCTCTCTAAGCTCCGCCCCTCGCTCCAAGTGGGAGCCGCCCCGGTGACGCGGGCGCGCCACTGCCCGGTCCCGGCTTTCCTCCCTCGGGCCCCGGGCTGGGGGGCTGTGGGGCCGTGGGGGCCTGCCCTGGTACCTGCGTCCGGCCGGTACGCTCTGCACCTGCAGCCAGGAGTCGTCCACGGGCGGGGGCATGGGCGTGCTGACGGTGGTCGTGTTGATGTCGCCAATGATGCTGAGCGCTTCCTTCAGCGCGTGGTACATGCGTAGCATCTCGTCGCGCCGCTGCGCCTGCTCGGCCGATTCCTCCATCAGTGTGTTCTGGTCCCCGCACGAGTACAGGTTGGCCAGCAGCTCCGAGAAGATGAATTCCTTGGTCTGCGGACAGGCGAAGAGGGGAGGGGCTGGGACCTGACGCCTGTGCCACCCTGCCCACCCCGCCTGGCCCTGCTGGGGGTGTGCGCTGGACTGGGAGTCTGGAGTTCTTTGTTTCAGACGTGGCTCCGCCATCGCCCGAACTCGGAGGTCCCTCACACTCGCACCCTTTTCTCACATGGGGACATTTGGGTCCAGAGAGGAAAAGTCATCTGTCCAAGGTCACAGATCTGGGAAGAGACTCAGACACCAGGACATCATGTCACCAGGACACCTGCCTATTGTTTTTTTGAGACTTGGTTTCCTCATATTGGTAAAATGGGTAACTACCCTTTTCAAGGACTTGCGTGCTCTAATGGACCGAAATAAGAAAGATGACAGTTTAAAATGTTCTAAGCCCTTAAGAAAGGAGAGTAACAGCTGTAAATGTGTGCCTGTAATGGGTGAAATGTGTCTCTGTCTGTAGGGCTGGGTTAACGTTCTCCTTAACGTCCCCAGGTATTACCCTGCCCAAGCTCTGGGAGATTCATGCAGAGATGATGAGGTTTTTTTAAAACCTAGGCCCAAGTCTCATTTATTTGTTATTCAAATGAGCACCTACTATGTGCCAGGCACTATGTTGTCACACACTATACATGCATTTAATCCTCAAGTCTATTATTATCCATATTTTATATATAAGGCAACAGGCTCAGAGAGGGTAGTTCATTTGCTCAAAGTCACACAGGGAATTGGTACCAAAGCCGAGATTCAAACCCAGTCTACTTTCTGGGTGGCCATGCTTTTTCACTAAGTCACAAGTTCTGGCGGTGCTGTGAGGTAAATATTTCAAAGCATGGTTTTGGGGTTCTCAAAAGATGAAGATTCCTGGCCACTCCTGGAAAACATTTAGGCATGTTTAGAACAACTTGAGTATGAGAATCTACATTTTCAACTGTAAATTTCACAAAATCTAAAACAGGTTAAGTATTTCCAGTGAAAATTTAATGTCTGAGTTGGATTTGGAAAACAGTATGAAAAAAAGTATGTAAAATATCTTAATATTTTTTAGATTGATTAAATGTCAAAAAGATAACATTTTGGATATATCGGTTTTAAAATATATACTATTAAAATAAGTTGAGTTTTTTTTGGCAGCTGGCCGGTATGCGGATCCGAACTCTTGACCTTGGTGTTTAAATTTTGTTTCTTTTTCCTTCTCTTAACATGGTTACCAGAAAATGTTCTATTCTATTGGACAGCTCTGGTCTGGACCATGCCTCCCTCCCTAGACCTGGTTCCATAGGGCTGGCCACGTCTCCCCCAGGCCCACCCGGCTGCCTGCCTCCCTAGTCCCACAGGAGCACCCTGTCCCCCATGCAGCGGTGCACGCACGTTGTTGATCATGAGGTGCATGATGGTCTTAGGCATGAGGTCCCTCACAGTCTTGTTGACAATGGCCATATACGAATCCACCAGGTTCCGGATGGTCTCCACCTGCCGTTCCAGCTGTGGGTCCATGGAGTGCATGAAGTTGTCTGAGCCATTCTCTTCGGTCTCGCTGGCCTGCCGTCAGGAATAGAAGGGCATCAGGGTGGCCAGGCCTGCGTAGCCAGGCTCCAGGCACACCAGGATCTCAGCCCCTCCAAGGGTGCCTGGAAACTGAGGCACAGAGAGAAGCAACTGGCCTGAGCACACAGACACCAGTTCCCTACATGCTCTAGAGGAATGCAGCACTCTGCCCACCCTTGTTCTTCTGAGGACCCTAGACTTCCCTCATTCAGCCTTGTCTAGGCTATAACTCTAGTGCTTAGTATTTGCCTCAGTTTCCCAATCCAGAAATTAGAACAGAACATCTCCAAGCTTCCTGCCTGAAGACCTGGCCAGAGCTGGTGCCGGGCTGGAAACACCTGGGAAGCAAGGGAGGGGCACACTCACTTTCTCCTTGTCCTGGGAGGCCCACACCAGAGCCACAGAGGCCACCACACCAGCATTACCACCGTCGCCACCACCAGGGAGCACAGCCGAAGCAGACACACACAGAGAGGAAAAAGGGAGGGACTGAGTGAATCCAGGTGCTGCACCTCAGTTCTAAGGCAACTCTAAACATTGCCACAGTGAAAGGGGAGAAAAGAGAAGGCGGTCACAAGAAACCACCATCATGTCAAGGGGGTGCAGGAAATGCCATCCGTGGCAGAGAAGGGGACACACGAAACTGCTGTTGGAGAAGGATGGGAGGACCAGAAGGCTTAACTCTGATCCCACCTCAGGGCAGGTAGTGGGGAGAACTCCTATTATTTCTGAGCCAAATAAGGGCTCAGAAATACGTCAGGACTTGGCATCACTGAGGGTGGTGCTGCAGGGCCAGCTAGTATAAGCAGCTCGCCCCTCCCCTCCTTGCCCTGCCACTCACCCCAACGCGCTCGGGGTACACGCCAGCCCTCAGGAAGGAGGCCTTCCAGCTGTCCACCTCCTCCTGTGTCTCACAGGCCAGTTCCAGCTGCCGATAATCCTTGTAGACGTTCCTGCAACACGGGGCAGGCGGTGAGGGTAGAGGAGGCAAAGCCCCACCCTCCTTAGGGGCTAAGGGCATCATGGATGGGCTTCGGGGCATCACATTTGGGGTCCAGTCCTGGCTTTCTCATTTCCCAGCTGTGTGAACCTGGCAAGTCCCTTCCTCTCTTTAAGGCCCAGTTTCCTAATCTAGAAGATGGGTCAAGAATAATTCCTGCCGCCTAGGGTTATTGTGATGATTTGGTGAAATGAGCAGTAAAATGCTCAGAAAGTGACTGAGCCCTCAATAAAAGGGACATCCACAAGACAGTGCAGCCCCCTGGCTTGGGTCTCAGATCCCCATGAGCTCCCCTCCCAGCGCTCCAGGGACTCCCTCGATGACAGCTGTATTGAACCCTCATCTCTTAGTAGAAGGGAGCCTCCTAGGGTCAGCCTTGAACTGGGAAGTGAGAAGCCTGGTTCTGCCACTGGCTCCATGGGAACCTGAGCAACACCAGAAGGAGATCAGGACTCACTAGGGCTCTTCTTTGTCCCCACTGCCTGGCAGAGTGTCTCATGCAGAGCAGGCACTAAACAAGTGACTGTGGGAGGGAGGGAGAGAGGGAGGGAAGAAGGAAAGGAAGGAGGAAGGGTAGGGGGGAGGGAAGGAAGGAAGGAGATCTTGATACAATGTCTAGCACAGAGTAGGAACTCAATAAATATTTGTCAAATGAATGGCTGGCTCGGGACTCGGGGCAGGTCCCTCTCCTCTCTAGATCTGTGTACCCACTTTCTACTGGGTGATTTGAGGCTGGCGGGGTCAAGGGCAGCAGGCACCTCTGCTCAGTGTTAAAGAGGGCAAAGATGTGCTTGCTTGACATGAAGCCCTTCTCCACGTCCCGCAGCTTGAGGTTGTCCACGGACAGCATGTATTTCTTCTCTTTCTCCTGTGGGTAGAGGTAGGAGTGATGGGTGAGGTTGGCACTGTTCTCTGCCACGCCTCACTCCCTAAGAATGCTCCGTGCTGGTGGGCGCCAGGGGCTGTGGAGTCCCAGAGTGGCCCAGGCTTCTGGGTACCAGCCCCATCCCACTGCACAGGTGCTCTCCAATAAAAGCCTGGCCATGGAGTCCTGGGCCTGCTGGGCACTGCCAGCCCCCAGTGGCATTCAAGCTGGTCCCACTGCCTCTGCATATATGCCAGAGCCCAAAGTGCTGGCAAGAGGTGGTGAGGCTGAGTGTGGGTCCCACAGTCCTGCCCCAAGCAAGTCCTGGATGCAAGCCAGGTTGGGCCTAGGCAGGGACCGCACACTCAAGCCTCTCGCCCCCGGCCTGGCCGCCTCTGACTTCATTTCCTGACTACAGAGATAGGGAAGGGGGGCCACCAGCCCAGCAGCTTCAAAGGGCTGGTTCAGCCCACTCCCCCCATCCGCCCATGTGTTAGCAATCAGGCACACAGCACAAGCCTGGAGATGGTGTGTCTGTGTGTGCAACATGTGTGTGGTTGTGTCTTTGTGCAAACACATGCAAACCCAAGTATATCTCCTATCATCGTGTGTGTGCTCATGTGACTATATTGCACAGACGTGTGTATGTGCACCTGTGTCTGGGGAGGTGCCCAACACCACTGTGTGTTAGTGTGAGCATGTTTGTATGTCAATGCAGATGTGTGCACACTTCGTGGATGTGTGTGGCAATTGTGAATGCATGCGTGTTTGCATGAACGTGCCTGGAGGACTTGTACTGTGGGTATATATATTTCCCTGCATACAGTCTGTGCAATGGGCTGTATAGGTCTGGTTTATCTATAGTTGTCTGGGAGAAGTTCTACACATCTGTGGACAGGGATGTGGGGTGTAGGCTCATGTACACATATGTGTATGCTTGGTGTGGGCTGATGTGTCTGTAGGCTGCTGTGTTTGAGGGGAGAGGTCCAGGGATGTGGGGAGGAGGTACCCCAGGCAGGGGCTCTGGGAGGAGGGGAGGCGTTTCTGCTGTGTTGACCCACTTGGCCACCCAACACCACAGGACCTATGAGGGGGTCTGTGTGGGTTTCAGGGACTCAGAGAGCTTGGGCATGTGCCTGGCCTAGGATCTTACGTAGGGGACTAGGTTTAGGGGGACCTTGCTTCCCCATCCTGCAGTCACTCTGCCCACTCTCCTTGCCCCCACCCACACCCGCCTGGCCCATGCAGCTGCATAAAGCCTTCTTTATGCCAGGCGGGTGGCCGGGAGCCTCAGAGGGCGGCAGGGGGAGGAGAGGAGGAAGTTGCACACACGGCCAGGGAACATCTGGAACCGTTCGAGGGAGGCCCCGCCACCACCCGCCCTGTGCTTCGGGGTTGGACACTAGGTAGGAGCAGCCTCCTCCCCCCACCCCTCCCTTCCTGCTGGCCGGCCCCCTACTCAGGCCCCTCCTTCCCAGCCCGGGCTCCTGCTCACCCCTGCCACGTCAAAGAAGGCAGAAGGGGAGTCGGGAGCAGAGAGGGGACCACGGGCTGGCTGGGCTGGGGCTGGGGGGACACTGGGGCTGGGGGGACCTCGGATCTCAAGGGGATGGGGCCGAAACTCCCACCGGATGGACACTGCTGCCTGGATGGACCAGAGGACACCTCCACTCCGTCTACCCAGTGTTTAGACTATCTGTTCAGGACTCCCAAATTGTACAGTAGTCTGCACATTGGTTAGGCTGGGCTGGGTTAGACCATCGGCACCGCCGCTGGAGAGCTGGACCGATCCCCACCTGCCAACCCAGAACTGGAGCCTGGAGCTGGGGCAGGGGGTTTGGGGGGCACAGGGTGGGCTGGGAGGAGGCCGCAGAGGGATGGGGGACTGGTGGCAACAGCAGTGGGGATGGGGGGAGGGCGGCAGAGGAAGACTGAGAAGATGGGGGGATCATCGGGGTCTGGGGTTGTGGGCAGCTGCCTGTCTGTGCAGAGGGCCTCCCTCACCCCAAAGACCAGAGGGCTGGCGGCTGGGTGGAGGAGGTGGACAAACCACCCTCCCCCCAGCCAGACCACTTGCATGTCCCCAGCAGTCCTAGTGCAAAAATCCACTCACCCAACACACATGCACCTCCGACACCCACACCCTCACAACTCCGACACATACCAAATTTTAAATCTCATATCCATGTCCCCAAACAGACATGCACATTACAAGTGCACACGTGTGCACGCACACACATACACCCTCACAATGGAGCACTCCCCTCCCCCATCCTCACATCCTTAACAGATACACATATTCTCAAATATCCCACCTTCGCCCTCCATCCTCCAGCCCGCTCCCCCCACACCTACATTTACACCCCCAGTGTAGGCACACACGCTGAGAATCACACCTCGAGCACATACATGCTGCCCCCAAACACACACGCAGACCCTCAAATTCCAAGCACACCTAGATGCTTACATTCCAAACACACTCTCCTACAAAACACCCACACACAACACTCACAAGCCACACTCACACGCACACAGGTACCCCCACCTCCTAGCCCTCACTGCATGCGCCCCACCACGTACACGACTCAGAGCTGGTTTCCACACACAACTAAACTCAAATGTACACACAAAGCTCACTAAAGGCCCACACACCCAAGTAAGGGGACACTCGTCCTGCCCCCCACCCCCAGCATGGTCAGTTTTGGGCCCTCAGCCCTAGGTCACAGCCCCCTGGTCCTGTGATGAACCCAACAGAAGACCACCAGACCCATGGGGGCATCTAGGGAGCCTGCCAGGGTGACAGCACAGGAAGCAACCCCCACACCTTTGCCCCATGCCACCTCACACTCCATCCTTTCCAGGGGGCCCCCGTGCTCGGGAGAAGCCAGCGTTGGGTAATGAGGTCCAGATGGCTTGGCGCCCCTGCCAATGACGACAGAGGGCCCCGCCCAAGGTAGGAGGTGGGGTCCCTGCCCAGGACAGAGTTGGAGGAGACAGGGACCAAGGAGGGGGCTTGGAGACTATAGTCACTGGCCCCTACGCTCAGCTCGTTGCCCCTTGAGAGCCCCCTATCCTCCAACAGCCCCCTCAAGAAGGAGAGAGTCCCTTCCCCCACTCTTTGGCCAGCTGGAGTTCATTACCACAAGCCCCCCCCAACCCTCCCCATTCTCTCTGGTCACCTCTGGAATCCAGATGTGGAAGCCAAACAGACTCATTCTTAAAGGAGACCAGCATCAGGGGAGGGAGGTGGCAGCGGGCTTCCGCATACCCTGGTGGCCGGGGAAGGGTTTTGTGTGGTGGCTGTGCAGGGCACCATCAGTCCTTGCTCTGTGGCCTGGAGGCACCCTAGGTATCTCCCTTGGACTGCAGGGGTTTAGGGGACTGGGGTGCAGGGGTTAACCGGGTGTCTGGCAGCTGGACTCGTGTGTGTCATGGGCCTGTGGGGCCATGGAGGCGGCGGCACGCCCTGGAGCAGGAAAACAGGAAGGCTGCAGGCCGGCAGGGTCAGGGAGGGGCACTAGCACCCCTGCCCACCCTCTCCAGGGCACTCAGCCCCAAGCCCCTCAGTTCTGCCACCTTCTCCTTCCAACCTGGGTGGGAGGGCACCTCCCCCTGGGCACTCAGGATTGCCTACCTCTGATCCTTGTATCCCACCCACCTCCATCCATGAATCTTTGATGGGACTTCTAAAACCCCTGTTCTGTGGTCCAAGCCACTCTAAGGGTCTGAGCTTGACTCTGGCCACCAGACCGGCCCCTTGACAACCAGTGTCCCTTTACTCACCTCGTCATCCTTGTACCAGGACAGGTTCTCAGCAGTCAGCACAAACCAGTACTCCTTGGAACCCCCCTTCATGATGCCAATATTATTGATGGTCAGCCAGCCCTTCCGGATGACCTGGAGGGTGAGGGGGCAGGGTCAGTGGGTGGGGGCCAGGCGTACCTATGGAGGATGGGGTGGGCAAAGAGAGGCATTCAAAAGCCCACCCCTCCCCCAACTCTCAGAGGCCTGGCAGGTTGGGGATGGTGGGGGCTAGACCTGCCCTGGTTTGAACCACAAGTGGAAAGAGTAGAAAACAGAGGAAGGCAGAGGTCAGCTCAGGTTAAAGAGTCCTTTGACAGGCAGGGCTGTCTGAGTAAGGGACTGGCAGCCTGGTAGGGAGCGAGCTTCTCATTGCCAAAAGTGTGCAAGCAGAGTTTATGTGGCTGATTGGGCAAGACACGTCGGGGTGTCTTTTCAGTTTAAGGTCTGATCTATTCTGAGACTTGTTTCTGACCTCAGGGACTTTGTGCCTGCTGCCATTGCTTCTGCCTAGAAAGCGCTTTTCCTCCCTTTCTGCCTGGAAAATACTAGTCACCCTTGGGTATCAGCTCAGAATTCACATTCTCAGGCAGGCCCTCCCTGGCCCCCAATAGAAATCAAGATCCCCATAATAATCTTTGATCATTCTCTTAAGTCTTCTTCTGTAACAATGACAGATTCTTAATCAATTTCTCTCTGTGTATGTATGTGTGTGTGTGTGTGTGTGATTATACATTCTCCCCTGCTAAACCGTAAACTCTTTTGTTCACTAATACATCCCCTCACCCTGCAGAGTGCTTGGCAGACAGTGAGCAGTCAATAAATACTTGTGGCAAGAGAAAATGAATACTATATGAATATGATTCTAAGAGTCTTTGGCCCCAGGCCCCCTGAGGCAGAGACATGAATTACCCAGGCCCTTCCTCCAGGGGAGAGCTCAGAGTAATATGCAAAGGACCCTTTTCACAGCAGGAAGCAGCTGTCTCCAGAACTGTCCTGAGCCATCACCACAGACCAGGGCCTGTGGATCCTACTCCAAGGGCAGAGTCACTGCCCAGCCCCGGTGGTGGGTCAGACTGAGAGGACAAGGGAACTGTGTCTGCTCCCTCCCCCAGCTCCCATCCCCAGCTTCTTCTCTGAGCATCCAGAAAAGACCAAGGAAGCAGGGGCTGGCTGCAAAGCCCTCTGGGTCCAGGCTTGCTTCTGAGGCCCTCAAAGCCCCGCTTCCCCATTTCTGGTTTCCCTGAGCACCCTGCTGAGAACCCAAGGCACACAGCTAATCAGCAGCTGAGCTGAGGGGACACTACAGCTGCCTTCGCCAGTTAACAGGGACACAGAATCAAAAATCCCTAGATCCTTCCCCCATCCTGTCCTGGTCAGGCAAGGATCCCCTCAGTGTCTTGTCACCATCTTTGGACGCGTCCTCTCTCTGTCCCAGGATCTGACCAGGAGATCTAGCCCTGTTCCCTGACCTGACTTGCAGCCTTCATCCTCCCCTCAGCCATTCCCAGCCCTGATTCATCCCTGCTCATCCAGAGCCTCCCTCTGGAGCATCTGCACCAGGGACCTCCTGCTCCCCCAAATCCCACCCTGGGGCTCTCAGGCCTTAGCTGGGCCCTGCCTGCAGGCCCAGGTCTCCATGGAGCAGGGGCAGGGTCTGACTCCTGCCCAGTGCCAGCACAGTATAGGCACCAGCGAGTGTTGGCTGAACTGAACTGGCCTGAGATATTACATTCCTCCATTCCTTCCTTCTGTTGAGCACCTTCTGCATGACAGGCACTGAGCTTGGGGCTGAGGATTTAACAACAAACAAGACAGACTCAGGCTTCCCTTATAGGGCCTGGGAGGGAAATAGACATTAAGCCAATAAGCACACAAACACCTAGATTCTTACAAAGAAACTACGGCCTCTGGAACCTACAGAAATAAAACCCAAGGACCCTGGGCTCAAGTGTACAACTGGGGCTGAGGAAGGGCTCCTGATGAGTGATGTTTCTGCAGATGTCTGGAGGACAGAGAGCAGGACACCGGGTGAGGAGGGACTTGTCTCTTGACTTTTCATTCATCTCTTTACTCAACTCTCTGCTGCAGATGGCTGTCCACTTCTTACAAGCATGTCTCTCTCATAAGCATCCACCTATCCATCCATTCATCCACCAGATGTTTAAGGAGCACCTTCTTAGTGCCAGGCCCCTACCAGGCACTTTGCCCACCCAACCCCACATGCTAGCTCTGCCTGAAGTAGGTGCTTGAAGCGTACATAATAATGGACCGTGCCATGTGGAGACCGGTTCCTGCTCACTGGCTGAGCGCGGTGCGGGCGCAACACCGAGGGTTGCGATCCCGTTGCCGGTCAGTAAAAAAGACAAAAAAAAGGAAAAAAAAAAAGACTATTGGGGCCGGCCTGTGGCTCACTCAGGAGAGTGCGGTGCTGATAACACCAAGGCCACGGGTTCGGATCCCATATAGGGATGGCCGGTTTGCTCACTGGGTGAGCGTGGTGCTGACAACACCAAGTCAAGGGTTAAGATCCCCTTACCGGTCATCTTTATTTTACCAGTAAGGGGATCTTAACCCTTGACTTGGTGTTGTCAGCACCACGCTCGCCCAGTGAGCAAACCGGCCATCCCTATATGGGATCCGAACCCGTGGCCTTGGTGTTATCAGCACCGCACTCTCCTGAGTGAGCCACAGGCCGGCCCCAATAGTCTTTTTTTTTTTCCTTTTTTTTGTCTTTTTTACTGACCGGCAACGGGATCGCAACCCTCGGTGTTGCGCCCGCACCGCGCTCAGCCAGTGAGCGGAAACCGTTCTCCACGTGGGATCCGAACCCTTGGCGGGAGCACCGCTGACCTCCCAAGTGGCGCACTCTCCAGTGCGCCACTGGGCTGGCCCATGACCGGTCATCTTTAAAAAAAAAATAAAATAATGGACTGTGGTTGGGACTGTGCATGTGGCTAGGCCTTGTCTGTGGCCTGAGAGTGGGTGAGGGACACCCACGTGCTGGTGTGGGTGAGCGGCTCAAGCCAAAGGGCGCCCTCTTGCCCCCCTGCAGATCCCCACTGCCGATAGGCACCCTCCTCCCCCTCACTACACAATCCAAGAGCCCCAGTCCTGGTACTCACCAGAATCTCATCCTGCAAAGAGGTAACCATAGCAATCACGAGAAGCATCGGGGAGAGAGGAGAGAGGGTTACTGAGGCAGAGTGGGAGGCTTGTGGCTGGCAGCTGACAGGCTCCCTGGCCCCCGTGGGACCCTTCCCTTGGAGGAGGGGGATCTCAGAGTATGGCGTCCATCCGGCACCCTCCATCCCTTGGGCTGGGGCCCTGGGGCCCGCTCACCTGGTTTCCTGAAGCCTTCTTCTTGTTCATCTGGTTACTCCTCTGCTGAGCACTAATATGAGAGACGGGAGGAGTCTCAGAACAGCTCCTCTCAAGAGGCCCAGCTCCACTGCCCACTGCCCAGTGGGCACGGGACCCAGAGGGTTAACCTAGCAGGCCTGGGCTCCACACACACAGACCCACGCACATGAGAGGTGTCACCTTCTCTGGCCAGGGAGCACTCACTTGGCAAAGCCTATGAAGTCCTCATGGTTGGTATTCATGTAAGCCAGCTCAATATCGATAAGAAGCATGACCTTCAAGGATACGTAAGTCAGTGGGCAAATGGAAAAGACACGACAGCGTTTTAAAATGCATCACAAGCTGGGAGAAAAAATACTTGAAGCACATACAGGAGGTTAGTATCCATAATAAATAAAGAGTCGCTACAATCACTAAGTAAAAGACAAAAGAAACACAACTCAAAATAGTCAAAGAACATGAATGGGTAATTCATAGAGGAAATGCATACAGTCAATAGGGATATGTAAAAAACGATCACCCTCACTTATAAAGAAATGTAAGTTAAAACAATGAGACCATTTTAAAACCTATCAAATTGATAATAAATATTGATAATGACCAATGTGGGCACAAATAAGTGGAGATGGATCTCTCATACTGTCGGTGGAAGTGTAAATTATTATCACCTTCTCGGATGGCAATTTGGCAAAATAACAACATTAATGTGTGCATATATTCTTTTTTTTTTTTTAATTTAAAAAGATGACTGGTAAGGGGATCTTAACCCTTGACTTGGTGTTGTCAGCACCACGCTCTCCCAAGTGAGCCACGGGCCGGCCTCATGTACCAGAGTTTTCACTGTAGAGTAGTTTGTAACAGAGAAAAATTGGGGACTAGCCAATGGCCATCAGAAGGTGAAATAGATTATTGTCCCTCCAACCAATAAAGTACTCCGAAGCTGTTCAAAAGAATAAGGACAGTTTCTAGGTTCTGTCATGGAAGGCACCCCGTTGCAAATTATTAATTGTGAAGGGATTTGTGATTGGATCGTGATAGGAGTGACTTTCTGGATGCAGATTGCTGGGTCCAGAGCCAAGCCCTGCTGCTTCCTGTGTGCCTCAGGTCTGTGATCTGTCCTCGCTGAGCCTCAAGTTCCACAACTCACAGGACTGGTGAAGACACAATGAGAGGAGGCAGGTCACATGTCTGACATGTAATAGGTACTCAACAGATGTTAGCTACTGCAATTATCTTTAGAGGAGAAAGGCAAAGATTTTGGTTTATGGTTTTTTATGATAAAGGATTATGGTTTTTTACGATAAAGATGGAATCTGGAGAGTGTGTGTGTGTGTGCATGTGTGTGTGTGTGTGTGTGTGTGTGAGTGCACATGGCTAGGACATGCCTGGAAGGGGTCACACAAAACTGTTAATAACAGTTATTTTGCAGGAGCGACTGGAGGTGGGGAAGAGTGAATGGAGGGGGACACTTACTTGTAATTTAGTCACTTCTACACTGATTGAATGTTTTATTGAGTACCTATCACTTTTGCAATTAAAAATAGACCAATAAGGATTTTAGAACATGGCATCAACAACAAAAATGTGAGCGGATTGAGACAGCACCATGTGGAGAAGGGATGTGTGCGGATAGGAGCTGGGAAGTGGGAGCCACGGGCAGGTGGAGGCAGAGGGATGGCAGAGCTGGGCCGGGAAAGAGGACCCGCCTCTGAGCTTCTCACAGCTCAGACACAGCATTCACTGACGATGTTTGAGACTGAATGATGAAGGAAGGAATACTTGGTGCGTGTTGACATAAAAGGAGGGGGGCGGCCATGAGGGGTGTAAGAGAAATAGCAAACAGACAGACAGAGAGAGGCTCAAAGAGATGACCAGAAGGATAGACTGCAGAAAGCTGAGAGAGCTAGACTGAGAAGGAAGCAGACGATGGGAATGTAAAATGGTACAGCCACTGTGGAAAACAGTGCAGTGGTCCCCAAGAAATTGAACAGAGAATTACCATGTGGCCTAACAATTCCACGTACATACCTAACAATTCCATGTACATACCCCGTGTACCCACGTACATACCTAACAATTCAGTGCATACCCAGAACAACTGAAAGTGGGGGCTGGAGCAGATATTTGTACATGCTTCACAGCAGCGTTATTCACAGTGGCAAAAAGGTAGACACAACCCACATGGATAGACAAAATCCATGTATATCCATACAGTGGAATGTTACTCAAGCATTAAAAAGGAAGGAGATTCTGACACACACTACATCCAACATGGATGAACCTTGAAAACAATATGCTAAGTGAAATAAGCCAGACACAAAAGGTCAAATGCTGCATAATTCCATTTCTAGGAGGGACCAGAGAAGTCACGTTCCTAGAGAAAAAAGGTGGTTCCCAGGGGCTGGGGAGGAGGGAATGTTTAAGCTAGTGTTTCATGAGGACAGAATTTCAGTTTTGCTAGATAAAGGCAGTTCTGGGGTGGATGGTGGTGATGGCTGCACAACAGTGTGAATGTGCTTAGAGCCATTAACTGTGCATGCAAAACTGGCTAAAATGGTACATTTCACGTTATGTGTGTTCCAACCTAATGAAAACGAGAGAGAGATGCAGACAGTCAGTATGAGAACAGGGAGACCGAGACTGAGACAGAAGAGACCCCAAGGACAAGCACGGCAGACCGGGAAGAGGGGGCAGTGCCGGGAGGCCCACCTGCTCCTTAGTGCGACCCTCGCGCTCCCGGATGTGCGTGGTCACGATGCGCTCCATCTCCTCCCGTAGTCTTGGGTACTGCTGGAGCTGGGGAAGGGCGGGAGGGGAGAGAGCCACGTACACTGGGGGCATGGGCAGGGAGCACCCAAACCCCACCCGAGTCCAGGGATCCAGGGGAGCGGGGTGGGCAGCACACACGGAATGCTAACCACGTGGGGAAGAGACCTGGGGTCTCAGGAAGCTGATGGCACCGAGCCACGGCCACCCCTTTCCCCCAGGTGTGGGTTCCAAATGGCAATTCAAGGGTCTTCCTGGTTTCAGGCCCTCTCCACTGGCCTAACTGGGCAACTCAGTGGGAAGGGGCAGTTCCCATGGGGAGAAACACCCTGGGGATCAGCCTGTCCCTGCCGCTGTCTTGACAGCAGCTGTCTTGGAAACAGAGCTGTAATATGGAGGCCTTTGTTGGGGGACTGTGAGCTCCCAAGGCTTTAATTGACCCTCAGAGCTACCCCTGGCCTTCCCCAAAGCTGGGAGGGACAGCCAGGTAGAGAATCAGGCAGGGAACGGCCTCCATATTCCTACCCGGGAGGAATCAGGGGAGGGCGGGGCCCAAGGTGCCAGTTGGCCTCCTGAGTCAGGCAGAGGACAGGCAATGCTCCTGGTCAGAGCAGGAGGCGGAGGGCTTCGGGGGGACCAGCAGTCACACCAGATCACAAGCAGGAGCCACAGGCACAGGCATGCGGGGGCGCAGGGCAGCAGGCACAGGCGGGGGTGCAGCAGCATGAGCAGTACCCCGCGGGGGGCCTGGCTGGACCCTGGACCCTCTCGGTGGACTCCACCCAGTCCCGCTTCCCCTTGCATGCCCCTGCCTGGCACCATCAGCCCCAGCCCCCATGCCCGGCTCCGAGCAGGCCAACCAAGCGGTCTCTACCCCACTCCCTTGGGATAGGAGCTCAGCAGCACCTATTTCCTCTCAATTTTTATTAACTGAGGCTGAATGAGAAGTTGCTCCAAACCCTTCCCTCTTTGCTTGTGGCCTGTGAATCTGCCTTCATCTAAGCGGGGTCTGGACAAAGCCCAGGTGACTCACTCTACTTCAAGGCTCTGTTGGCCATCACCTCCTCCAGAAAGCCTGCCCCCATTGCCAAAGAGTTGAGCTGGGGCCTTCCTGTGGCTCCCCCTCCACCTCCCCCAACCAACTGGGTAGTAATTGCCCCAAAGGTAGGGGTGGAGCAGGGCTGGGTTCCCTGCCAGTGCTCAGAGGGCACGTTGAAGGAAGGAGGGAATGAATGAAGGATGGATGTCTTTGCCCTCCCTGCCAGAGTGTGTGGACACAGGATCCTCGGCCCTCTGGTTCATGAACAGCTTTTTCTCAGGGAGAGAAACTCGCTGAGCTTCTGAGCCCACCCGCAGGGACGTCCAGTCTTGCTGGGCTGCCCTCCCCATTGGGGGTCCATGTGGGGCCCAGGTGGGGTAATGGAGGCAAAGCCAGGACTGCTCCTTGTTCCTCTTCCCACACCTGGGTCAGGCTCATCAGGTGGATTCCCCAGTGTGAGAAGAGAGCGGGGTATGGTGCGCCTGGGTCACAGGTGGTGACTCTGAGGGCAAGACGGAGGCCATAGAGATAGGGAGGGGACATCAGGAGAGGCAGGAAGAGGGGGAGGAAAGTGGTGCCCTGGATGCCAGCCCAAGACAGGCAGACGTGAGAAATGCCCACATCCCACCCATCCTGTGGCTGGGCTAAGGGTGTGGCTGATGTGACCACACTGATGTGGGACATGGGGGAGGGGAGGCCTGAGACCAGGGGCTTAAAACTGCTGACTGAAGGGGCCCAGTGGACCTCACTGCGCCACGAGGCTCCAGGATGGACTCCCACTCCTCATAGTCTCCAAATCTGAGCAGAGATTCAGGACTGAGTCACCCCATGACGCCTCCTCCGAGGTGGTCCCAAGTGCTCCCCCCCAGGTGGGGGTGTGGGGGGAGGCAAGGAGGGAGGAAGAGGGAGCAGTTTGCCAAAGAGCATGACCAACTCTCTCACTAACCGCCTGGCGGTTACGTTTCTCAAGTTTTCCACTCTTCACACATGACAGGGCAGCCCCAGCCCCTCTGAGTTCTGTTCCCTTTGAGCATCTTTTTCCATTCTGGCTGTCTCTGAGCATTTCCAGGACTTTTAGCCAATTTCTAAAATGGAACTTTTCTTGCTCAGTCCTTGGCTGAGTGGGGCAGTCAGACTGGAGCCCTCTGGTTTGGTGGTCAGGGACACAGCCCCTGGACCCACACAGCCCTGGGTTCAAAGCCAGCCCCTGCCTGCCAACACTCCTTAGAAAAGCAACTGGACCTCTCTGAGCCTCAGTTTCTTCACATGTAAAATGGGGTAGTAATGGCGCCTTCCCTTTCAGGGTTGTTGAGAGGATTGAATAGCATACCCCATGCCCAACATTAACCGCTAATTTCATTCAGAGGTGACAAGTCTAATCTCAGGGGCTGGCCGGTTAGCTCAGTTGCTTAGAGCGTGGTGCTGATAACACCAAGGTCCAGGGTTCGATCCCTGTACTGGCCAGCTGCCTAAAAAAATAAAATAAAATAAAAAGTCTAATCCCAGCAGGGCGAGGAGTAACTAGAGTTGAACTCTTATCAAACCTCTGGCAGGAGTAGCTTGCTAAGCTTAGAAAACTTGGGGAGGAAAAAATAAAGGCAAAGGTGGGTGAGTTTTGCCATATAAAGAAAAAATAATTACTGTTTATTAAATACATCAAAAATATTATTTTCCTCCTTTTAGATCAAAGCTTTTCTTTTTAAAGTTTTTGTTGCCCAATTTTTCTGCTCACAAAAATCACACAGACTTACTTTAAAAGACTTGAATATGACTAAAATTCAAGAAGGAGAAATGGAAAGATTCCTACGTTCCTTGCCCTCTTTCAAAATAATGGTTAGCAATTTGGTGAATATGCCTTTGGAATGTTATCATTCATATATATTATTTTTTCTCAAAAATACCATATGGTCTTTTCTGAAATCTGCTTCCCCCCACCCCCACAGTACATTGTGGAGGGACATGTGAATGTAAACAAATAATCTTGTCCCTTTATCAGCTATAGTATTCTATTGCCTGTGTGATGCTTTACATACTATCAATCCCCTCCCGATGAACTTTTAGGCTGTTCCCAAAATTTTACCATTTACATTACTGCTTTCCTTTTGGAATAAAATTCAGCAAAGTGTCCCATGGTTTTAAAATGTTTATATCTAGTAACCAATCTTTTAGGAATCTAAGGAAATAATCTGAGAGAAAGAAAAATAAAACTCTCTATCCACAAAGATGTTCATTGCCAGGTTATTTATAATGTTAAATAACTGGAGACTATCTAAGCGTTCACCAATAGGAGAGTGGTTAAATAAACCATGATAAGTCTATTCAATAAAATCTTACGCAACCATTAAAAATGTTTATATATAAACTGTGTAATAATACTCCAAAAAATGTAAGTTATTAAGAGAAAAAGCATGATGCTAATATATTCACAGTGTGATTACCTAACAAAATAAACAAAACAACATATAGAAAAAAAGATCTGGAGGAATATAAATTGGTGAAAACTTTCTGGAGGGTAATTTTACAGAAGTTACTAACACTGTGAATGCTATCTACTGACCAGGAAGTTCTATATCTAGAAATTTGCTCTAAAGAAACAAGAGGATAAGTACTACAAATACATCTATAAGGGTGTTCGCTGAAGTAAAAGCAAAAGAAAAAAAAGGAAAAAAAAGGGAAAAGAAAAAAGTTGAAACAACCTAAATGTTCATCAATAGGATATTGGGATATTGAATATATAAATCATGCCACACTGCTAACAGTGGAATACAAGTAAGCAATTAAAAGGCGTGAGACCAATCTTTCTCTTGCAACATGCAAGGATTCCACAACACACTGTTCAGTAGAAAAGAATGGAGACGATACTTATTTGAAAGTTGAAGATAAGGCAGATATGCTCCCCACCCCCTGGCATATGGAACTTTTTCAGATATAGATGAGACTGGGCTCACCCTCAGCGACTCTGATTCAGGCTGCTCGGGATAGGTGGGTGGCATGTGAATTTTGGAAAAGCTCCTGCAGGCATTCAATTCTCTTGCACTCCCTTGGGAAGAACTGCTTTAGACGACCTGACTAAAAATCCTCAAAATGCCCCAAAGTAGACAAATAGGAAAAAGGCATCTAAAAGGTTACAGACAACTTAAAAGAGGCAGACCCTGTCAAATACATATGGATTACTGTAAAGTGAGTAATCCAATATGCTTTTAGGCAAATTGGTTTTAAGTTAGGATAGATTTCCCACCCCAAGAGACCCTGACCTCAGATCCCTTCCCTTGATCTTCCTAAATCTGAATCCCACTCTGCTTTTCCTTTCTGAGACTCTGTTTTGTCATCTGTAAAATGGGGATAATAATGCTACCCGCTTCTCAGGGTTGTTGAGAGGATTACATCAGATGGTAAGATCAGTGCTTAACAGTAGGTGCTCAATAAACAGCTGCCATCTCCTCATCACAGACATTATTATTGATGGAAAGGGGCTACTGAGAATGCTTGGGTTGGAGCAAAGTCCTCTAGCAGAGATGGGGATCTGGAAGGATCGTGAGTACAAGTAGACCCAGGGTTAGAAGCTGGCAGGAAATACTAAAGCCAGGAATCATCAGGCCGGCATGTGCATCTGGGTTCATGTGGGTAGCTGAGAGGCTGCTAGGCCTGCTCAGGAGATGGTTCTGCCCACAGGAGGCCACGGCCACCAGGAAAGGATGGCCAGGCCCAGCCCCACCCAGGCGGCCATCATACCTTTTCGCTACACTTTCTGATGGTGGCCGTGAGCTCACTGACTACCATATCCACACATTTGATACTGGGCTCTTTGAGCTTCTGCACCTGCTTTTTCACTGTGGCTTCAAAAGCGAGGTCAGGTGTGAAGAGGCCCGTCCTGCACCCGGGGAAGAGGAGGGGACAGGAGGAAGAGCAGCCACGGACAGGGAGGAGAGTGACAGCCAAGCAGGGCCAGGGGCCAAGGGTGGGGGAGGATGGCACAGGCATGGGGGAAGAGAGAGACATCGACACAGAGAGAGAGAGAGAGAGAACAGAAGACAATGTGAGTGTGGACCGGGCCCTCCCTACCTCCACCCAGGGTTGGCACCTCCCAGCTGCTGCCAAGCATTCTCCAGAGCTCTGTGGGTATAGCTGGCAGTCTGAGGGACCAAGGCCCCGCTCTGAACAGACCCCTACTGAACTCAGGTCCTCTCCCCAGGGCTGCTCTCCCTCCTTCATTCCTCAGCAACACTAAGCCTGCCATTTCTCTCTTTCCCTTTGCCATCTTTGTCCACACCTTGGATCCTCCTAAAGAGCTGACCCAGGCCAGGACAAGACTGGGACCCCACCTACCCATCCTGCTCAATTCTAGGTTCCCCAATGCCCCCCGTTTTTGCTTCATCCTGACTCTAAAGCCCAGCACCATTCCCTACCTCCACTTGGGTTGCTGCATACAGTTGCTCAGGCTGTGCACTGCACAAATCCAGGGGGCTCCATTCTCATAAACCATGGTGCAGATAATGCCTCCTGGAGTTGCAGCATAGCAGCCTGACCCCCACTCTCCAGATCCATGTTCTACTCCTGCCCCCCTTTCTCCTCAAGGGGCATCCCTTGCCTTTCCTCCAAAGGGGTCTAGGGGTCTAGGGAAACTTGGCTCCAAAAGACAGAAAGAGAGAGAAGAGGAAAGACAGAAAGAATGGAGGTGGTGATAGAGGGGCCAGGGCAGTAGTGGGGAGAGGAAAGGAAGGAATGCTGGGGGGGGGCAGGTAGAATCAAGGAGCACTGGACTTGGAGTCCAAAGCCCCAGCTTTGAGTAACAGCTTTGTCACCACCTAGCTAATATGACCTTGGGCAAGTCACTTGATCACCTGAGCCTTAGTTTTTCCTGCTGTGAAATGTGCACCATCCTCCCTGCCCTGCCCTCCTTGTATGGTTCTGTGAGGCTCAGGTGATGGAGCACATGGGGGAGGGCTCTGTCCCTGGAAGGCTAGATGTGGATGGAAGGGAAGGGGAAGGCCCTGAGCAAGGCTACTGGGTGAGGGTGGGGTGAGAATGGGGAGGATGAAGGATAGTGGGAGTCAGGGTACCTGCTAGTCCTGGGTTCTCTGCACCCCTCTGGTAGAGAGCAGCACCCAAGAAAACTCCATACCTCACCTGTCTCCAGGGCTAAGGTTTCCCCAAGACCCCTCCCTGGAGCCCCCAAAGATGACCCACCTCTGAGGGCAGGGATAGGGCTCATGGTAACCCCAAGCCTTATTCTCTCTGAGCTGGAAGAGCTCCTGGTAGGCTCTCTGAGTAAACAGCCAGCCATCATACCTGCCTCGCCAATGTCCATCCAATTGCTTAGTCTAGGGCCTGGAGGCCAGGGGGTGGGTGAGGCCCCCTCAGAGAGTCCCCCTCTCGTGGTCTGTAGTGGCCTGCCTCCCCCACCCCGCTGAGGTCTGTACATGCTACCGAGGAGGCAGTGGGGGACGTGGGGCAGGAGCGCCTGGCAGCAGTGCAGCGTGGGGCAGAGGCGGGGGGCTGGCCCAGGCTGCCAGGTTACCTTCTTGGTGCACTGTCTAACGGTGCTGATTAGCTCCGAGATAACCATGTCCACACACTTGAGACACGGTTCTCGGATCTTCTTCACCTGCTTTTTCACAATGGTCTCAAAGGCCATGTCTGGGGTAAACAGCCCTGTTCTGAATGCCCAGAGTGGGAAAAGGGCACAGTGTCACAGGCCAGTGCCTGCCAGGAGTGTCAGGCCAGGGCCCCTCCCTGAACCACTGAGCTCTGTCCATGGGGTCCTTCCACTGCCTCTCTCTGGGCCTCAGTGTCCTCATCTATAAAATGGGCAGGAGGGATTCTAATGAGGGGCTTTCAATTGATGCTTTTTGGGGCAAAATAAAGTCTGCTTATATCTGTTGTAAGTGTCCTCCTTTCTCTTAAGAGTCTGTTCGTACAGAAGGTTCTATGGCCACAAATTCTTTAAAGCGTGCCAAACTGGGTTCTCCTCAAGAGCCTTTCCAGGAATAAAGCATTTTATTTTAAAACCAGGGGAGGGATTTTTTTCTGTATCTCCGCCAATATAGTTATCAGTATATAAATTCACCGCCAAACCTGCATGTAAGGAATTGAACCTGCATGTAAGCAGGGACATTTCAGTCTTGTTCACTGCCCAGCACATGGTAGGTGCTTTAAAATGTTCTGTAGGATGGATTTGATGAATCAACACAGTGTAGATCTGGATCCTGGAAGGGGGTCTAAGCTTTTAGGGAACAGAGACTACTTCCCAATCCTCCTTCCTGCTCCTTGGTCCTTGGGGTTGCCTAGAAGAAGGCAGGTGGGGTGGAGTGGGACTGACTTTGGGCTAATGGGAATATGGAAGGGTCTGGAGGGTTGAGAAGCCCCAGCCCAGCATAAAGGAACACAGACCCATACCTAGCCACTCCACCCCGGGCCCTACCCAGTGGTTTGGACACCTATGCTCAGCCACCTGGATGGGACTTGGGGGGAGCTGTCTCACCCTGGGGATGAGCAGGGAACCCGGCCCTAGAGGGTGCTTCCCCAGCCACCTGTACTCTGGGCTCTGCCCTGCTGGCCCAACCTCCAAGCCCTGCTCCCCAGGACAGCAAAGGAGGCCAGCAGGCTGCAAGGAAGGGGGTGACCCAGGCCTCCCATCCACCTCCCCCAGATGTAGCCAGAGTTGGGGTTAAGGGGAGTGGGGACCAGGCTCTCAGAAACTTCCCGACGGAGGCCCACTTCATCACTCTCTGTGCCTCTGTGCTAGACCCTCCTGCTTTCTGGGGTTCAGCCCCCCTTCCCAGTCCCAATACATGCCTAATGCCGTGGATATTCTTGATGGCATAGCTGATCTCCCTTCGGAGCTCCTTCTCATCAAACTCCATCTGTGTAGGAGAGCAGAGAAGGATTGTCAGGGCCTGTCCCCATCAGGTGGGAGGTCAAGACAGAGCCCACCCCCCACTCAGGGCTGGGCACCAGGCCTCTGATGGACTCAGCAAAGGTACATGTCAGAGAGAGTCCTGGGTGGGGGTGGGGAAGTCCTGAGCCCTCCTGCCCCTGCGCTGCCTGTCATACCTTGACCAGCTCAAAGGGGAAGCGTTCATGGAAGATGCGATTAATGCGGGCTCCCCCTGACAGTTCATAGGTGTCGATCTGGTCTCCTGAGCCCTCAATGCGCTTCTCAAAGTCCACGGCGAACTGCTGGACCATCCTGGGGGGACAGTGGAGTGGCTTGAGGGGGCAGCAGCAGCCCAGTGAAGTGAGCCCTGGGGGAGTCCGTGCTGAGGATGGTGCTGAGAGGTAGGGGAGGGGTGGGGCAGCTCAGTGATGGGGGGTCAGGAGTGGGGGGGCCTCACTGCAGCAGGGCCTTGGTCTTGCGTGCTGGGTCATCAGGACGGAAGTTCTTGTACTCCTCCACCTCCTTCTCAATGGACAGCAGCTGGCTCTGCAGCTTGTTCCGCAGCCCCGGCAGCGTGTCCCGGATGTGGTTGGTCAGTTGCTGGGGGTGGGGGTGGGGGCAAGGAAAAGGTTAGTGCTCACAGGGCCCAGGATGCCAGGGGGCTGTGTGGACGTGGTGAGGTGGAGGCAGAGCTATAGCGGGCAGCCTCGGTCCTGCCCACTGCTGCCCTGGTCACCAGAATGAAAGCTGCCTGAGGGAAGGGTCTGGCCCTTAGTAGGTGCTCACAGAGGTGTGTATTAATTGAATGAACAAGTGCATAATTCAATTTTCAATATAAGCCAGAAATCTGGATTTGAATTTGCAATTACCTGATTTTGGACTAATTTAATATTTTTAGACACCATGGCCAACCCAAATGTGTCTGGGGCAGGAGTGGCAGGAGGGCTGCCCCCTGCACCTCCTGGATTTAAGGCCTATCTTAAGGTAATTCCCAACTTCTGGCACTCACTCTCGCTAGATTCCCCCCATCCCACAAACACACACAGTATCTCTCTGAACTTTTGCAACAACCCTATTAAATAGGATCTGATAACCATTGCCCCATTTTACAGATACAGAAATAGAGACTCAGAGAGCTGGAGAGAATGTCTTAGTGGGGGAGTGACAAAGCTGGCACTGGAACCCAGGTCTGTGGCACTCCCCACTACCCCTTTCTCATCAACACCCACACACCCACACACACACGCACACGCGCGTAAGCACGCCTCAGTTCTGGAAGCCCCGTTGCAGATGGAAAAACATCGTAGGGAAGCCCCTGGGATCACCCATCACCATCTCCAGATCAGCCTTTCCCCATTTCAGAGGGAACTAAGGTCTTCAGCCAAGTACACTCCAATCCTGGCCCCCGAACCCAGGCCGTTGTCAGTGCCACCCTCCACACAAAGTCTGAGTCTTCTCTATGTCTTAGGGAGTTCCAGGGCTCCCTTGCAGGTCCAGAGAGGGAAAGGTCAGGAAAGCTCAGCTGCTAAATGGCTGTGAGACTGTGGGCAAGTTGCTTTTCTTTTCTGGGTCTCAGTTTGTTCATCTGCATGATGGGGATGCTAACCTCTGCTGGTCTCCTCAAAACACACTTAAATTATTCTGTTCTAATGCTGGTTTCCCCAGGCCCCATCCTGGCCTGGTCCCCACCTGGTTGAGGACCTTCTGCAGGTAGGGTGTGCCCATGCGGTCAGCCAAGTGGCGGTAGGATGGATGGGAGAGAAAGAACTTCCGTTCAGCGGCCAAAGCAGCTGTGATGTCCTTCTTGCCATCAATGTCCTTCTGGCTCCGGTTCACCACCCCAATGTAGCCTGTGGGTGGGGTCAAGGTCACGGGCAATCAGCCTTGCAGGGATGGGAAGTGAGGGGAAGGGGAGGGGAGTAGGTCAGGAGAGTGGCCTGCTTACCTCTGCGCAGGGGGAGCAGCTTGTTTTCCAGCACATCTCGGGCATCTGTGCCCTCGTCCATCAGGTCCAGCTTGGTGATGACCCCGATGGTGCGCTGACCTGGGGGGCAGCAGGAGGGCTGTATACATCTGCATCCGCCAGTTGCACACACATGCACTCCCACGCCCCCCCCCCCCCCCCCCCCCCCCCCCCCCCCCCCCCCCCCCCCCCCCCCCCCCCCCCCCCCCCCCCCCCCCCCCCCCCCCCCCCCCCCCCCCCCCCCCCCCCCCCCCCCCCCCCCCCCCCCCCCCCCCCCCCCCCCCCCCCCCCCCCCCCCCGCTCCCCTCAGCCTCCTGCCTGCTCCCTGCCTCACTCACTCCCTGCATGCCCTCTTCCCCCCTCTTCCATCCCGCATCGAGTGTCCAAAATAATTATTAAAGGCATAAATCTGATCCCGCCTCTATTCTGCTTAGACCCTCCAGGGGCACCCTTCACACTAAGAACCTGGGGCCCTGCGCATCCGCTGCTGGGTAGGAACTTACCCTGGGGGTCCACCTCCTTGGCGACCTTGAGGGCATCGGAGTTGGCCAGGTCGGAGTTGGCAGGGGACACGGCCAGAATGAGGCAGTTCTCCTTGGTGACGAACTGCATGAGCATGTCCCGGATCTGGAACTCGATGTCGGGAGGTTGGTCCCCCACGGGAACCTTGGTCATTCCGGGCAAGTCCACCAGGGTCAGGTTCAGCACTGGACAGGGCGGCGAGAGGGCGGGCTCAAGGCTAGGGGCGTGGCCGCGGGCGGGCGGAGGTAAGGAACGGGGCCGGGCTTAGAGAGGATGAGCTCGGAGCGCGGTCGTGGCGGTCGGGGCTGGGGACAGCAGCGCTAAAGCTCCCGCCCACTGGAGGCGTGGCCAGAGGTGGGCGGAGTCCTGGCACGATGGCGCTGTGGGGGCGGAGTCTGCAGGAGGAGCGGCCTGTGCAAGGAGGCTCCACCAAAGGGGCGGGGCCCAGAGAGGTAATCCCGGGGGGCGTGGCTACGCGAGGGAGCCAAGAGGGTGGGGCGGGGCCGGGTCTCCTCACCGTGCGGGGAGTAGACTCGGAGGTTGATGGGCACCGGCGAGATGCCCTTGTTGGTGCCGGTGACCCGGTCGGTCTCGGCCTCGATCTCCAGGCGCACCTCCTCGAAGTCGGTGAATTTCTTCCCCTTGCAGTGCAGGAACTCAGCATATTCTGCCCCAGAAGCGTAGGCGTCACAGTCGGGAACCCCACCTGGGTCCCAGCTCCCACAGGTAATAGGCTTCCCCCCGCCACACACACACCAAACAGAACAACTCACGTCTCCGTTATGCATTTTTATCCCCACTGTGCAGATGGGGAATCGAGGCCCAAAGAGGGGAAGTCCTGCCCAAAGTCACACAGTGAGCCAGGTCAGCGACTAGGCTGGACCTCCCCTTGGGGATGGGGTGAGGGGCTGGAGAGACCAAGCCTTGCTGCTGGTGGAGGAGGACACATACCTGTGGTGGCATTGACTAGCTGCAGAACCAGGGGACGCCGGGTGACAATGCCAGATCCTCGTGGCAGGAAGTCCCTGCAATGAGTGGGAGTCAGAGAAGGGTCAAGATCTAAGGGGCTCCCAGGAGTACCTGTCCTATCACTGGGAGATCCAGACTTCTCCCCAAAGTGCTGGCCTCACTGCACCTTAGTCCAAAGGCTTCAGGTGAATAGGGGGAGATGGCAGCTCAGAAAGGTGGAAAAGGCCCTCTCCCAAATCCCCTGGGTCACAATTCATGCATCTGAGCTGCCAAGAAACTAGACCAACAACACCCGAGATCTCTCTTATATGTCTTGTGTTGGTTTTGAGCCAACAGGAAGTCCCTGCCCCAACCCAGCCACTGCTGTTCAGCCCAAGAGAAACTGAGGCATGCCCCACATGCCTGTGTCCAGTAGCCACAGAGTGGATCCCAGGAAACGGAGCTGTACCTCCTCCCCTCCTTTCCGCTGTGGGGAAGGGCAGCATCTCATTTCCCCTTCCTGAGGCCCCATCTGGCTGGGGTGAGGACAAGGCAGGGGGGTGGAGGGGCGGAGGCAAGGAAAAGAATTCATGCTTCTTAAGTGCCTACCATATGCCAGGTGCTTTGCGGGAGTCTCATGGACTCCATAGAGTAGCCCCATAAGGTAGGTGCTATTATTATCCCCATTTTACAGATGAGGAAACCGAGGCTTGGAGATGTTCAGGTTGCACAGCCAGTATCTAGCAGAGCAGACCATAGATTCAGATCTGTTCTGAGTTTCTCTGCAGTGAAAACTCCCTGCCCTTCAGACCCGTGTGAACCCAGCTCCCTTTGAAGGACTAGTCAGAGGGGTTACAAAGTCATCTCCTGTCCCCAGACCTAACAGTCAATACCTCAGACATCTGCTTGTGCTGATGTCAACCTCAGCTGTCCTTTTGGCTGACTCTTGAGGGTGCCAGTTCTCTCTGTCCTGTCAGCTCTTCTCATCTCCCCATCCGTCTCTGGTCCCACCCCCAGGCTGGCACAAGCATGAGGGTGGGGGCCTCTCCAGGGATCAGGCTGCCAGACTTGGCAGTCATGGGATCCCCAGGACCTAGGACCCAGGAAAGGGTGGAGTAGGCCAGAGCCCAAGAGACCATAGAGATCTGGCCAGCCACCTCATTCATGGAGAGGCACATGGAGGCCCGGGGAGGGGAAAAGACACACTCAGGCTCGTATGGGGTTCAGAGCCAGAGGCAAAACCCAAGTCTCCTGCCCCCAGCCCAGAGCCTGAGTCGCACTCAAAAGGCTTCCTGCACCCCAGGGTCCTGGGGACAACAGACTAGTCCCAGGGCTCTCAGGTTCAAGGTCTTCTCTTGGGGCCCTCACCCTGCCCCACCTCTGGGGAGAGCAGAGGCTGTTGGGGAGGAGTCAGCCACTGTAATGGGGAAGGAGAAGAATGGTAAATCCTGCATTTATTAACCATTTCCAGGTGCCAGGCAAGTGCTTTTCATTCTTGCCAGACCATGAACTTCAGGAGGTCAGGGCCAGCATCTTTCTGTCCACCACTGTATCCCAGCACCTAGCACAGGGTTTGGCACACAAGAGGTGCCCAGTAAATTCTTTTTTTTTTTTTTAGAAGATGACCGGTGAGGGGATCTCAACCCTTGGCTTGGTGTTGTCAGCACCACGCTCAGCCATTGAGCAAACCGGCCATCCCTATATAGGATCCGAACCTGTGGCCTTGGTGTTATCAGCACCGCACTCTCCCGAGTGAGCCACAGGCCAGCCCAATGCCCAGTAAATTCTTTTTTTTTTTAGAAGATGACCGGGGAGGGGATCTCAACCCTTGGCTTGGGGTTGTCAGCACCACGCTCAGCCATTGAGCAAACCGGCCATCCCTATATAGGATCCGAACCTGTGGCCTTGGTGTTATCAGCACCGCACTCTCCCGAGTGAGCCACAGGCCAGCCCAATGCCCAGTAAATTCTGATTGAATCCCCAAGTCCTCCAAACAATGATCTAATATGGAAACTATCATTGTACAGATGAAGCAACTGAGGTTCAGAGAGGTGAATTATCTCACCCAAGGTCACACAGCAGAGCTGGGATTCAAACCTCAGTGTCTGTTAGACCCCCAGCTTGGGAACTTCCCCATCCAATGGTGCTGCCACTAAACCCCCAGAGCCAGACTTGGCTTTTTATGTAATGCAATTCAGTTCTGCCTGTGCCAGGCCCTGTGCTGGGCCCTGGGGACGAAGGATAATGAGTCAGACAGTTCCCACCCCGAGGAGCTCACACTGTGGTGGGAGAGACAGACAAGTAAACAGATAATGCAATGCGACGTGGCGTGTGCTAGGACAGAGGCGTGCCAGGCAGCAGGGGGTGGGGTTCACTGGGGGCGGGGGGGTTTGCTGACTCTCTCTCTCCCATCCTTTACTCAATGATTCCTTTGGGGGGTGATCCCCCAGTTTTGGAGGTCTCCCAGGGCTGTGGAGATAGAACATCTGTTCTCACAGAGGCTGGGGTGGATGTGGGCCTGAGGTCCACCCTCTTCCCCATCAACTCCTCACCCAGCAATACCATGGCAACAGTTGCCATGGAAACTGCAGGAGGGGCTGGGAAGGATGAGACTCTTCACAGAAAGCCCCCCAGGCAGAGACCTGGACTTTCCCTGGAGTTCTTCCCTGAGAGGTCTCCTCCTGAGCAGATGGGCCCACCCAGCTCTGGTGGGCCTGAGGGGTGAGGCCTGTAAGGCTCCACATTGAGGATGCAGGGAGCCCAGGGCGCAGCTATGAAGGGTAGGTGGTCGGGGGCCCGGGCTAGCCTGCTCCAAGTCACTGCCTCCCCAGGACTGCTTAAAAGACTAGAGCTTTGGGGCCGGCCCGTGGCTCACTCGGTAGAGTGCGTTGCTGATAACACCAAGGCCATGGGTTCGGATCCCATATAGGGATGGCCGGTTCGCTCACTGGGTGAGCGTGGTGCTGACAACACCAAGTCAAGGGTTAAGATCCCCTTACCGGTCATCTTTAAAAAAAAAAAAAAAAAAAAAGGACTAGAGCTTAGAGGGTAGGGCCATGTCTGGGGGTAGATTCCCTCCTCAGACCAAGATCTCCTGCCTGGGGTGCCCAGGTGGGGAGGTGCCCCATCTGTGCCTTGGCCGAGCTCTCAAAGTGAGGCCCTTGCACAGCCTGCATCAGAATTCTGGGCAGCTTTTTTTTTAAAAAAAGATGACCGGTAAGGGGATCTTAACCCTTGGCTTGGTGTTGTCAGCACAACGCTCAGCCAGTGAGCGAACCGGCCATCCCTATATGGGATCCGAACCCGGGGCCTTGGTGTTATCAGCACCACACTCTCCCGAGTGAGCCACAGGCCGGCCCTGGGCAGCTTTTTAAAATGCACATTCCTCGGACATACTGGGTTAGAATCTCAAGGGAGGAAAAAGGCAGAATCTGGATTTCCTACTTAATCTCTATGTAATTTTCATGTTCCCTTTCAAGTTTAAGGATCACTGGCTTAGGGGCCGACCCATGGCTCACTTGAGAGAGTGTGGTGCTGACAACACCAAGTCAAGGGTTAAGATCCCCTTACTGGTCATCTTTTAAACAAACAAACAAACGAAAAAGGATCACTGGCTTAGGGGCCGACCCATGGCTCACTTGAGAGAGTGTGGTGCTGACAACACCAAGTCAAGGGTTAAGATCCCCTTACTGGTCATCTTTTAAACAAACAAACAAACGAAAAAGGATCACTGGCTTAGAAGTTAGGAACCAGTGCCAACAGAGGCCCTGGGTTTGAATCCTGCATCAGCCCTTCCCCAGCCTGGTGCCCTTAGACAAGTTGCTTCACTCTCTGGCCCATGAAATGTTAGATGGAAATCGAGGAGGAGAAGCTTTCAGCAACCATCTCATTCCCTGTCATTGTCCAGAGGGTGGGACCAAGGCCCAGAGAACTCAGGGAGCTGTGAGGCCACACAGCAGTAGGAGAGGTGGCCAAGATGGAACCAGGACACAAACGACCTGCTTTCCAGCCCCAAACCTGGACAGACAGTGGAGACTGGACCTGGATTAGCAGGTCCCCATGTCCAGACACTTAGCTGCTTGCTCACTGCTGGGTTCCCACACCCAGCATGGCCTGGCACATAGTAGGTGCTCAGACAATGCTCGAGGGAAAGAGCACAGCTCAGCAGCTCCACAGTCCTTTCCTCTCACCTGGACACGCCATCCCACCTTAGTGCTCTGTTAAAGGGCCCCTGGGTGCCCTCCCCAGTGAAGATTTGGGCTGAATCCAGCGTCCACCCAGTGCCGCCCCTGCATCTCCCACCCAGCTCCCAGTTAGGCCGAGGGAGGACAGAACAGGTGCCCAGAGGAAAGTGTGCCGGGCCCACCCACTTCAGTGGCCATGCATGCGCCCATGTTGGGGGCGGATGGTGGCATGCCAGTTCTCCCACTCGTTTTGAGCAGATGGTGGTTTCCCAGGGAGGCCTTGCCTGGCCATCTGCAGAGGTACCTTCAAGCCTGAAGCACGGGGAAGACAAAATAAACACCTCTTGGGACCTCCAAACGCCACACGCTTCCTGTCTGAATTGGCAATGACATCCCCAGAGTGCTCTGGAGAAACTGTGTCAAAGGGCTGAAGTGACCCCCACCCTTACTCTATCTAGGACCTGAGATTTGGGGCCAGAGCTCAGAGACCTGGTTCCCAAGCCCCGCTGAATGCAAATGAAGCCAGGAAGTGGGATTTGGTGTGTACTCAGTGGTGGCCTCCTGTTTCTTGGGCTCTGATGTCACCCAGGCCCAGTGTTGAATGTCAGAGCTGCCACTTAGGAGCTGTGTGGCTGCAGACAAATGACCATACCTCTCTGAGCCTCGGTTTCCATATCAGAAAAATGGGTTGCTGGGAGGCTTCTCTGAGTTAAAGCCTGAACAAATGGTAGCTATTATGATCATAAATAATGATAACTTATTGAACATGCTGAGAACACAGGCTGGGCTCCCACAACCATGTCACTGGACAATGCAGCAGGGAATTGGAAGGTGGGAGCTGGCTGGAAGAGTGAGGGGTGGGCCAGAATATTTCCAGCCAAATCTTGCCCCTGGAAGTGGAAGGCAAGGGGGCGGGGCAGGCTCTGAGGTGCCCTCTGAAGCAGGGAGCTGTGGCGGGGGCAAGGGAGTGGTGGGGCCAAGAAATACAGTTGGGAGGAGGTGAGGCTGCCCAGGCAACAAGTCCCTCTCTGTTCCCACCACCTCAGGAGGCCCTAGGCAGGTCCACATCACAGCTCATGAATTTCAAGCTGAGGTTTGAACATTTCAGGGCAGTTCTGGTCTTGGCTGTCCTTGATGTTCTGATGGTCCTAAGAGTAGGGACTGTGCCAGACCTGTTTACCACCTTATCCCAGCACCCAGCATGGAGCTTGGTATGTCACAGGCAGTCAGGACACTCCTGTGGACTGAAAGAATGACCGGAAGATGAACTCTTCCAGTCTTCCCACCACCAGCCTCACTGTACAGGTGTGGAAACTGAGGCACAAAAAGAGAAAGAGTCTTGCCCAAGGTCGTGGTCCAAGTTGGTGACAGAGTAGCACTGGTACTCAGGTCTCTGGACTCCCAGCCCGGTGCTCTCTCCACAACAACCATTTTCCCTATTAAAGAGAACCTACTTTCGGGCCAGCCGGTGGCTCACTCGGGGGAGTGTGGTGCTGACAACACCAAGGCCACGGGTTCAGATCCCTATATAGGGATGGCCAGTTAGCTCACTTGGGAGAGCGTGGTGCTAACAACACCGAGTCAAGGGTTAAGATCCCCTTACGGGTCATCTTAAGAAAAAAAAAAAAGAGAACCTACTTTCGGGCCAGCCGGTGGCTCACTCGGGGGAGTGTGGGGCTGACAACACCAAGGCCACGGGTTCAGATCCCTATATAGGGATGGCCAGTTAGCTCACTTGGGAGAGCGTGGTGCTAACAACACCGAGTCAAGGGTTAAGATCCCCTTACTGGTCATCTTAAGAAAAAAAAAAAAGAGAACCTACTTTCTTCCTTCCTTCCTTCCTTCCTTCCATCCTTCCTTTCTAGTGTTGATGACTTTGTATTTTCAAAATGTAAATAAATTTCTCTTTTGGCTCTAATTTTAAAAATCCTATGTTCATGTTCTCCACTTGAAAAAAGTGCAGAAAATACATAAAATATTTAAAAAATAAAAACCGACCATCATCCCAACACTTGAGGATAACCATTGTAAACGTTCTATTAATAATACTAATCATGGCCAACACTGATGAATTGCTGACTATGGGCCAGGGATTCTGCATCATCATGAGATTTCTTTTTAGGGTGATGGAAATGTTCAAAAATTAGATTGTGATGATAGTTGCACAACTCTGTAAATATAATAAAAATCATTGCATTGTACACTTAAAGTGGGTGAATTTTATGGCACATAAATTATACTTCAATAAAGCTGTTTAAGAAATACACATACTCTGGATTGATCCTTGCATGAGGTCAGTGTGATCAGTTTCCCCACCTTACAAGAGAAGAAACTAAGGCTCAGAAAGATGAAGTTGCCTGACTCTCAGGTGCCCACACAGGCACTGGGCTCCTGTTCGCACTCTGGTAGCTTCTCTACTCGCCTAACAGCACATCACCGACATTTCCCAAGTCATTCAATAGGGAGCTACATCTGGATCCGCACTTCTTATCACCGGCAGCTTGATGAGAAGGAACCCCAGCTCCACCATGAAATGATTTGCCTGCTCCGAGCCTCAGTTTCCCCATTAATGAAATGGGACACAATCAATCCAGCAGCTCCCTCCTAGGATTGTTGAAGGGATACCCTGAGATCCTGGCTGTGGAAAGATCTAACAGAGGGTGCCCACGGGTGGCACCCCGTCCCTGAGCACTCGCCACGTGCTGGGTGCAGAGTGTGCCAGAGCAATGTGTTCCCTCGAATTGGGGACTCAGGTCTGAGGTGAGCGTGCATTCACTATCTGAGAGTTTTCTCCCCATCCTGGCTGGTGTCCTCCTTTCCCTGTGCTGTGACCAGATGCATTTGAGTCAGAGTGATAAAAGAATAACGTGGAAATAAACAGATAGAGGTTAATAGTAACCATGGTCAGAGCAGCTGTCTGCCAGGAGCTCTCAGCCCAAGGCAATATGCCTTTTTCTTCCTCTACAGTTCCTCATCCTGGGAGAAAACAGAGCCCTAACCCACACACAAAGGGTCAGGTCACGGGGGGATGAGGGTGGTCAGGGAAGGCCTCCTGGAGGAGGTGTTGGCTGGTGTGAGACTTGGGGGAATGAGCCAGGGAAGGAGGCAGACAAGGGCGGGGTGAAGAGCCTTCCAGGCAGAGAGAACGGCATGTGCAGCAGCACCCTGGGAGAGTGACAGAGGCCACAGCCCTTTTGCCATGATCCACAAGATATTCAGGTGGACCAAGAGGAAGTGGCTGAAGGGGAAGCAGGCCTCAGGGGCCCAACTCAGGAGCTGGGGTTCAGTTTGGGGGATGGGGGTGCCAAGGAAAGCTTCACGCAGAGGAGGTTAGATTGGGAGGCTATAGAGAGTCCCATGCTGTTGGCTGGAGCACACATTAGGGAGTCAAGAGACGAGGCTGCCCCAGCCGCCAAGGCACAGGTGATGGTGGCCGAGGTGGAGAGAGGTGGGTGGACTGGGGGCAGAACCCAGGGCTTGGGGGCTGAGTCGGATGAGGTGGAGGTGGATCCCGGGGCATCTGGCCAGAGCAGTGGCGAGATGCCATTAATGAGACTGTCTTGAACACCTTCCAAGCCCAATATTCCTTTTTTTCTTGTTGCCTATAGTAATTCCAAGTTGCTAGAGCTGACTTCTCCAAACGATTCTTGTTTCTTAGCCAGATTTCAGTCCAGGGAGGGGGTAAGAGTGGTGACAGAGGGACACCCGGGGAGGAAGGAGGAGAAACTGAGGTGTGTGGGTGTGTGTGCACATGGGTGGGGGGTGACAAGGGGGACGGACTCATGGAAAGGTCTGGCCTGGAGGCAGGGGATCTGTGCCGAGTCTTGTTCTGGTTCTGATTCAATTGCTGTGTGACTTCAGGCAGATCTCTCACCCTCTCTGTGTCATTTCACCATCTGGAAACCCGGGATGATAGTCTCTGCTGCTCCTACTAACTGGTTGTTTGTTTCAAGAAGGCAAGAATCAGTGCTGCCCTTAGACCTGGGGAATTGGGGCGCTGACCCTGAGCCCCACATTTTAGGGGTCCCTCTCTGGACCTCCTCTGGCATCACCCTCCCATGGGGCCAGGAGTCCCCAGCGGCCAAGGGAAGGTGCCCGTCTGGAGTGTGCACCCCTCTTAGTCTACACTCGGGTGCCCCGGAATTCTCTCTCAAGCAGTCCCAAGCCCACCTCCAGGATCTGCCCTCCTGAGGGCTGACTGTACTACCGTGGGAAGCCCCAGGCCCAAGGGGGTCATTTTGGGGGCCATACATGGGACTGGGATATGAGGGCCGGGGTGTCCACATGTGAGCCCAGGAGAGATGGTGTGGGAAGAGATGGGGCAGCCTGGGGAGAGGGGCCACTTGTCCCCACGCCTCCACATCCCATCACAGAACTTCTAGGAGTCTGAAATTCTAATTCAAACCCAGCCTACCAGGTCATCGTGAAAGTGTGTTTGTCAGGTGGGAGGACAGACACACTGCATTGAGTGAGTCCTCAGCTTGATGGATAACAGGAAGGCTTAGACATACGGCACGTGAGCCTCACTTCTGCTCTTGCCCGTGCCTGCCAATGCTGTGCCCATGACTGACTTCCTCCACTCTCACCCTGCCCGGCCCTCCCTGCCCACTCGCCTGTGTCCCCTCCCCCAAGGGTTCCGACCCCCTGACCCTGTCTAAGGCCTGGGAAACTCGATTCTCCTGGCGCCAGGATCAGATGCTGTCTGCCAGGGTCACCTTTCATTCCCAGTTCCTCTGGGCCACCAGGAGGGGTGGGGGTTTGGGGAGGACGTGGTGGGGATCGGCACATTTTGGTAAGTCCAGCCTCCAGGTGTGTGCTCCACGTGTGTCCACAGGCAGCCTGTGCTTAGCATGTGGCAGGTGTGGAGCACAGAGAGGCATGGTCAGAGAGTGGCTGCCAGCTGCTGGGGGCGAGGGGTGGTACTGTTGACAGATCCCTGATGAGCCATCAAGCCCAACCTCCCGACCTTCCCAGTCTCACCTCTAGCCTCTGCTCCTCACCCAGCCTCACTTCATCCTTCATCCGGGTTCTCAAGCCCACTGGGTTCCTTCCCACCTAGGCCTTTGCTCAGGCCGAGCCTTGCACCTGGAGTGGGTCCCTCTTTGCCTGACCAAGTCCTGATCCTGCTCAGTCCTGCCTTAAAGGCCACCTCCTCAGGAGGCTTTCTCTGACCCCCAGACGACTCCTCTCCTCTTGATATCAGGCTCCTCATACCCTTCTTCAAAACACACAACAAATGAGCTCTTTGTGTATTTAATGTCTGTGTGCCTCAGTCAGCTGTGAGCCTCTCGAAGCAGGAATGGTCTGACTTGTTCAACAGCTGTACCCCCAAAGCGTGGCACACTGCAAGTGCCAAGGAAATGCCAGTTCCCTCTGCCCCCTCCAGGTCAGTGACCCTCTGCCTAGGATGTCTCTGTTACCTCCCTCTTGACCTCAGTCTCCAAATCTGAAAAATGGGACCACTATGATGTATCCCAAAGCATTCAGAGGACGAGGCAGAGCTTAATAGTGGGGAATGAGCTGTCTGCCGTGGAGGAGCTGGGCCTAGCAGAGGCCAGAGACCCGTAGGAAGCCCCAGCTGAGATGAGAATGTGGAGGAAGGGCAAGGGGGCTGGCGGGAGGCAGGGAGCCTGTGGGGGGTAGGTAGAGTCACCGAGAAAACCCAAAACGCTGCCTCCCAGGCTACCCCTTGGACTCTGGGCTGAGGCTCACTCCCCAGACCTCCTACCCCATCCTGGATGGAGAAGACCCCCCCACCCCCACTCTGGCCCAAACCCCACCTGCACCATCCCAAAGGGCTTGCCTCCCTATGCCCCAGCAGGAATAGAGCTGGCATGTCCTCTGTGCCAGGCCCTACTCTGAACGCTTCACGGGCATCGTCTTCGCCACAATCTCATGAGGCAGGTGCTCTTATTACCCCCATTTTACAGACGAGGAAATAGCAGCTGGTCAGGGTTGAAGAAACATGCCCAAGGCTGCTCAGCTTGTAAGCCGAGCTTCGAACCCAGCAGCTCTGGCTCAGACCCAGCAGATCTGACTCCCCGGAGGCCGAGCTCTCAGCTGCTCTGCCACATTCCCACCGACCTTGGCCTCCCCAGTGGCCAGAGGGTGGAAAGGATGGGCACTGCCCATTTGTCAGCCTGCCTGGACACCAGAGTGAGTGAGGCCAGGGCAGCTGCAGTCTGGAAGCCTGTCCCCCACTCCTGGCCCTGGAATGGGTTTTTGGGAAGGGGGACAGACAAAAGGGAGCCAGAGGGACATTGGGGAGGGCTCCTTGGTCTAGAGTGCCAGGCGTGTGTTCATGAAATGCTGGAGTGTCCTGGGTCCATCTACACTTACTGCAATGTGATCTTGTCTACTCTCATGGATTGAAATCTCATCTCTACACTGACCACTTTGGAATGCATTTTCCAGCCCACCTTCCCCCTGAGCTCCCAACTTGCATCACCAAACTGCCGCCTGACATCCCACTTGGAAGTCTAATGGGCTCCTCGGGCTCAATGTGTTCAAAACCAAATCCTGATCTTCCCCTGGGTGCCCCAAATCTGCTCCCCCTGTACTCTTCCCGACCCTGTTAATGGCACCAACATGCACCCAGGAGCTTGCATCAAAAGCCCTGAAGTCATCCTTGACTTCTTTTCCTAACCCTCCACATCCATCCACCAGTGCAACCTCCTCCAAGACATGTCCTGAGCCCCACCATTCCCCTCCTCACCACAGCTAAGGCCCTCGTCCAGCTCCCCCACCTTGGCCCACTGAAGCAGGCTCCTCACAGTCTCCTGCCTTCTCTCTTGCCCCCTCCCCAAGTTATGCACTTGCCGGAATCAGCTCAAGTCATTGCACTACTTAGAAGCTTCCAACGATAATGAAAATGAACCCAAACTCCTGCCCATGGTCTAAGGGCCTTATAGATCTAGCCCCTGCCTGCCTCTGATTCCCTCTCCCCCTTGCTGGCCAAACACCAGCCAGCATGGCTCCTTTCTGTTCTTCAGGTGCACCAAATTCTTTCCTGCCCCAGGGCCTTTGCATGTGCTGTTTCTTTGGCCTGGAATTCTCCTTCCCTAGCTAGTCACAGGGCATCTCATCCTTCGGTTCCCATCTCAGATGCCACCCCTTCCTAGAGGCCTCTGACCTCCTTGTGGAAAGCAGCCCTGCTCCCTTCCCTGACATTAACCACATTCTCCAGTTGTTTCTCTGAGTTTCTGCCTCTGAAACGCAGAGCCTTTGTCTTTTCCACCACTGAATCCCCAGTGCTCAGACACTGTGGATCCTCCATGCCTGTATGCTAAATGACTGAATGATCCAGCCTCAGTTTACCCTTCTTTAAAAGGTGGTGAAGAAATAGCACAGACCCAGACAAGTGCTAGCAGGGTCCTGGGCAGCTGCTGGGCCACCTCTGAGGCAGAGCTGACAGCAGGATCTTCCTGAGTGCCTGGGAGCCCAGGCTGGCCTGGAGCAGCCTCTGCGTCCTCTGAAGCATTTCCACTTCCTCTCCGTGGGGGGTTGGCTCCCGGGAAGCCCCAGGAGACAGAGTGGTTGTTACCATGCTCACTGGTCTGGGGACCCAGCCCGAGGTGGAAAGGTCAGGAGCCCTTGAAGCAGGGCTGGCTGGGGACCCCACTGAGCCTTGGCTTCCCCGCCTATATTCAGCCCTGGCCTCCTCACTAGCTTCCAGTGGATCAATGATGCTTTCCTGCCCGCTCCTCCACATCGGGCCAAGCCCTCCTCCTCTGCCTGGGGCCTGCATCTGGACTCCCTGCACATCCTCCTGCAGGGAACACGGCCAAGGGCACCAGGATGCAGAGGGCAGTGAGAGGGCCCAGGCCTCCTGGGTAGAGGTCACACCTCCAAGGGGTCAGGGGCAGGCACACACAGACCCCGTAGCCCAACTGACTGTCAGCACCTCCCTGCCACGTGTTCACAAAAGGGCTTTTACACCCATGAACTCACTGGAGCCCCACAGCCACCCTCTCTGGGAGGCAGGGCAGCAGCTGTCAGTGTCCCCATCCCACAGATGAGGGAGATGGAGGCCCACACACCTGCATGGGTGCAGGGCCTGGCTCTCAAGACTAGGAGCCCAGGCTCTGGAGTCTAACAGATGCTGTGCTTCCTGAATGTGTGACCTTGAGCGAGGCATTGAATCTCTTGGGTCTCAGTTTCCTCATCTCTAGGGTGGGGAAGTCCTCAACATGGTGTGGGACACAAGGCAGGGGCTCAGTAGACAGGAGCTATTGTCTACTGAGGGGAACCTAGTTGTTCTCCGAAATCCCCGCCCAGAGCACACGGCCTGCCAGAGAGCAGGAGTTCTGCAAATGTGTGACAGACAAGAGGCAGGAATGGGACATGTACTCTGTAAAGTGCTGGGAATGCGTGAGTGCCATGTAAAGCACTAAGGAAGGGCTAGCCAGTTGCTCTGTTGGTTGGAGCGTGGTGCTGATAACATCAAGGTCCAGGGTTTGATCCCTGTACCGGCCAGCCCACAATAAAAGCACTAAGGCCTCAGGGCTGTACTGTCTCCAGGGTCCCCTCCACCCCCTAGCTCTGACTACTGGGCCATGGGGAAGGGGCCCATCTGTGTGTCTCTTGCCCAGGTCTCTGCAGCTCTGGGGATCATGTGATCAGCAGGGGGGTTTTGCAGGAGCATCTTGGAGAGACAGACGGCCTCCCCCTCTGCTGACCAGATGGGCAAGGCCGCCTCCACGGTGGCTTCCCAACATCCCACACATACATCACTCCTGTCATGTCTCTTCCCTCTTACCCTTAGGGTTGGCACTGGCTCCCAGGATAGGTGAGGGGCAGGAACGACCATCCGGTCCAACTGTCCATATTAGAGATGGGGAAACCGAGGCTCAGAGAGGGCAGAAGACTTGCCCTAGGTTTCACAGCAGAACCCAGCTTCCCTCTGCCTGCCCCCCCCCCCCCCCCCCCCCCCCCCTCC
>NW_007726191.1:63842-65044 GCF_000696425.1 Galeopterus variegatus | reverse complement strand
GGAAACCGAGGCTCAGAGAGGGCAGAAGACTTGCCCTAGGTTTCACAGCAGAACCCAGCTTCCCTCTGCCTCCCCCCCCCCCCCACGCCAGTCACTTCCTTAGCCATGAAGGTCATAGGAAAAAGGAGACGGTTTCTGAAGAAGGTGAGGGAGGGGGGAGGTCAGTGTCAACTCTCCTGCCTCTTCTCAGCCTGCCCAGCCCCCACGCTACCCTCTCTCCTTCTCAGCACCAGAAAGCCCATTTCCACCTCCCATTTCTTGGGGGGTGAGGTGGAGGGGTCATGACCCTGCCTGCCCCTCTAAACCCAGGACCCCTTTTCTTTGCCGTGCTCCCCACCGGCCCCCTGGCCCTTCCAGCGCCCTGTGGGATCAGAGGCAGGAGGGGGATTAGGTTCTGCAAATGGCTCCCCCCTCCCTGCCATCCTGCCTCCCTGTCTTAGTCATCTCTGCCTTCTGCCGCCTTCTCCCTCCATCACAATCCCTATGCCAGGCCAAGGGGAGGACGACATTGACAGGCACCCCCCGCCCAGGGGCAGCGGCGAAGCAAGGGTCGGCTGCTCAGAGAAGGATCAGACGTGGTTCCCCCGCCCCCCGCCCGTCCTCATCCTGCGCCCGCGCCTCCCCCTCCGCCGCGCTGCGCACGGATGGCGGCGGGAGCCGCAGAGGTGTGTGCGTGAGGGGGGAGCCTGTGCCCGCTCCGCGATGCCCACGGGGCTCTGTCCTCTTTCAGAGGCTGGTGGAGGCAGGTTGTCCCCTGCCACTGCCCAGGAATTTCCACGGGGGTAGGGGACTGCCCCCACAGAGCCTAGGATGGGGGTGGGGGCACTGCCCCCGGGGTTCTGCCCGCTCCAAGGGACTCCCGGAGCTGAAGGGAGGCGCTGAGTAATGCGGCTCCCTCGGTGCCCATATTGGGGGTGGGGGGCAACCCTTTGCTAGGGTCTCCTGGAGAAGCTCTGTCTTCCCTAAAGGACGGGGCGGAGGAGGGGGCGTGATTTCGTGGCCCGCGGCTTGACGACGTTTTCAGATTGGCCGGGGGCTCTGCCACCTCCGAGGGGCTCTCGTGGTGAAGGAGGGCCGCCTCCCTCCGGCTGGGGGTGGGGGGCGCGCCGTCTGCGGGTGCAGCGCCAGGGGCTGCGAGGTCGCGTAGCCGTCGGGGCCCAGAGCAGGAGCTCAGGGGACCTGGGGCCGGGGGGGGGGGGGCC
>NW_007726191.1:55258-63495 GCF_000696425.1 Galeopterus variegatus | reverse complement strand
CGGCTCCGGCTCAGCCGCTGCAGCCGCGCGCCCCGACTGCCTGCGCCGCGGGCCCCCCGCCCCTCGGGGATCAGAGCGGAGCGCTGCACCTGGCTGCCGCTAGAGGGCGCCCGCAGAACCGCGGGCCGGCCGTCGTGCGCAGGCGCCGTCCGGGGCACTATGGGTGTTGTAGTTTTCTCCTTCTGCGGTTTTCGGGGTGCTTTAGTCGTGTCTAGGGGGATCGCAGATGCTGCGCCGAAGGTATCATTTCTGGCAATGGGCTGGGTCTCTTCCGTAGTACCGTGCCTCCTGGATAATGGTTATGGCTGCCCCTCTCCATCTTACAGATGGAGAGACTGAGGTCTGGAGAAAATATCGGCCTCCTCCAAGGTCACGGTCTCCTGACCTGCAATTCCACTTGACCTCACTGCCTTCAACTCTAGGTCTGACACTCTCCAGCATGTCCCTCCCCGCCTTTGGACCTGTTTCCCTGTTTCTACAAGGAGAAAGAAGGAACATTAATTCAACAAATATTTACTGAGCATCTATTCTTAGCCAGGCCCTCTCCCAGGCACTGAGATAGAGCAGTGAGCAAGACAGACAAGGTCTCTACCCTCAAAGATCTTACATAAAGGTGTCGGAGACAGACCGTAAATGAATAAACAGAGAAATGAAATTGTAAAAGCAGGAATAGTTTATAGTATGAGCGATGGAGGAAATAAACAGGGAGTGTGGAGTGAGTGTGAAAAGCCCACTTCAGCCTGAGAGGAATCAGGGGGGTTCTCTGAGGAAGTGACATTTGGGAAGAGACCTAAATGATGAGCAGAAGCCAGCCATAGGCAGAGCAGGGTGAAGAGCATGCCAGGGAGAATGAACAGCAAGTGCAGAGGCCCTGACACTTGGAAGGCCCTTCGTCGAGAGTTGGCAGTTCTTGCCCTAGAGGGAGTCAGTCTTTGTCCCCACCCATCAGAATGGTGGTAAAACAGTGGGATCTTAATCCAGGACTCCTACAACCCTGTCCTGCTTTTCTCTTTCACGCCGAGAGGCCATGGGGCTCCAGGTCCAGCAATCCGCCTCTGCATTTAAGGATGTTAATTAGGACTCCCCACGAGGAGGCTAGGAAGGGGAGGCCGGTCTACTCTGTGCTGTTGGGAGGCCAGCAGATCATTTCCCTGTGCCGTGAACAGGGTGGGGGCACTGCTGGCAGAGCAATGGACTGTAAATCAGGGACTTCACTCATTCATCCACTTAATGCACTTTATTGAGCCAGGCACTATGAGCCCCCAGAAGAAAAGCAGTGAGCAAAATGGACAGTCCTTACCCATATGTGGCTTACAGTCTAGTGGAAAAAGAGGGACAATATGCAAATAAGCCAATAAATATGAGCCTATCAGATGGTGATGAGTGCTCTGGAGAGCAAAAAAGCAGGGTCAGGGCAGGGGTGGTGTTGCTTTTGTTTAGACGGTGGTCAGAAAACTCTCTGGTAAGGTGAAATTTGAGCAGAGACCTAAAGGAAACGAGTTAATGACCCATGTGGACATATGGGGGAGGAATTTTCCAGGCAGGCAGAGGAGAATGAGCAAGTCCTATCCCTGGTAGGAGCCTGGCCTGGACCTTAGACAAGCTGTACGATCCAGGTCCCTCCACGTCTCTGAACCTCAGTTATCTAACCTGGATAATGGGGATAACGATAGATCAGAATGCCTGTGTAGAGTGTGGCCCAGGCCTGGTGCTCAGGAGGCCCTTATTAAGCCGCAGCTGTGAGTAGATCGATGATGACAGCTCTCCAGACAGCGGGAGCTTCAGCTCCCCCCCACCGCATGCTGAGCAGCTGCTCCAGGCCAGCCTGTTATTATGTTCCGAGGACTAGGGAGGGCAGAGCTGGGCGCCTGGATGAGTGGCACCATTAATTTGGGGAGGGGATGCAATTTACAGATATCTGCATACAGGGGCGCCCTCATGGCTGGGCTTTTATTTTTAATCTTTTCTTCCCTAATTACAATACTAAAACTTATTGTAAAAATCAGACTTTACACAAGTATTTAAAAGCCTCTGATCATTCTCTTACCTCAAGATAACCACTATTTAGGGCCAGTCCGTGGCTCACTCGGCAGAGTGCGGTGCTGATAACACCAAGGCCACGGGTTCGGATCCTATATAGGGATGGCCGGTTAGCTCACTGGTTGAGCGTGGTGCTGACAACACCAAGTCAAGGGTTAAGATCCCCTTACTGGTCATCTTTAAAAAAAAAAAAAAAGATAACCACTATTTATAGCTTAGCGTTTATTCTCTGGCCATATATATATATATTTGTGTATATATATATATATTTCTGTATAGATATATGTATTTATATTTATATTTATATATATCATTCCATTTTGTTTCTACAGAAATGAGATCATACTAAATGCCCTATACTGCTGTAATACTGATACCAGACCAGCAACCTGGGCATCATGTGGAATTGGTCAGAAACGTAGAATCTCAGGCCCCACTAAAGACCTGCTGGATCACAACCTGCATTTAAAAAGAACCAAGAACTCTAGGAGGTTCTTGTGCACATCAAAGTTGGAGAAGCTCTGATATATATCATCTGCAATTTGTTTCTTTAGTAGCAATATGTCTTAGATGTCTTTCAGTGTAAGAACAAATTGGTTACATTCCTTGTTCACGGCTGCATAGCTTTCCACTGTTGTGTGGTGCCCTGGTTTTGTCCCCTGGTCTGCTAACATGGTGGTTTGGACTTGAAGAATGGATGAACAGAATGCCACTGGGGGTGTGGCAAAGGGACGATGTGGGCAGAAGTACCAGCATAAGCAAGAGTATGGAGTCAGAAAAGAAACAAAATGGAAATCTACCCTGGCTTCAGTTTCCCCATCGGACTAGTAGGGGCTGAAGGACTGCTGCCACTGATGGTTCTCACCTGGCCTGGAGAAGGTGGGCATCCTGCATGCCAATGAATAAAATGAGAGGCTTTGACTCTCTACTTTGAGCACTGGGGAGGCAGAATTTTCTTTGAGCTCCCAAAGTGTTGACCTGTGCTTGGCAGATTATTAAAAGTACTGGGCATTTGCTCCCAGCCAGGTTACTGTGCTGAGGAATTCAGCCATACTATCTCCCAACCCTCAGAAAGGAGTTTTATCAGCCCCCTCTGACAGATAAGAAAACTGAGGCACAGAGAGGTTAATGAGGAACATGTCCAAGGTCACAAAGCCAAGAAGTGATGGAGTCAAGAAGTGGGTGGAAGTCGGTGTGACTCAGAGCATTCACATTTACATTCTACACTATGCCAGCTCTTGTAATATATGTATTTTAAATGCAAATAAAATAAAACACTAGGGCCCGGCCCGTGGCTCACTCGGGAGAGTGCGGTGCTGATAACACCAAGGCCCCGGGTTCGGATCCCATATAGGGATGGCCGGTTCGCTCACTGGCTGAGCGTGGTGCTGACAACACCAAGTCAAGGGTTAAGATCCCCTTACCGGTCATCTTTTTTAAAAAAATTAAAATTAAAATTAAAAAAAATAAAACACTAGGTCTTTCTGATAGTGTTTCTGTTGTGCATACAATAGGTGCTCAATAAATGCTGGTTGAATTGAACAGTGGCTTTATTATACAACTCCTGGGTCAAACCATTATTATCTAGTCACCAAATCTGCTCAGAGTCTGGTTCTTTGTATTCATTCATTCATCCATCCATCCATTCATTCATTCTTCAAGAGGTGTGGATTAGTGGCTGCTTTGTGCCAGAACTCATGCAATACACAGGCGGATGAAGAAGTTAATAAGATGCAGGGCTTGTCCTACTGAAATGTGGATTCACAGGGGAGAGACAGACAAGCTAAAGCTAAGCAGACCAGGTTCATGCAGCAAGGGCATCTGGCCCAGCCTGGGGCAACGTCACTGGTGAGGAAGCAGCTGGGCCAGGTGGGACACACAAAGCGTCCTCCTCTACTTGGCTGGGGGCGAGGCACGCAGATTTCCTAGGAGACTTTGGGCATTGGCAGTCCAGGCATCTGTGCTTGCCTTGTCCCATCTCACAGTGAGGAGCTGCCCATGAGCCTGGAATAGGGCTGGAGCCCATATGTGGTGACTGTGCCATGGATAGGTCTGAAGCCAAACTGCCTGGTGTTCAAATCCCACCTCTGTCACTTTCCAACATGATGACCTTGGGTAAGTAAGTCACTTCACCTCTCTGAGCCTCAGTTTCTTCATCTGTAAAAGGGGAATAATAATAACACCTAACTTGTAAGATTGGGTGAAGATTCAGTGATGTAATAATAATGTAGATAAAGCATTAGAACGGTGCCTGGAACAGTGAATAATGAGAGTCACGATTAGTGTAATTATTTATTTTATTTTATTTTATTTTTTTAAAAAGATGACCGGCAAGGGGATCTTAACCCTTGACTTGGTGTTGTCAGCACCACGCTCTCCCAAGTGAGCTACCCAGCCATCCCTATATAGGGATCTGAACCCGTGGCCTTGGTGTTATCAGCACCACACTCTCCCAAGTGAGCCACGGGCTGGCCCTGATTAGTGTAATTATAATCATCATCACCATCGCACTGTCCAAAGAAACTTCTTCAGTCTTGTGAAGGTAGCAGAGGGTGTGGCTGGATGTGGTAAGTGGGGAGAGAGAGCCTGTTACCCATAGGTCGGTCCTGTCCAGCACGGATGACCAAACTAAGGCCCTAAGTCAGGAGGGGACCTGCCCTGCATCATCCCAGAAGGTAGGGGCATCAACAAAGCTGTGCCCATCCTGCTACTCCCCACCCCTGTCCTCTGTCTCCCCCATCCTGTTTATTTATAGGAAAAGGCATGGGTAGGCGGCAGCCACTGGGGAGGCCATGTGATAAGCATATGGTCTTATATTTTTTTCTGCCTCTTGTCTGATTTGGAGCTGTTGCTGAGCACAGGCTGTTCCTGGGGATTCTGAGCTGAGGTGTCTGGTTGTGGGGCTTACCTCATTGCCTGTGTTGGTGTGCTGTGATGGCTGCCTTGCTGGGGCTCACTTCTGTAGGATGATGGACACAGATGTCAAGGAGGGAAGAGCTGCTACTATGAACACTAACTCGAGGACGGGGAGGAAGTTGCAGCCTAGAGTAATTCACTCACTCACTCATTCATTTATTCACTCATTTAATCGACCTTCACCAGGCAACCCTATAATGTGCAGGGCTCTGACCTGGTTTCTAAGGATATGGGGACAACTCAGCAGCTGCTTTCTGCCATCAAGGGGTACCTGACATTACTGAGGACAGAAATAATGCAAGGGGGAGAGGTGGCAGGTTACAAGATAAAGATGCCATAATCAATAGCTGTTTAGAAAGTGTACCTAGAAAATATAAGAAACAGCCACCAAAGAATCTGCACAGGTTCTAGGTGAAGAACCTGCAAAGCTGTAACATAATGCAAGGCTTGAATAACTGGAAATATTTACCTCAATCCTAAACTGAAAAACTCATGGTAAAGATGTCAGCTCATTTCCAACTTAAATACATTTAATGGAACACCAATCAAAATTCTGATAGGATTTTAGGGGAAGGGGGAGGTTTGAAAAAAATTCTATAGGTTACCTGAAAACAACAACAACAACAACAACAACAACAACAACAACAAAAACTAAACACATAATTGGGAATTAGCAAGACTTTTTTATTTTAAAGAATAACAGTGTTGGGCCGGCCTGGTGGCGCACTGCTACAGTGCGCCGCTTCGGAGCGTGGCGGCACTCCCGCCGAGGGTTCGGATCCCACATACAGACCGGTTCCCGCTCGCTGGCTGAGCGAGGTGCGGGAGCAACACCGAGGGTTGCGATCCCGTTGCCGGTCCCGGTCCGGTGCGGGCGCGACATTGAGGGTTGCGATCCGTTGCTGGACACGAAAAAAGACAAAAAAAAAAAAAAAAAAAAAAAAAAAAAAGAATAACAGTGTCAGGGACTTGCACTAATCAGGCACTAAAACATATTCCAAAGCTATAATAATCACAGTATGTGGTATCATCATGAGAAGAGACAGGTAGATTCCAGGAGCAGAATAGGTCTGGACATAGATCCGCATGAGTGTAAGAATTTATTTCAGATATAGGGGCATCTAAAATTAGAGGCAAGCAAGAGGCTTCAAGGTGTTTCTAAAGCCTCAGACTTGATTTGGGATGCATAGAGGTGGGACCTCTCTTCTCCCTCCAAGATATTCTTTGGGGGGCTTTGCCTGCAAGGTGTTGATTAAAAACAATTAGCCCCAGGCCGGCCCGTGGCTCACTCGGTAGAGTGTGGTGCTGATAACACCAAGACCACGGGTTCGGATCCCATATAGGGATGGCCGGTTCGCTCACTGGCTGAGCGTGGTGCTGACAACACCAAGCCAAGGGTTGAGATCTCCTTACCGGTCATCTTTAAAAAAAAAAAAAAAAAAAAATTAGCCCCAGTGTCCCCAGAGCACTCCCATCCACTATCTTGTCTAGTTTTCAAAGAGGCAGCACAAGGTCATACACATTACAAAAAAAAAAAAAAAAATTCACTCCGTCTCCATGATAAACTTATCAAAACTAATCACTCATCACACCAAATTAGAAAAAAGGAGAGAAAGTGAAAAACCCTCATGAGCCTACTATACACATATATTTATTCTTTCCAAAACTGGAACCATAATTGCATGCAGTTTTGTAACCTGCTGAGTTCACTTCACATCATATTGTGAGTGTTTAAATATCTGTTGAAAACATAATTTGTGATGGCTCTGTGCTATTCCTTAAGAGGCAGACACCACGATTTACTTTGCTGTTCCCCTAAAGTTGATTATTTTCCAGACAGCTACTATAAATGATGTTTCTGCGAACGACCTGCTTGCTGGCTTTTAAAAGTCTCATTTCTGATCATTTTCTTTTTTTTTTCTTTCTTTTTTTCAAAAGATGACCAGAAAGGGGGTCTTAACCCTTGACTTTGTGCTGTCAGCACCACGCTCTCCCAGGTGAGCCACGGGCCGGCCCTTCTGATCATTTTCTTAGGCTAGATTCCTACAAGCGGGGTGGTTATCCAGTCAAAGGGCAGAACATGTTCAAGTCTCCATGGAAAATTTGCAAATTGCTTTCCAGAAAGATGAACCAACACAGGAATCTAGTGCTGGCTTCTCTACCTTCGCCAGCATGAGTTTTATTTTTAGTTGTTTTTTTTTTTTTTTTTTTTTTTTTTCTTCCCCACTTTAACAACTTGCTAAGCTCGCTCTGTGCCAGGTGCCAGTGCTAAGCATTATGTAATGTCATCCTCTCACCCCCCGGGGAGGGAGGGGACACCCATTTTACAGACGAGGAAACCGTCTGAGAGGACTCTCCTGTGGGTCAGGGTCGCCGAGCCAGAAGACAGGGGAGCCCCGGTTCAACCCCGGACGTCTCCAACGCTAGCACCCGGATCGGATCGGGGTGTCACCGTGCGTCGAGCCGGCTGGCGCTGGGCGATCTTGCCTCGCCCCTCTCTCCTTCCCCACTGCTTCTGTCGTGGTTCTCACCGGAGTGAGTCTTCTCATCCGCAGACCTGCTGCTCTCTCTCGCGGGCGTCACACCCTTCCCCGGCCTAAAGCCCATCCCCTCAGTCCCCGTCCCCAGCCCCTGCCGCGCGCTCCGGCCACGCTGAGCTGCTTTCCCGCCTGTAAGTCCCAGCTGTTCCGCGTCCCAGCGGCCGCCCGGGGCTGCAGTAGAGCCCTCCGGAGCGTTAGGACAGCGCTTGTCACATGACTGCCGTGCTCTGTGGACACGCGGGTCCCGCCGCCGGGCCGCCCTCCGCCGGAGCACACGGCCCACCTCGCCTCTGCGCGTCCCCAGCGCCACCGCGCGCAGCGCCCGGACCCTGTCGGCGCCGAATGCAAAGTGGGCGCATCGCCCGGGGCTGATGCACTGGCGCGGGGCTGGGGGCAGCGGAGGCGGGACGAGGAATTGCTACTTGGTCACCGAGGGCTGTCTGGGCGTCGGGACGGGGCGTTGAGCCTTGTCATTGAAGGGATCCTCGGGGGCAGGACTGTTTCAGGAGCGGGATGAGGGAGCAGGGCCGTTCTCATAACTGAACTCAGCCCTCCTTACCGCCTCCGGACCCAAATCTAGTAAGAAAAAACATTTTCAAATGGACCCTCTCACCCCCTTCTAGGGCAAACTCCTGCTCGGCCGTGCGACCTTGGTCGCCCTCCCGCCGGGCCTCGGTCCCCGAATGTGCATCGGCCGGCCGCACGCCCCCTCCCGCCCCAGCCCCGCGCGGGTGCCCCGTG
>NW_007726191.1:34591-55064 GCF_000696425.1 Galeopterus variegatus | reverse complement strand
CCGTCGGCTGCATCTGCGGGGCGGGCGGGCTTAGAGCGGAGGCAGCTGTCTTGCTCGGTTCATGCACGGAAGTGAAAAGCTGGGGGCGGGGTGCTGATGTTATTCACACGACATAACCACGAAGGAGAGGGTCTCGGTATCAAAAAGGGGGTGTGAGTGGGGAGGGGTTGGCATCGGGAAGTGACGGGCTCAGAGAAGGGCTGAAGGTGGGGGTGGGAAGTGTGTTTGGCTTGGAAGAATGGAGCCACCAAAGTTGGAGAGAGAGAGAGTGAGGTGGGAGATTTGAAGGAGGGACTGTTGCCAGGATTTGGGGGAAATTGGCAAGAGGGTCGTTGGATCCTGCTCCCGGCAGGATTGGAGCTGGATTGCAAGGATGAGGGTACAAATATGGCATGTTCTAGGCAGGACGGGAAGCGTGGCAGGGAAGCTCAGCAGGCAGTACTTGTCAGCTGTAAATTGGGGTGGGTGGCTATGGATGGGAGGGGAGCTGGACTGACCTATGGTGAGGACCCCTGCCTTACTCCCCATCCTTCCCTCAGCCACCATGTTCAACCAGCAGCAGCAGCAGCAGCTCCAGCACTTACAGCAGCAGCAGCAGCTTCAGCAACAGCAATTGCAGCAGCAGCAGTTGCTGCAGCTCCAGCAGCTGCTCCAGCACTCCCCACCGCAGCCTCCGCTGCCTATGGCTGTCAGCCGGTGAGTTCCTCACTTGGGGGACTAGTGCCTCCATCCCTGCCACTCAGATCTATATATTGGAGACCCCCATCCCAGTCCTTTCTCCCAGGGGCATCCATGTTTGACTCCTGGAGGTCATCAAGTCCCACCCCCAAGGGGGACCTCTGTCTACTCTAGATGGGGGCAGAGAATGGAGATGAGAGGTCTCAGGGAAGAGGAAGGGTCTGACCTTCCAAATAATCCTCTGACACCCCCTCCCAACATGCAGGGGGCTCCCTCAGCAGCAGCCACAGCAGCAGTTTCTGAATCTCCAGGGTGCCAACTCGGCCTCCCTCCTCAATGGCTCAGTGCTACAGAGAGCTTTGCTTTTGCAGCAGTTGCAAGGTATGGCTGTGGGCCCCTTCTCAGTCTATTTTATTGTAGCTCTCTAGCAGCCCCATTATGCTAAATCTCATCAAATGGACACAGTGATGCTGGAGGGAGCTACTGTCAGTGCCCTGGTTTATAGATGAGGACACTGAGGCTCCAGGAGCTGCTCAGCTGAACTCAGATCTGTCTGATCACAGAGGTGTGCCCTTGGCCTTAGCTCTCGCTCTTCACGCACATGCAGATTACGTGCCGTTTGACAGATGAGGAAGCTGAGAAGGAAAGTCACTTGCCCTGGGTCACACAGCACCAGAAGTGGTTGAGCTAGACCAAAGCCTGGGCCTCCTGACCACCCAGGTCTCTGAAATATTTCTAGCCCTGTGCATTAAGCGTGTGACCTTGCGTCAGTTTCCGCATGTAGAGAACAGTCTCTCAGCTCTTTCTTCCAAGATGCTGCTCTTGACTCTACTGATAACCCTAAGGAGAAGTACAATTGAAGAAACTAAGGCCCAGAGAGGGGTCATGTGCCCAAAGTCACACAGCGACTAGGTGTTGATTAAATGGTCACATTCTTCAGCCCTGCCAGGGCCAAGTGGGTGTGGATGGTCCTGGGAGCTGACTTCCAAATGATAGGTGGACAGGTGGAGAGAGAAAACCATACAGAGGGACCCACGACGTATGCTTTTTCTTTCCCATTTAAAAGTCACACTCTTCAAAGTGAATGAAATATAAAGAAAAGGGGATAGGAAAACCCAAACTGTCATCTGTAGACTTACTAACCTCCTAAAGACAAGCACTGGCCAATATTTTGGTGTATTTCTACCCACTGTTTTCTAGGTACAAACTTGAGGCCTTTTATATTATTATTGTCATTGATATAAGTGAGAGAAGCTGTATCTTGTTTCTTTTTCACTGAGTAGAATGGCATGTTCATTTATCATATGATTTGACAGTCTCTGTCAAGATTATTTTCAATAGTTATTTAATATTGCACTGAAGGGATGTGCCCTTGCTTACCGAACCTTCTCAGCTGTTTCCTTTTTTTTTTTTTCTTTTGTTTTGTTTTTTGCTTTTTTTTTTTTTTTTTTTTTGGCTGTTTTAAATAACACTAGGATGAATATAATGTTTGAGACTATTTTCTTAGAATGGATTTCCACAAGTGGAATAAATGAGTCAAGGGGGGATGGATGTTTTATAGCCCTTGATAAGTATTGCCAAATTGCTTTCCTCAAGGACTGGACCAGTTTGCAATGCCACCAGCCACGTATGACAGTGCCGGTCTCACCATGCCCACAGCAACATTGGGTATTATATGCTTTTATATATATATATAAATGTATGTACACATATAATTTACTAAGTTAGTTGGCAAAAAAAGCTGTATCATTGCTTTAATTTACTTTTCTTGGAGTATTAGTGCAGCTGAGCATTTTCTATTTGTCTGTTAAACATTTGTATTTCTTTTTGTGACTTGTCCATGTCCTTTGTCCGTTTTTCTTTTAGGGTGTTCCATCTTTTGTCTTATTGCTTTTAAGAGCTAGGTGGCTTGCTCTCTGCACATATGTGTATATGTATTTGTTTTAAGTTAATGTTAATTGAACACTTACTATGTACCAGGCACATTTATATATCTCATTGAAGTCTCATAAAACACTATGAGGCAAGTACTATTATCCCCATTTTACAGATGAGGGAACTGAGGCTAAGAAAGGGAAACTGATTTGTTCAAGGTCACAGAGCTTGTACTGTAGAGTCTGGATTTGAACCCAGCCCTCACAGCACAACTGACCGATGCCTTTAAACCCCTGTGCATCCCATCCCAGCATCAGAGCAGGAGTTCCAACTGTGTCTCAGGCCTCAAACACTTCCCTCTGCTAAGGTGTGGAGCTGAGTCAGATGAGGTGCAGTAGGAAGCAGACAAGGAAATTATGCAGCTAGGCCTAGGGGGACACAGAGAAGTCTGGAAGGCCTCCTGGAGGAGAGACACGTAAAGGGAGGTCTGAAGGATGACTGGGAGTTAGTGGGACAGATGGCCCAGGCAGAGGAAACAGCACACACAAAGGCCCAGAGGCAGGATGTTCGAAGGACCGCAGGAACATGTGCCTGGGGTGTAGTGGGAGCACATGTGGGGGAAGTGGCAAGAAAGGAGGTGGGCAGGGCCAGACCTTGCACAGTGAGGAATGGGCTTAGTTCCCAAGCAGCAGGGAGCTGGGGAAGGGTTTGGGCAGGGGTAGGGATGAAGCGAGAGTGTGGTTTTAGAAAGATCACTGTTTGCTGACATCATGTGCAAAGGGTATGGCTGAAATTCAGGCAAGGGATGAAGTGGCTTTGGAAGGGCGTGGCAGCAGTGAGAGTGGGGATGGAGAGGGGAAGCCAGAAAGGGAAGGGGCGCAGGAGATAGAGTTGATAGGATTTGGTGATGGCTTGGATGGGGGGTGGGGTGAAGAGAAGGAGGAATCAGGAAGACTCCCAGAAGCCTGGCGGGGGCCAGTGGGTGGATGGTGGTGCTTCTCATAGAGACCGTGGGCAAGCTGCTCCTCAGTTTTGTGTCTCTGTCTTGTCATTGGTAGAGATAATACTTACCCTGATGCCTGCTGGGCCAAGTGGCTGATGCAGTGTCTGGAAAGTGCTTAGCGCAGTGCCTGGCTCACAGTAGGCCTTTCCTGAAGACTAGCTGGTGGGGGTAGGGGGTCTTATTATTCCAGGGATCAGTCACCTTTCTGGTTCTCCCTGTGGGCCCTGTGCTGGGTCTCTCACATACCCTAAGGACTACCCTAAAGCATGCCCGAGGGTGAGCAGGGTTGCTGGGGTTGCTCAAGCCGCTGATCCAGAGGCATCTGGGAGAGAAAAGGCAGCACCCCCACCCCAGCCCTAAAGCCTCTTTCACCACCAACACCCAAAGGAGGACTGAGTTTTCTGCTCTTGTCTCCTGCCTCTGGCTGCTCTTGGGTGGGAGGGTCCCCTTCAAAGTTATCTGTGATGTTCCCATGATGCTTTGTAGGGATGACCCCTGACTCTTGCCTCTACCCCCCGGGCACGTGTGATTGCTCTCCTCCCCTTTTCTTGCTGCAGGTAACCTCCGAGGCTACAACATGGCAACCCCGACCCTGACCACCCCCAGCCTTACGCCACCCCAGCTGGCCACTACAAATCTGCAGCAGTTCTTTCCCCAGGCCACCCGCCAGTCCCTGCTGGGTCCCCCTCCTGTTGGGGTGCCCATGAACCCCTGTCAGCACAACCACTCTGGGCGGACCCCCCAGAAACAGACTCGGACCTCCTCCTCCACCACCCCTAATCGCAAGGTGAGTGTTGACTGGGGTGGAGCAGGTGGGTGTGGGAGCAGGAGAGGGAACACCTGGGTATCAGCCCCAGCTCTACCCACCTAGGCTCACCCTGGACCTTTGGGCAGGTCACACTCTCTCCTTGTGCCTCAGTTTCCTCATCTATAAAATGGCAGGGGTGGTGGTGGAGAGAGTTGGACTTATCTAGTGTTTCCCAAACTACAAATATTCCTGTACCCGAACGTGATTTTTGCCATGCCAAACACCACCAGTACTGTTATTTACTTAATATTTTTCCTTAAAAAGAGGTGCTGCCCCATGGAAATAAAATGTAAGACATATATGTAACTTAAAACGTTCAGGTAACCACATTAATGCAAAATGAAACAGCTGAGATTAAATTCACTAATATATTTTATTTAACCTAAGATAGACAAAACATCATTTCAATATTTATAGTCAATATAAAAAATGAATGAGGTATTTTACATTCCCTTTTTTTAATATGAAATCTTCAAAATCCGGTGTGTATTTTATACTTCCATCTCAAGTCAGACTCCCCGTGTTTCCAATGCTCACCTGTGTCACTGGCTACTGTTAGGTTCGCAGGGCTGCAAATGAACTAGCTTCTTTTCAGTTACACTATTTTAAAAGCAACATTATATCATTACCTGAAGTTTTTAAAACTGTCTAATTGGCATAAGTAGAAGTAAAAGAAATGTAGCTGGGGTAAAACAATGTTATGAAATCCTACACTGTTGCCATCTAAAGTTCCCAGCCTCTGGCTCCTTGGGCTTGGGCTTTTTTTTCTCTCGGCAGCTGGGTGGTATGGGGATCCAAATCCTTGACCTTGGTTTTCTCCACACCACACTCTCCCAAGTGAGCAACTGGCCAGCCCTCCTTGGCCTTTGGAGAGGTGTTAAACCTTCCCCCGACATAAACAGAAAGACCTGAAGAGACTTGTAAAGAGAATCACCTCCTTCCCAGACTGTCCTGTTCCTGAATGTCCCAGCAGGTCCTCGCACACACCATTCTCCTGGGCGCATCCCTGCCCGGGGCAACATCCCCTTTCCTGGCTGCTTTGGGGCTGCACATGTCCGGAGGTGAGGCATTTCCCTCCAGAGAGGGCCCCAGCCTCCAACCGTCTAGTCGTGACTGTCATAATGTCGTGTTGTCCAGTGTCCAACCTGCCCTGCCCCTGTTTCACATATGGGAAAACCAAGGCCCAGAGACTGGCATGGGGGTTGTCCTGGGTCACACAGCCATCAAGGCAGCCCTGGAACCCAGGCCTCCTGACTCACAGGCCGGCACCGTGGTATGTGGGGTGAGAGCTGGGTAGTTTCTGGAGGGCCCGGAGTCCTGATGTGATGTACAGATTGCCGTTCCCCACTCAGCACAGGTTCGTCGAGCTTAGCAGGAGGGAGGCAGGCTGCAGGCGGGCTCTTGGACTTCCTGGAGTGCCCTGGAACCTGCCAAAGCTATGTGTTCATTTAGCAAACATCTGTAACCCCTGCAGGGGACTTAGTAGTGCAGATAATGCATCCAGACGGCCCTCCTGGAGGTCTTGGGGGAGTGGGGGTGGGAGAGATATTAATGTGAATAATGCTCCAACCAATTAATTAAGACTGTGGAAAATGCTACAAAAAGGATGCCAGAAGCCTTCTGGAGACCTATACTAGGGGTCTGGACCTAGTGTGGGGTCAGGAGGGCTTCCTGCAAGAAGGCTTTAGGTGAAGGCCTGGGGGCAGGATGAGGCCTGGGGCTCGACCAGAGAGAAAGCCAGTGTGGATGAGCAGAGATGGCTGGGGGAAAGCTGAGGCTGGAGCCCGGGGGCCAGGGGCCGGGGGCAGAGGCCAGAGGCCAGGCTGTATGGGGCAGGGGTGGGGAGGGTGGTTTCCGGCGGGCTTAGGGTAAGGAGTACTCCTGGGCTCCGGGAAGCCAGCAGAGGGCTTAAATCCTGAAAGAGACAAGAGACGTGATCAGGTTTGCAGTTTAGAAGGATCCCTCTGGCTGTCTTGTGGAGAAGGGGCGGGGTGGGGGAGGGGGAGCTCTGTGGGCCAGAAGGCTTTGTGTCCCTCAAACCTGGGTTTCTTTGATAGGCAGCTTTGATGGCACCCCCTAGACTCAGTTCCTGGGGTGTTTAGGATCATCTGCTCTGCAGCTCTGGGGCCAGGCCTACCAGCAGTCCTCTGGGCCTCTTCATCCCTTGGGGGACTGTTGCAGCTGCTCTTGAGTGAGGGGGTATTTACAAGGGTGGGTGGAGAATGTTAAAGACGGTTTCTGAAAGGAAGCAGGATTCTTCTTCTCAGACGATGCCTGTGGAAGACAAGTCAGACCCCCCAGAGGGGTCTGAGGAAGCTGCAGAGCCCCGCATGGACACACCGGAAGGTGAGGGAAGGAGGCCGCTGGCCCTTCTGAGGGGACATGGGTTGGGGCACGTCATAGAGGCAGATGTGGGAGGCAGGGATTCTTGGTAGGGGTGAGCCCAGGCCCCATCTCCCAGAGCTCACACACCCTGTGCCCAGTATCTGTATTCTCTCAGCTGCCTTCATTCCAGACCGGGATTTGCCCCCGTGCCCAGATGGTGTTGCTAAGGGGAGACGCACTCCAGCGCCTGAGCCTGAGCCTTGTGAGGTGTCTGAGCCACCCGCCAAGAGGTTGAAGAGGTAACTGATGCTGAGAACCTTCCCAGGGCCCCCGTGCCCTGTACTCTCATTCCTGCAGAGGCAGGGAGTGGGTGCGGCAGAGGGGGTGGATGCTTCAGTGGAGCTGGAACAAGAAAATGGCCTTGGGCTGTGGCTTGGAGGAAAGTCGAACTTATTTCTGCACCTTACCTGGGAACGCTTCAGGCCAGACTCTGGTGTCTTCAGTGGGACTGAGCCACTTGGAGGCCAGGCTGGGTGACCAGGTTAGAGGGATGAAGATATGCATCTGGGACCTCAGAGAGTGGGCAGAGGGTGGGCAGGTTTACAGGGCTGATTTGATACATGTTAGTACGTTGTGGGAGGTGGGAGCAATCTTCCCCAATTTTAGGTGAAACCGAGGCTCAGAGAGCCAGAGGAGTTTGCCCAAATTCTAGCTTGTGAGTAGTAGAGCTAGGATTGGAAACTGGTCTTGGCCTTTCTTAGAAGTCCTCTTGGAGAACATGGCTTTGATTTTCTTTTGATCCTTTCTAGCTCAGAAGAGCCCCTAGAGAAGGGGCCTCCAAGGCAGCTACAGGCAAAGGTCCAGCCACAGGCCCGGATGACAGCACCAAAGCAGACACAGACACCTGAGCTGCTGCCCGAGCCACGGGAAGCCCAAGTGGTGCCACGATTCCAGCCACGGGTTCTGCAAATCCAGGCCCACGTGCAGCCACAGACTCAGCCACGGATGCCACCAGTGGACACCCAGGTGCAGCCAAAGCTGCAGAAGCAGGCGCAGACACAGACCTCTCCAGAGCACTTAGTGCTGCAGGAGGAGCAGGTGCGGCCACAGGCACATGCACAGCCCCCAAAACAGATGCAGCTGCAGCTGCAGAAGCAGGCACAGACACAGACATATCCACAGGTACACCTGCAAGCACAGGCAGGGATCCAGCCACTGGAGCAGCCACCAGAGCAACCTTTGGCACAGGTGCTAGTGCAGCCACTGGAGCAGACCCAGGGTCAGCCTCAAGCCCAGCCACAGGTATCAGTGCCAGCCCCAGAGCAAGCACCGGTTCCTGTTCATGCCATGGCGCTGGAGACAGCACTGGAGAGGCCGCCTGATAGGGTAGAGGCTGTGGAAGGTAAGTGAGCAGTGACAGGACAGCTCTGCTCGGACCCTTTTCTCCTCCCCTGGTTCTGTCCAGCCCTGACTGGGTGCTGCCTGGGATTGAGGGCTGGGCCTAGAATCCAGGTCCAGGATCGCCATGCAGGGGGCTTCAGGGTCCTGGCTGTGGGCAGAGAAGGCAGCTCTTGTTTCCTGCTCCCTCTGGGCCCAGGGTGGGAGACAGACTCTGGGAAACAGAGCACATGTGTCATTTCAGGTGTGGAGGAGGCCTCGCCGGAGCCGGCGGGCCCCCAGGTCAGCGTGGAAGAGAGCCAGGAAAAGTCGGCCAGTGGCCTGGATGTGGGCGAATGTGAAAAAAGAGCAAGAGAGATGCTCGGGGTGGGTAGAGGCGCTAATGTGGCAGTGTGAGGGTCACAGAGCCCAGCGGTGGGGCGACCTCTTTCTGCCCCAGGCCACCTCAGGGCCCTTGTGTTTCCCCACCTGTGAAGTGGCCTCTGCCTGGGGTGCGTGGGCAGACCAGACCAGGCTTGGCAGTGGTTCGTCCACGTGAGACTCTCATGCTGTTGTGTCGTCCTCACACACCTTTGCTCTGAGGACCTGGAGGTCCTTCTGGTGATGAGTCCCTCCCAGCCTGGCCATTCCAAAACTAGAACCCCCAGTCCCCTCACACAGGTAACGTTGCACACAGAGCACAGAGTGTAAACTTCTTTGTGGGGTTTGGGTCCCGGCTCTGCCTTATAGCACAACTATGGGCAAACCCATTACCTTCTTTGCACCTCAGTTTCCCCGTCTGTCATGTGAGGGATGGCTGGGGTTGGACTTTAGGATAAGGTGGACCTGGGTTCGAATCCTGACTACAGTACTTTCTGGCTGTGTGAACTTGGGCAGTCACCTAACAACTCAGAGCCTCAGTTTCCCTATGTGTCAGGAGAATCTGATGAGACAATGCTCGTAGAATTTTAGCACTGGGGCTGGCCCGCCATAAACACCCAGGTGGTGGAAGCTCTGCTCCTTTTCCCTATGCAGGTGTGGGGTGCCGGCAGCTCCCTGAAGGTCACCATCCTGCAGAGCAGCGACAGCCGGGCCTTTAGCACCGTACCTCTCACACCCGGGCCCCGTCCTGCTGACTCCACCTCTGCCACTGCTGCGGCTGCCAGCACGCCCTCTAAGCAGGCCCTCCAGTTCTTCTGCTACATCTGCAAGGCCAACTGTGCAAGCCAGCAGGTAGTGCAAAGCCAGGCTGGTGTGGAGGGCAAGGGGGTGGTGGGAGGGTTTGGGGTCTGCATGGGATATCCTGCCTGCCCTTCCGATGGCTGCCTCAGTGACCACACTGGGCCCAAGTGCTGTGCATCTGCTCAGAAAACATTTCTGACCAGCTAGAAAGGCAAGATTTTAGGCAGGCCTGGTTCAAGTCAGCCCTGGACTAGCCGTGTGGGCCTTGGAAGGTGAATTCTGTCCTTGTGCCTCAGTTTCCTCTTGTGTCAGATGAAGAAGCATTTAGAACCCACCTCATGGGTGGTCCTAGGGATGCAGCAACTTGACCTTGAAGTCATGAACCCAGGCCTGGCCCAAAGTGAATGTTATATTAATAACGATGGCATTATACCTGCATTATTACTACCATTGCTATCATTACTGTGGTTACTCTCTGCCTCACCTGAGTAAAGCTGTGGAGACCTAGAAGTTAACTAGGCTGCTCCTTGTCTTTGAGGTGCTCACACAGTCTCTAGGAGGAGCAGAAGCTCTGGCTGGTGTGTCCTCACTCTGTGCCTCAGTTTTCCATCTCTGCTCTGGCCCACACAGTCTGACAGTGTTGGCAGGGTGGTCATGAAGCTGAGGTTGGAGTCCACCTCCCCAGTCCCAGCCTTGCCCGCTGTGCGAGACTCATACCTCGTGCCCACCCCTCGCTCCCTCCTGCTGCAGGAGTTCCAGGACCACATGGCGGCGGCTCAGCACCAGCAGCGGCTTGGGGAGATCCAGCACATGAGCCAGGCCTGCCTCTTGTCCCTGCTACCTGTGCCCCGGGATGTCTTGGAGAGAGATGAAGAGTAAGTGGGGATTGGGGGGTCCCATGCTGGGGCTGGGCAGTCTCACAAAGATGTTCTTTGCAGTTAATGTAATGGTGAAAAATCTAACTGGAATTGATCTAAAATATCCAGAACTAGGGGATTGGTTAGATTGGTTAAGGCCTGTCCAATTGGTGGGATATCTAATAAATAGGACAATTGCGGGGAATTTATAATAATGCAAAACATGATGCATGTCGGATTAAAACAGGATTCAAAGTTGCATAAGCAGAATGAGCTTGACTATGTAGAAATAGATCTTGTGACACAGAAGAAAACTGGAAGGACTGGGCCGGCCCATGGCTCACTTGGGAGAGTGCGGTGCTGATAACACCAAGGCTGCGGGTTCAGATCCCTATGTAGGGATGGCTGGTTTGCTCACTTGGGAGAGTGCGGTGCTGATAACACCAAGGCTGCGGGTTCAGATCCCTATGTAGGGATGGCTGGTTTGCTCACTTGGGAGAGCGTGGTGCTGACAACACCAAGGATGCAGGTTAAGATCCCCTTACCGGTCATCTTTTAAAAAAAAAAAAAAAAAAGGAGGAAACTGGAAGGACGTAGTGCAAGCTGCTAACAAGCTTTGGGTGGAGGGATTCATTGAATCTTCTCATGGTGATGTCTTCACTTGAATCCCGAGGCCACAGTGAACGTGACAGTTCTGATAGGCTGCTTGTCCTTCCTTCATGCAGCAGTCAGAAACTCTGGGCTGTCCCGAGCCAGGCCCTGGGGATTTGGGGATAGGGTGCTGGTCTCCCAGAGCTCACAGTCCAATGGGAGCAGAGAAGGGATCAGGTCCTCCCAATCCATCATGAGAGATGCTATGGCAGGGCCAGCCTGTGGCTCACTTGGGAGAGTGCGGTGCTGATAATACCAAGGCTGAGGGTTCGGATCCTATATAGGGATGGCCGGTTCGCTCACTGGGTGAGCGTGGTGCTGACAACCCCAAGCTAAGGGTTAAGATCCCCTTACCGGTCATCTTTAAAAAAAAAAAAAAAGGAAATGCTATCATAGTGGCACTCTGGAGGCCACCGAGGGGCATCTGGCTTACTGGAATGAGGACAGGCCCAGGAATGGGGGAGGGGCAAGAGGAGCTCAGTGAAAGAGCATTTAAACTGAAGGATAAATAGGAGTTTCTGAGGCCATATATCCTCAGTTGTGTCCCAATCCTGGTGGCCTCCTGGATACGTCACTAGTAGTCAGAGTCACATATTTGTCAATGCCCAGCTGCATTAGTGTTAACAACCATTTGTAAAACAAATTAATCCTTCAATCCCAGCCTGTGACTACCTCAGTATGGTCTCAAACACGTAGACATTGATACTGTCCTCCTGTATCAGATGGGATCCTTTGCAGTTTTAAGTGACAGAAACTCTAATTTCTTTCTTTCTTTTTTTCTTTCCCTGGCGGCTGGCTTGTATAGGGATCTGAACCCTTGACAGGGTTATAAGGCTGCGCTCTAACCAGCTGAGTCAAATGGCCAGCCTTTTTTCTCTGATTGTAAGAATAATTTGTTCATTATATAACATTTTGAAAATACAAGAACACAGACACAAAAGAAGGTAAAAATCACCCATAATCCCATTGCCCAGAGATAAACACTATTTACATTTTGGCCTAGTTCTTCCCTTGATCCTTTCTGTATATATAAACAATCTTTTTAAAAATAAAAATTAGAATCATGGTACATGATATATGTGAACACTTTTTCTATATAGCCCTCTACAACAGCGTTTTTCCAGGGCTCTATCCATGGGCATTAGGGAGTTCACCTGCTCCCTAAAATTTATGTGAAATTGTGTATGTAGAGAGTCCCTATTTTCACTCACTCAGAACATGTTTTTGTATGTATTTGGTTTTTCTTTAGCAAGCCGTCTACATGAAGGAAACACTCTAGCCTGTGACAGCATAGCCTTTATCTCTGACACTTTGATTTTTAATTTTTTTTTGTGACATTTTTCAGTGTGTAGAAGTTTTTAATTTTTATGCAATCAGATCTATCAATTTTCTCCTTTATGTTTCCTGGCTTTGATGTTATATGTAAAAAGATCTTCCCCAACCCAGGATTGTATAAATAGTTGTGTGCCCCCCCTTTTATTTAAAGCGTATAGTTTTGCTTTTCACACCTGAATCTTTATTAGTCCAGCTAGAATTTATTTTGAAGTATGCAGGAGTTGGAAGCAAAAAACTTTTCTTTTTGAAACCCTGTACAGACCAGTGCAAAAAAAAAAAGGCTTTTCTTCTCCAAGTGGATAGCAAATTGTCTTGACATAATTTATTGCATGATCTATGTTTTTCAGTACTAATTTAACAGAAGCTGAATTCTTCCAATATTTGAGCCTGTTTTGGACTTTCTTTCCCATTGACCCACTGTCACAATGTACATTACACTACATGGTTTCAACTATTGTGCTTGTGGTTTTAATTTTAACAGCTCCCAAATATTCCTAAACCTCACCCCACCCCACCCACAAGTTGCCTTGTTTATTCTTGCTTAAGTATTCATCCAGATGAACCTTAGAACCATTTTGTTAAGTTTCAAAAAAAAGATCCTGTTGAAATTACAGCTGGAATTGCATTACATTTATGGAATAATCTGGGACAGCTGCTGTCTTTCCAACAGGAACATAGTGTCACATTGTACTTGTTTTGGTTGTCATCATTCAGAGAGCCTCCCCCTAGGCGCTGGTGCAACACCTGTCAGGTGTACTACATGGGGGACCTGATCCAACACCGCAGGACACAGGACCACAAGGTAGGGGGACTGCATGCTGCGAAGGCACCTGCACATGCCATCTCCAAGTCAAGGACTGGGAAGGAGGGAGCCCAGGTTGGGAGTGGAAAGTCAATGTCGGTCTTTGTCTCTGCGTGACCATAGCTCACAGGGTGGTTTCTGGATGTGTCAGTCATGTTTCTGCTTTGGGTTCAGTTTTCCCATCTGTCCAATGTGGGCAAGGTACCATCTCACCCTACCACTCATGGGAGAGCTTTGGGCAGCTGCCCTCTGTCCTGTCTTCTCTCTGTCCCTATCCTGTCTCTGTTGCCATCTACCATCCCATCTTGTAGCCAGCCACACAGGGAAGAGATGTGTTTTCCCATGTGCCATTGCAGGGACACAGCCTGGCATATTCAGATGTGGTGGGCCTACAGGTGGGAGGTGAGGTCTCGCCAAGCACTGCCTGGCCACTAGTCAGGGGTCTCGCACCTGGGGACACAGCCTGCCACTACCTGACCCGTCCTCCTTTCCCCAGATCGCCAAACAATCCCTGCGACCCTTCTGCACTGTTTGCAACCGCTACTTCAAGACCCCCCGCAAGTTTGTGGAGCACGTGAAGTCCCAGGGGCACAAGGACAAAGCCAAGGAGGTAACCCCAACTCCTCAGAGGACCTGGGCCCAGAGAGGTATAGAGCTTTGGCCAGGGCCACACAGCAAGTTGAGGTTTATTCCAGCCCAAACCCATAGCAGGTCCGGAGGGACTGGGACGCTCTAGGGTGTAGGGTGGGTGGGGTGTGGCGCCGTGGCTGCCCAGAGCTGACCTGTGCCCCTTGCCCACTCCCCTGGGCAGCTGAAGATGCTTGAGAAGGAGGTAACCGGCCAAGACGAGGACCACTTCATCACGGTGGATGCCGTGGGTTGCTTCGAGGGCGATGAAGAGGAGGACGATGACGAGGATGAAGAGGAGATCGAGGTCGAGGAGGAATTCTGCAAGCAGGTGCTTGGGGAGAGGGTGTGGGAGGCAGGAGGTGGGACTCCCAGCCAGGAGGCACCTCGCCCCACCTCCGAGGGGCCAGGCACTATGCTGGCATTTGTAGGCATGAGTGCATGCCACAATTTGTTATTAACGTGAACTGTATTATATATGACATGTAAATATGCATCATGATGACTATTGAGTGGTAGGTGAAATATGCAGAGGCCTCGAAGCCTGGCTGAAATTTTGACCTGTGTGGAGGACGGGAAAGGGCATCCTAGGCTGTAGGAACAGCATCAGTAAAGGCAAACTGTGCACAGAGGAAGTCAGAGTAAGATAATGGTGATGGTGACGATGGTGGTGATGGTGATAGCAGCTGACATTTTTTTTTTTTCTTAAAAAGATGACTGGTAAGGGGATCTTAACCCTTGACTTGGTGTTATCAGCACCACACTCTCCCAAGTGAGCCATGGGCCAGCCCTAGCTGACATATTTTTGAGGACTTACTGTATGCCAGGCATGTAGCAAGCACTATCCTGGCAGAATCTCATCAAATTGGATGACAGAAGACACATATGACATGTTGGGCACACCTGGCATGGATTGTGGCCACTGTGGGAGCAGGAGGGCTTCCTGGAGGAGGGGTCTGATTGAACAGAGCCTAGGAAGTATAGATTGGGAAGGGCACACTCTGGGAGGTAGGCTCAGCATGTGCAAAGGCTCAGAGAATGCCACCCCGGGCCCCTGGAAATGAAGGGGATGGTGTATTCAAAAGCATGGATAGGCTCTAGGCCCCTAACCTGCATCTAGGGAAGCCAGATCCGAGGCTCACACTTGCAATGTTTCCAGGTGAGGTCCAGAGATATATCCATAGAGGAATGGAAGGGTTCAGAGACCTACAGCCCCAACACTGCATATGGTAAGACCCCACCCTGAGCCCACCTGCAGGAGCTGCAGCCCTCAGGCCCAGCCTCCAGGCATCCTCGTCCCAGCCATGATATTCTGGCCAGGCAGCCTACCCCTGTCCTCTTCTCTTCTGCTCCCATCTAAATGGTAGGGAAGCAAATGGGCCCCTTAGTGAGGGCGGGACCCTAGCTGGTATGGGGGACGAGAGCACAGACCCTGCCATCCCACAGGCGTGGATTTCCTGGTGCCCGTGATGGGCTATGTCTGCCGCATCTGCCACAAGTTCTACCACAGCAACTCAGGGGCACAGCTCTCCCACTGCAAGTCCTTGGCCCACTTTGAGAACCTGCAGGTGAGTGGATGCCCTGCACGGCCCAGGGAGTCAGACTGCATCCAAGCTGATGGGGGTGGCCTCAGCTCCCAGGCACACTACCCCTGCCCCCAACAAGGGAATTGGAGCTTGGGTGGGGCTGGGCTCTTTCTTTTATTGTCTTGGGGATGCTGAGGGCCAGGCTATTAGCTCCAGAGCCCTGGCCCAGAGAGGCTGAGAGTATCACACAGGGTAACAGAGCATATGGACGCTGTCTCAGCCAGGCTGGGGAAGCAGCTGCTGGCCAGGAGTGTACCAGGTAGGGGGGAAGCCCTGACCTCACCTCTGCCCTCTGTACCCAGAAATACAAGGCGGCTAAGAACCCCAGCCCCACCACCCGGCCTGTGAGTCGCCGGTGTGCGATCAACGCTCGGAACGCCTTGACTGCCCTGTTCACTACCAGTGGCCGCCCACCCACTCTGCCCAGCACCCAGGACACAGCCAAAACCCCCAGCAAGGTGACGCCTCGACCCCCCCAGCCCCCACCACCCCGGCGCTCAGCCCGCCTTAAAACCTGATAGAGGGAGCTACCAGGGCTCAGCCTGTTTGGGTCCAAATCTGCTAATGCTTTTTAGGAGTCTGTATGGAAACTTTAACATGTTTGGTGTTTTTACTCAAAATCCAATAAAAGAAGGTAGTTTGGCTGCACAGTCCCCACCAGCACTTCTGTCTGGATGGATAGGGAAGGGGGGAACCCAGCCAGCTCTTGGCGTCTCTGGGCAGTGTGGTGGCAGAACTGGAAGGCTGAAGACAGGTTCTCTGAGAACCGGGGCCTCTGGGATCACAGGCACTTTGCTTCTCTTGAGCCTCAGTTTCCCTCTCAATAACATATCAGGGTTAGGAAAGTGCTTTCGATAAGAGCTTATTTAATCTCCACAGTGACCCTAGAAGGTGTTCTTGTTGTTATCCCCAAATTGCGGAAGAAGAAACTGAGGCCTAGAAGGTCAAACAACTTGCCAAAGGTGACATGGCTGGTAAGTGGCCAGGATGTGACCCCAGGCCTGAGCTCTGGACCCCTGTACCAGTCTCTCTGTCTAGCCAGACCCATGGCAGTTGAAGTGCAGGAATGCGGGTCCTTGCTGCTCAGGCCCTCTGGTTCTGAGTTCTTGGTTCACCAGCAGGGGCCATGCCTTCCTGGTCAGGCGACCCTAAGGTGAATCATCAGTAAATGGGGCCCAGGCTGAGTTGGTTCTTCAGTTCTGCTGCTTCTTCATTTAGAAAGACCTTAGAAATAGACAACCAGACCAACCCTGTTACTGGCCAGCTGGGGAGACAGGCCAAGAGCAGGAAGGCAATGCAAAGGCTGCATGGCACACCTTGGTCATACACGTGTCCAGTGCTGTCTCAGCTGGGCTGGGAAGCAGCTGCTGGTCAGGAGTGCACTAGGTAGGGAGCAGGCTCTGACCTCACCTGCACCCTCTGCATCTAGAAATACAAGGTGGCCAAGAACCCCAGCCCCACCACCCGGCCCGTGAGCCGCCAGTGCATGATCAATGCCTGGAACTCCCTGTTCACCTCCAGCAGCCACTGGGGTCCTCATCCCAAATACAGAGGAGAGGGGTGCAGTGGTGTGGGAGACCCATTTAATGTGGACACTCAAGGCCTGAGCAGAGTGGGAAGTGCCCAGAGTTGGGCAGGCAGGCAGGTGGGTAAGTTGCAGGCCCACACCTGGCCCCAGGAGGGGATGCTGGGCGGTGGGGGCTGGCCTGGGCAAGCCAAAGTGAGTGCCAGAAGGGTGGCCCTGGCAAGCAGACCCACTAGGAGACCCAAAGGCCAGCCCTTGGGAAGGTATCTAAGCTGGGTGACGAGTGCCCAGGACAGGGCCTAGCTTAGGGAAGCAGGGTTGGGGCCTGGTTGGGAGCTCCCTGAGCCTAGGGGCTGGCATCGCTGGGGGACTCCCCAAGCTGCTGCTGGAACTCGAGGCGTGTCTGCCGGTTAGACTCCAGCAGCTCCTGGAGGCGGGCGTGGAGGTGGTCGTTCTTCTCCTCCAGGTGGTCCAGACAGGAGTTGATCTGGTCCAACATGGAGTTGATGGCAGCATATTCTGGGAGGCAAGGGAGAGACAGAGCCAAGGTCCTGTGTCTCCTTGAGGCTCATGGACAATCCCTCCCCCCCTCCCCTGCCACCACTTTCCCCCAGTCTGCCTCCAAGAGGGCTTTGGGTAAGTCCCTACTCTTTCCTGAGCCTCAGTGTCACCATTTGGAAAATGGGTAGATACCAAAAGAGGACTGGCATCCTTTTTTCTAGGGTTAGGGTGGTCACAGCCAGCCTGGGAAGTCCTGCTAGTTGTCAGGTCTCCTCTGCACTCCCTTCAGCAGCTGCCTGGCAGCCAGAGCCCACATTCCTGAGTTGGGCCATCAAGGTCTTTCTCCCCAGGCAGGCCCTATTCTCCAGCTCTTTCATGGCTCCCTCCACCCTCAGGACAAAGCACCCAGCAGACTGTCCAGTCTCCTCTGCACTCCCTTCAGCAGCTGCCTGGCAGCCAGAGCCCACATTCCTGAGTTGGGCTATCAAGGTCTTTCTCCCCAGGCAGGCCCTATTCTCCAGCTCTTTCATGGCTCCCTCCACCCTCAGGACAAAGCACCCAGCAGACTGTCCGAAGCCCCTGCTCCCCTCTCCAGCCCTGCCTCCCTTGCCTGTCCCTTCCTTCCTCATACCTGCCTTTGCCTGCCTCAGGCCCTTTGAACATGCTGTTGCCTCTGCATGGAATGCGCTGGGTCCTCCTCCTGCCTGCCTTCCCTCCTCTCCTCGATGAGTCCCACTTATCCTTCAAGTCTCAGTATGGATGTGACCATGGGGAGCCCTCCCAGTGCCCCAGACTGGATCGGGCCTCTATCCTGATCCCCTCGCCCTTCTGAGCCCTCCACAGCCCTCCCTCAGGATTGACTGCTGTGATTATTCGTGGGCTGGTCTGTATCCCCCACTCGACTATAAAGTGAGAGGTGAATGGTCTTGTGTTCACTGCTGTCTCCCTGGTGGCCTCACTGTCACACAATAAACATGTTGAATGAAGGAATGAGTGAATGAATGAATGAAGCCTTTGACTTTCCGGCCTCTCTGCCTTTACTCAACTGTCCCTGCCACCCAGAATGCATCAACCACAACAATCCTTCAAGGACCAGCTCAAAATGCCTCCTCCAAGAAGTCTTCCCTGGTCTCCACCAGAAACCATCACTCCCTTCCTCCCGGCCACTCCTGACCTGCCTTTGTCAGCAACATATCGTCCCTTAGGACCCAAGGTCTGGGCCTGTGCCCACTGCGGGACCCAGTTCTGAGCCAGCCCATGACTCAGATAAACTTGGCTGCCAGCTTGGGACCAAAGGGGAAGCAGCTGGCAGTGGCTGGAAAAGACAGAGCCCAAAGAGTGTGTCTGGGATGTGGGTGCGAATGTACCAGCACCCTGGGGGAAGGGCACCCATCGCCCAGGGATGGCACCCCTCCCAGAGGACAGAGTCCTGGGAAGTCACTGCTGGATCTTAAGTTGAACTCCCTCGTGGTACAGATGGGAAAAATGAAGCTTGAGAAGGAAGGAACCTACCCAGGGTCCTCCCACTGGCTGGTGACAGAGCCAAAATTCAGGCTTGGGAATCTGGGGCATTTGGGTTTGGGTTCCAGCTCTGCTCCATCCCAGCAAGTTATTACACCTTTCTGGAAAAAGGGGATAAGAACTGGGTTGTTCTGAGGATTCAGATACAGCAAGCGCTCAGAAAGGGTCCAACTACAGCAAGTACTTAATAAATGGTTGTTATCAATATTTCGCATTCTGTGTCATGGAACACAGCTGGGAGAAGGGAGGGGGAGGCAGGTGTTTCCACACAACTCGGGGATAGGCTTTATCTGTGTCAAGGGTATTCCCAGTTTCAAGCCTTTGCTTCTGTCTAGGATACCCTTCTCCCCAAGTCCTATGAACCTGCCAACATCCACTCAATGTGACCTCCTGGAAGGCCCTTCCTGATGCTCCCACCACTGCCACAGCAGTGACTACACACATCGGCCCACTGTTCACCAGCACTGCCTAATACAAAACTGCCAGCCCACCGCTTGTCCCCAGTGGGAGGTCTTCTACCTCTTTATTAAAAGACCCTGGGTGAAGAAAAGATTCTGAAACTACTGTGGTGATGGATGCACAGCCCTGTGAATATACTAAAACCCACTGATCTGTACAATTTAAATGGGTAAATTGTATAGTATGTGAATTATAGTTTAATAAAGCTGTTACCAAAACAAAAAGCACACTCCATACTTAGCCCACTAAGTATGTCCATATTAAGTCCTGCCCCCCAAGTTATTACACTTAATGGAAGCTAATCTTTACTACACTAAAGAGAATAATGACAATAACCACTTACTGACACTTGCATGCTAGTACCTGCTAAACATTTTTCATTTATTTTTTTCATTTAATCCTGACACCTCCCAATACAGGAGACGTTAATCATTATTCCTGTTTCATAGATGGGGAAACTGAGGCTGGAGAAGGTGAAAAGGGATCTAATGGTTCTCTCGCCCCTGCACTGCTAAGCACGCAATAGGCTGCTTAGTAAGCAGGTCACCCTCGGGAAGAGGTGACTGGGGATGCTGACTCGACAAAGTGGCGCGCCCACCGGGTCTGCCCTCCTGCTATGCCGAGCTGGCCAAGTAGTGTTTCGAACCCAGGACCCACTCCGGTGCCTCGGTCTCTCTACGAACTGATAGTGGCTGGAGCAAATGCCAAACGGGAGAGTGTCCCCGAAGCTGCCTCAGTTTCCCCATCTGTAAGATGGGGCTGGTCACCACAGTTCTCGAACGCTGCGGTTTCCAGGGACCCGCTCGCGAGGGCTCGCCCTGCATCTCCGAGGGGGCGCCTACAACTCGGGACCCACCCAGGGGCGGGCTGGGGAGGGGTTCTGGTCCCTTCCAAGCCCCCGTCCCGGCCCCGCTTCCCTTTCCCAGGAGGGCACCCCTGAAAAAGCAAAGGTCCCTTCAGCATCCCCCCGGGTCACCTGCTTCCTCGAAGCCGTCGTCCTCGCCTTCCGCGCCCGCCTCCACCGGCATGCCCAGGTCCCCGTTGGGGCCCGACATTGCGGGTTCGGGCGCCGCGGGGCGCCTACAACTCGGGACCCCCCCAGGGGCGGGCTGGGGAGGGGTTCTGGTCCCTTCCAAGCCCCCGTCCCGGCCCCGCTTCCCTTTCCCAGGAGGGCACCCCTGAAAAAGCAAAGGTCCCTTCAGCATCCCCCCGGGTCACCTGCTTCCTCGAAGCCGTCGTCCTCGCCTTCCGCGCCCGCCTCCACCGGCATGCCCAGGTCCCCGTTGGGGCCCGACATTGCGGGTTCGGGCGCCGCAAGGACCGCAAGACGACGGAACGCGTCGAACGTCGCGCCGAAAGGC